>NC_056733.1:653853900-654153900 GCF_019279795.1 Protopterus annectens | reverse complement strand
CCTCCTCCCTCTCTACCTCTGTCACTTTGTCTTTCTCACTGCCTCCCTGTGTGGACTCGCATCACATCAGACAAATGGGTCCTGTCGATCCTTCAGAATGGTTACTTCATGTCCTGGCTCACCCCCCCCCCCCCCAGAATGAAAGGGCAGCCCAAAGCCCCCAACACAACAGTTGCACCTCCTGCAGCCTTTGTTGCAACCACTGCTGGCCCAGGGCACCATCGAATCTGTGCCCCCAGATGCAAAAGGAAAAGGTTTCTACACCAGGATTTTCCTGGTTCCCAGAAAAGACAGACCATGGAGGCCAATTCTAGACCTTTCCTGTCTCAGCCTTTTCGTAAAGGTCCCTACCTTCAGGGTGTTGACCTTGCCTTCCCTCTTCCCACAAGGGTTCATGGCCACCTTAGATATAAAGGATGCTTATCTACACATCCCCATAAAGCCCAGTCAGGAAATACCTGAGATTCTTGGTGGGGATTTCTCAGTTTCAGTTCTCTGCCTTGCCCTTTGGGGTTTCCACTGCTCCCAGGGTTTTCACCAAATGCTTGGCTCCAGTGATTGCTTACTGCATGACAAAGGAAATCCAAGTATTCCCTTATCTGCTTGACCTGCTAATCCGGGCAGGCAACAAGAGACCCTCCTGCTACACCTGGTTCTGTCCCTCGTATGGACCCTGGGATTCCAGATACATTTCCAAAAATCCCCCCTGGAACCTACACAAGACATTGTCTTCCTGGGGTGCCGAATTCCCACAGACCTTATAAAAGCCTACCTCCCCCCACAAAAGATGCAGATCTTGACAGAACATCTGGGCCTTCAATCTACAAAAATATCAGCAAGACAGTACCTCAGACTCCTGGGCTACATGGCAGCCACTATCCCCATGTTACCATTAGCAAGACTGCATATGAGAAAGTTACAATGGTATATTCAGTCATTCCAGACCCAACACTCCCATCCTCTGAGGTACAGGGTTCCCCTCCTCCTATGTCTCAAAAAGGAAATCCAGTGGTTGCTGGCACACGCGACCCACAATCCAGGTCTCCCCCTCCAACCACTTCTACCCACACAGGTCATACACACAGATGCCTCAGACTTGGGCTGGGGAGCAACTCTTAGCCATCGAAGGGTGCAGGGCCTGTGGCCAAAGCCTCACAAACTAGAACATATCAGTGTTCGAGAGATGAGGGCAATTCTTCTGGCCCTTCAGGCCTTCCTGCCTTACCTCCAGCAAGGTCCATTGAAGATTTTCACAGACAACAACACAGTCCTGTGGTGTCTCAACAAACAGGGAGGGACCAGGTCATACGTAGTTTTCAGGCTGGCCCTTCTAGTATGGAAACCAGCCTCCTCACAGGGAGTGACCCTGTAGGCTGTCTATATTCCTTCTATCCACAACTGCCAGGCAGACTATCTGAGC
Source organism: Protopterus annectens (assembly GCF_019279795.1). Taxonomy (NCBI): domain Eukaryota; kingdom Metazoa; phylum Chordata; order Ceratodontiformes; family Protopteridae; genus Protopterus; species Protopterus annectens. The sequence goes on along the minus strand of NC_056733.1, from coordinate 654,152,480 downwards.
AGAACCATCACAAACAACCATGAATGGATGTTTCACATGGATGTCTTCCTGGGTCTGGTCCACCTGTGGGGTATACCTCAAATAGACCTGTTTGCCTCCTCCATCAACAGGCAACTTCCTGGCTTTTGCACCAGGATACCAGACCTGCAGGCACTGGCAACAGATGCCTTCTCAATCTCCTGGAAGGGGAAATATCTGTATGCATTCCCCCCGCTTCCCACTCATTCAGTAGGCCCTGCTGAAAGTCCAGCAGGATAGACCAAAAATCTTGTTGATGACTCTTTACTAGCCCATACGGCACTGGTTCCCTCTACTTCTGCAGTTGTACAAGTTACCCCCCAGAGTGGACCTTTTCACACAGCACAAGGCCCCAGATACACCCACAGTGGCATTTACTGCACCTCACCCTGTGGTTGATAGGATTCTTATCCCCTTCAGACACCTTTACAATGAGGATGTGCTCAATCCCCTGCAGGAGGCCAGCAAACCAAATACAAGAAAATCCTACCTTTCAAAGTGGAAAAAATGTTCTATATGATATCAAAAAAAGACAGTTGGACCCACTTGCAAGTGCGACCCCTCTAGTCCTGTCTTACTTGTGTGAGCTACTGCAGACAGGTTTGGCTTATTCTTCCATTAAAACTCACTTGTCTGCAATTTCAACATGCCTCCCTCTGGGTCCCCCTCTGGCATCCAGACTTCCAGCTAAGCTTTTCCTCACAGGAGTGCATCTCCCCCACCATGGGATCTTAACTATGTTTTGGAAAAGCTTACGCTTCCTCCATTTGAACCAGCAGACAAAGCCTCCCTAAAACATTGTACTTAGAAAACTATTATTAGTAGCTTTGACCTCAGCAGAAGAGTATCAGAGCTACAAGCCCTTATGACCATTCCTCTTTTCCAGTTTTCCACGATGAAAGGGTTATTCTTAAAACTAACCCTTCCTTCATGCCCAAAGTGGTGAATGACCTGTCCCTCAATCAGGCCATGCACCAACCTACCTTCTCCTCTAACCCACAGGGGGACAGTGAGACAGTACTTCACTCCCTGGATTTTCACAGACGCCTCTGGTATTATCTGCATAAATTCAAGTCCATCAGACAGGCCGACCAACTTTTCATCTCCTTTCACCCCAGGACCCTGGGGAAGGCAGTGACCAAACAGACCATCTCTGTCTGGATTTCCAAGGCCATCACCTTCTGCTACCAGTACCATGGAAAATTTCTGCAAGGTACTGTTAAAGCACACTCCACCAGGGCTGTGGCCTCCTCTGGAGCCTTTTTCAAGGGTCTGTATATCTCCACCATTCTCGAAGCAGCTACTTGGTCATCAGTACACACCTTTACTAAGCATTACAAAACTAGACCACATTTCTAGAGCTAGGGCAGGGTTTGCCAGGGCTATACTTCACAGATTCCAGGAGACAGCCTCTAGACCACCTCCCCATTCACAGTGAGATTTGGCACTCACCCATATGTGGAGTACTGCAACATGGGAATAGGAGGACATAGAAAAGTTGAGTAAAATCTTACCATAACCATAGATGTCCTTCTCTTCCATGTTGCAGTATACGTTCCCACCTCCTTCCTCTCCTGTTAGGTTTGCATTTCCCTTTCTGGGTGGCGTAGGACTGGAATTGCCCTTCTAGGACTGGTTCTGACTGGGACTTTCAGTTCTGAGGGCTTGTGCGTGCAGACGTCACTTTTATGGCCCACGTTCCTTGAGCCACGTCAGACATCCCACGCACCATTTAGGGACTGAAAACTTTTGCATACTGGCCGGCTGTACGCGAATCAAGATGAGTAAACCCATATTGAAATACTGCAACATGGAAGAGTAGGATATCTATGGTTATGGTAAGATTTTACACAACTTCTCTTTGTGTGTAGAATGTTTGTGAGTGTGTTTTGGAGGTCTCTGCTGTTTAGGTAAGTCTTTACTGAGGACCTCTGCATAGGTGGATATGTGTTGTGCTTGGCTATGTGATGTGAGTGGTGTGGTGTTTGTGCTGGCAATCTCCTCTCTGTCAGGAGTACTAACTGTGGAGCGAGAGAGCATGGATTCCAGGTTACTGATGTAGATGTATTTCTTGCAAGTAGAAGATTTATGTGCTAGGAGAAGAGAGCTGTCAGTAAATATGAGGCACGAGAAAGTGATGGGAAATGTCCATACATAGTGTTCTGAATACTTGGGCAGACTTATGGAGAGAAAGTTTTGGTGACGGTTTGTCCAGAAGAGTGTAGGCCACAAAAACCTTAAATGTAAAGTAATTTGCCCGAAGCACAAGTGTTAAAACCAAAGCAAAGATGCTTAGAGTAACAGATTAATCAGGCTACTAACAAGAAGTAATAAATGCAGCAGAATAAAAGCACTTGAACACTTAAGAGCATGCAGCAAAAATAAGGCAATAAAGTAGCTGTATAAAAGGATTTGAATTTCATTGCAATTCTCAACTTCCTGGATTATTCCCTGAATATATTAGCCTTGCTCTTGTTCTTTGTATACTGCAGATACTCGTAAATATTCATTGCATTTATTATCTTGAACTTTATTTTGTTTAGAATTGTACTCTTTCTACAACTGTAATCTTTTGTTTAAGTATCTGTCGTAAATTCTTGGCTAGGCTTATAAGGGTCTCAGGGCCAATAGCCTAGTATCATCCTATATACCTGTAATGCATTCTTATTTGAGGTCACCTTCTGTTTTCAATGAATGCCGAAACATGTTTACCTGTGGCATTGGTTGTGGCTGTATAGTCTGTTTGAACCAGTCCATCTGTCTGATTAACAAATAATTTTTGTTTTTATTTAGTTTTTGCACGTGCTAGAACTACTTGAGGGAAGTCTAGTCTCCGTCTCCATAGCAGATTACTGCATGACTAAGTACAGAAAGGAGTGGAAAGTCTAAAGAAGTAGTAGACATGTCTAGACAAGAGGAAGCAATACATTATTTTTGACCAGTGTGTTTGGCAAGGTAGAATATTAAATACCCTGGGATTGGTCAAATAGGGATATGATTGTGATCAGATAAGGAAAATAACTATTTCTCAACATCTTTTATTTGGTTAATGAAGAACTGACAGATTAGGTTTTTAAAGAACTGGGTTGCAAAAGAAATGACTAAAATCTTGTTTCCTCTTACAGTTGTTTATGTAACCAGTACCCTTAGTTATCAAGACATTAGTTTTGAATTGATATTTAGGAGAAACTTGACATCAGAAAATGTGTTTTTTGGCAGAAAGAGGAAGAGTTTTTTACCAAGCTGAATATATGATTTGTGACTGGCACATGGTGTCTGCTTACTGAAAATGGTTGCCAACTTTAAAGAAAACTATGCCTTATATTACTATGTTTTAGAAATTTACATTGCTTGCATATGTTTAACTGCAAACTCCTCACCAGTCACTGTTAAAAGCTACTTTTTGGTTAGTAGACAATGAGTGCTTCTAAGTCTGTGCAGTGTTTTCAGTGATGCCTTAGCTGTGTCATTTGTATGCAAACATGTTTTTTTTTTTTTTTCGAAATAAAGTGCTTTGCATATGCTTTTGAGAAAATAGTGTAAAATGCAGTAATGTGAGCTTAGCTACCTTTTCCAAGTTGCGTATGCTTACAGGCACACTGTAGATGTTACAAAGTTTAGGAGTAATTTTTGTATTAGCAGGAAGTGCTATTTGCAAGACTAGCTCTTTTGTAGAAGTGCTTGTTAGGACAGAGGAGAATGCACTACTTGTTATTATCTGTCGATTTTTTATTTAAGTCTCTGTTTAATTTTCAGTGCAAGAAAATGCAAAAAATTGGCTTTTATATAGTGTCACTTAGTAGTGTTTGTTAGTATTTTTCATACTAGGATCGTTTCTGTTTATAAGTATTTCACATATAACAACTGAACTATCTACTAAGTGGTTGTGGTTTTAGGTTATAGCCTATTCATGGTAAAGGCTACTTAAGACTTGCTTTTTATTCTCTTAGGCTGCTGAAGGTGAAACCTGAAGAACGCTTGAGTATTGAAGGAGTTTTGCTACATCCATGGTTAAACTGCACAGAGGCTCTAGATAACGTTCTACCATCAGCACAGATGATGATGGACAAGGTTTAATAATGATTCTCTTAGTAGATGTTAGGAATGCTGGTAATGTAACTGTTTAGAAGGCTGATAGCTGAAAATGTTAATGTTGTACAAATACCAGTCTTACTTCAGTTGAAAGGTAATTTTCTAGAGCTTCACTCAGCAATTCTGGCCATGGAACTCCATTGTTAACCACATGGACTTGATGGAAGCTGTTTTCTTTTTATATTTTTAATACTGCTTGTTAGTGGTTATCCTTGGCACTGCTTGTCATCAACGTTACTTGTCGTGTAAAGGTAGACATTACCCATTCCTTCTTTGCTTTTTAATGTCATTGACCTTCTTCATCTTGTGTCTGTGGAAGGTTTTATTTTCACTCTGTACAGCATTCCCTTTAGTTCGATTTTTGTCCCTGTTAGCCCTAAGAACGCCAGGAAGAAGATTACATCACTGCTGATCACTTAAGCAGCTCAAGTGGCTTGAACTCCCTCATCTTCTTTTCTTTAATCAACTTACCTTCACCCACAAAATACTCTATCAATCAGAAAAAAACCTGTGGTCAAAGATATCATTCAGCCGTATTCCTCCTCAGGACCCCTTCGCTCCGGCAACAAACTACTACTGCACACCACCAAAGCTAATGATTTAGCAGGTGAATCACTTTTTTCCAACTGCATCTCCAAACACTGGAATAATCTACTTAACTCACTTGTAACGAACTCCTCAACACTTCAATTTAAAAAACATCTAAAAATGCACCTTATTAACACTTGGCTTTGCACCTACAACTCCCCTGGATAACCTATTCCTCCTTTTCACTCTATTTTTCATTACTCATATTCTGTTAGCATGATCTACCAGTAATGGTAGTTTCACTTTAACTGTACATAATCATTTGTATACCTCCGCTAAATGTAAACAACCATTTTATGTAAATTACTGTTGCTCTACTTATTGTGTCTGAAACCACTATCTTGTATGTATTTGCTTCTCACTTGGCTGTATTTGTTTCTCTATTGTATGTGTTACTCTTGGAGATTTTTTCCCTGGGCCTCTGATGAAAAAGGACCTGTGTCCAGTCGGACTTTCCCAGTAAAGAAATGTAAAATAAATAAAATAAATAAAAATAAATAATAAATTGCTGCCAGCAGTTATGTAAGAATCATGAGGTCCAGTCATGGACTCTGTGATAGAAAATTCATTTTCCTACCATGTGATATTGAAAATGGGCAGTACAAGAAATTCCTGGTGGAGAAGTAGGTAATTGTAGCCATACACTAAGATGTCCCCTGTTTTTTTATCATGTTAACCAGGTTCACTGGTTTTAGGCCAAAGAATAACTCATCCATATAAAACACAGAGCAAAGAATATTTTTCCCTGACTCTTTGGCTTACTTCTTGCAGGCATTGCTCTCTTGTTAGAGGTATGCTTTATTGGCTGCTTTATCACTAGCACTCTCTTTTTCTTGTATCTTCATTCCTGTAAGCCATTTGTCACTAGTGCTGCCATTTATTTGTGAAAATTGTAAGCTGTAAACTTGATGGTCATGGACCTTGATTGCATGAGAAGCTGCTAGGCTATTTATGGCTGACAGTCGTCACCTTGAATGCACACACTAGTTTTAGGTAGTGTACCCATTCCAGCTTTTTAGATGTTGTTGAATTCTACTTCACCAGTGTCATATTTGACTGTCGCTAGCTTTAGTAAGTGGTCTGTAGATTATACTCTAATAACAGACAATGATGCCATAATAGGTTCTTTAATACTTTGTAAAACATTCTGGACCAAAGCATGCAACACAGTGCCTCAAAGCTCAAACACAGCATCATGACAAAAATGAACCCCAAACAAGTGTCGTGGAGGCAGTCTTCTGCCCTTACCTCTTGGTGAGGTTGCCATACTGCCAGGGACATGATATTTTATTGCTTGGGATGATTACCACACCATTTATAATGTTGTGCTCGAACTGTGTGATGCATTGTTATGGGCTTTGTTCTATAGTACCACAACTACTGAATCACTTCACATGCATGATTTCTGACTATGTGTCATTCATGAGTTAGGTGAAATACAATATTGGAAAGGAATGGGTGGATATTACTTTGGCTTAATTTGTTGGAAGAGATCTCGGTAACACATTGCTTAACTTTTCCACCTATCAAAAGATGCTTCCTCTTAGTCTTGAGGAAGTGGACTTCATTCATGTGAATTACTGCAGATGGTAAAAATGTTTTCAAAAGAAATCATATTTCCTGGAGATGTCAAAGTCTTCCCTTTAAGGTTGTATATCTCATCTTTCCAGCCACAAGAAAGTGTCAGCTAGACCCTGAGTCACATGCAAGATTTATTGTGCCTCTCAGAATATGTTGAAGTTTGCTGTCTGAAATAAATTATTTTAATGCCAGTAATGCAGTCTAGCAACAGTATTTGACTTTTAGTTGTGAATTTAGTTCCTTTGGGCAAACAGTCAACTAAGGTGGATCTTTGTGGTTAGAATGTAGTAGTCTTCTAGTTTTGCCTGTAAAATTACCCTGTAATGATCTTGGGTTACTCTTTAGACTGTTTCATATGGCTTTCAAAGCAGGGGCTTCATAGGTCCCCTTCAAGGTGACTGCCTGCAAAAGTAGCTTGTGTTTTGTTTTCAAAGTGCAGGTCATTACACATCTTCAAATCTGGGATAAAAATCCCACTAATCTTTGTAGTTTCTGTACTGGAATTCTTCTTAAAGTACTTAAATCCACAAAATGTTCCTGATTTTTAAAGGAATTGGTAGACCCAAACAGCTACATCCTTCATTGCTTACAGCCATGATTGCATCCTGCTATTTATCATCTTAAGAACCAAAGAGCAATCAACATAGCACATTGCTGTACTGCTTTACTCTTTATTTAATCTCTCCTATCATCATAGAGTGGCTATCTTTGTTATTGCAGGGTTTTGGACAACTGTGACAGGAGGAGGGAAGAAGATATCTTTCAATTGAGTTTGACTCCTTTGGTAACTGCTGAGAGATTTCCACTGCATGTCATCCAATTATTCTCTCTAACAGAAGATCTGTTCCTCCTTTAGAAGATGTCTGCTGTGATAATGTCCCATTTACATTGAGAGCTGGTGCTGTGAGCCTTTCTTAGTTGCTAGAAAAAAATAGAGGTAACATGCATGCCACAGCTGAAGTCGGAAATATATTCCTTGGTGTGATTTTTGTGGATGCTGAACCATACAGAATAGATTTTGATGCTTATCTTAAAGTTTCCTTGTTGCAGGAACTTTCTGTGGTTCGTTTGCTATAGATGCAACAGTGTCCTTTTTTGAGTATTGCTCTTTCATTGTCTTCTGCATCAATTATTATTATTATTGCCAACAATTTAATTTTGTTGATAACACCTTTACCATTGATTACTTTTGATCTGACTTTAGACGCCTTCTGGAGTCTCTGACTTGGGATTTGCTCACCTTGTTATCTCCAGCTCATTATTGTTCTGATTTTTTGTGCTTGTAAAGCCTGTACATCATTGGGATACCTTGTGTTTTCAATTGCCTTATTAGGAGGGTTTCCCCACTCTTTGTGACACCAGTTTCAGTTCCTGTTTTTTTTTTCTTGCTGATCAAATAGTTCAGCTCTCTAACTTAATGGTTATCATGGTACAATTTTCAGGCTTGACGCTTAAAATGCCAAAACCTTCTAAATGTATTTGCAGTCATCTGTTCTATATTATCTGCACTGCTGCTGCCTTTAATGAATAGAGAAGGGAGTATGTTATGAAGCATTATCGTGAGGGCCAGCTTCTCAATATGGACACCTGCAGGAGAGAAAGAAAGTGGTTTGAAGTGTGAATCAACTCCTTGATAGTGTCCGTGGAAGACTTTCAGTATAGATACCCACAGAAAGGTCCCCACTGATTTTGGACTGGTGCAAACCAATGGCAGAAGGTAGTACAACTGCAGGCCAAACATTGGTCAATGTCTTATTCTGCAAAGTACATTCAAAAGGCAGTCACCACCCTGTAGTTTCTACTTAACTAGCTAATGTATGAGGTCACATCCATTTTCTACTGAAGATATGATCACTGGAAGTACATTCCCCCACCCAAATAATGTCCTTTATTCATGGCTGTCCAGTTAGTTTTGAGAAGACTGTCATTTGCCCTTCTGCATCATTTGGGAAAACCCTGATGTTAGACTTGCCTGCATTGTTTGATATTTGGTGGACTTGTTGTCCTGTTGAACTCCAGTGCAAACCCTTGGATAATTCATTTTGATGCCGTCAGAAAGTATCATATAGGCCTCCTATGACAAGGTCCTGCTTCCAGCATGCATTTTTCCTGCACTTTGATGGATTGCAATAACATGTGGCACTTGTCTGTCTCACACACACATTGCTTTACAGTCTGGGTGAGCTCAGACCACTTTCATTGGCAGCTAAGTGTAGGCAAGATCTCCCTTTCACTGTTTCACTTGGGACTAGGACTCTGATGATCAAGCTGCCCTTATCCTGGCATCAGAGAAGGAAGATGAGAGTTTCCCTTTCTACAAGCTTAGAAGACCCTCAGTACTATGAATATAAAACCACCAAGCAGCAAAAGAAAACACACCAGACTACAAAGCCAGCGGAAAAGATGCCACAAATCTTGTTTTAAGTAATTTATTCACACCGAATAACACTCTGGCACCTCGGCACAACCTTCCTGGAGTTACAAAATATTCAGCACCATACATCCATATATGTACACACATGTATTCAATTAAATATAATTAATTAAACAATCATCTAATCAGTTATCCATCAATTAAAAAGATAATATATACATTTTAAAGAAACACCCTCCAGTTACATTCATTATTTAAACCTTCTGGAGATAGTGTATTACATTTTAAAATTGGAGATAGTGTATTACATTTTAAAATATATAAAGTTTCTTTATACAATAATTTATTTTTTATTAAACCTTCATCTATTTCTGAAATATGTTCCAAAATGCAGGCTTTTAACAGTGAAAAGTCACTATTGTGACAAGTATAAAAATGTAAAGCTATAGGGCTCATAGCATTATTATTTTTTATATCCCTGGTATGTTCTTGTAGCCGTAGCTTAAATATTCTTTTAGTCTCCCCGTATAAAACACATTACAGGGGCAAGATAATGCATATATTACTGACTTAGTCATACATGAAAAAACAGAAGTGGAGCAGAATTTTACACCATTAATTCTTCCAAAGCATATAATGATATTTGGGCAGACTGAGCACCTTCCACAAGGGAAGGTGCCAAATTCAGAAAGTTGTAGATTTAACTCTTCACCTGGTGAAACAAAACCATTGTGTACCACCATATCTTTGACATTTCTACTTCTTTTAAATGAAATATTAGGAGTTCTACAAAGATTTGTTTTACACTTTCCATATTAATTAAGTAGGGCCAATAATATGTAATAGCATCAATAATTCTCTCACTTAAGATGGTATATACAGTAACAAAATAAACTTTTGTACACTCCTGCACTACATTAAATTCTCTATTATTATTTCTGTTATTCACTAAAGGCCTATTATGAAATTAATTAATATCAATTATTTTATAAAGGGCATCTAAAATAACCTTTCCATCATACCCCGTTTGCTTAAAGTTAATACATGCTTTTACTATTTCCTTTTCTAAACCCATTTCATCATTACACAATCTACTTACTCTCAATAATTCTTTATAAGTTAACTCTTTTAAAGTATGTGGTGGATGTCAACTATTACTGTCCAAGATATTATAATTTCCAGTTCCTTTTCTATGTATATTAGTTATTATATTATTATTTCTAATAGTCAAAGTGACAACTAGATAGTTAACTGTTCTTCCTATCTGTAAGCCATCAAATTTTACCTGAAAACGATTTACATTTAAATCATTAATAAACTGAGAGGCTATTTCACCACCCCCTTTATATAAAAAAATAAAATCATCTGTATATCTACAGTATAAAACAACATAACTATTAAAAAAATTTAATCTATACAAAAACTCAACTTCAAAAAGGTACATAAACGGTTAGCATACATGGGTGCAAAGGATGCACCCATGGCAGTACCCTGTACTTAATGGTAAATGAGCTTATTAAATTAAAAAAAAAATGTTTGTTAAACAAAAGTGTAATAATTCCATGACATAATTGCTAACAGGGCTATCACCCAAGAAAAACCTAAGAGCTTCCATACCTAACTCGTGAGTGATATTTATATAGAGACTTTTTACATCTATAACTACCCAATAATGTTCTTCATCACATTTAACATTCTTTATTTTATCCCAAAAATGAAAAGTATCTTTGATGTAAGAATTTAACTTAACTACATAGTTCAAAAGGTAGGAGTGTAAAAAAATTCCCATATTGTGCAGGAAATAATTCTGTGCTGCTACTATAGGTCTGCCTGGGGGGGGGCTCACATTTTTATGTGTCTTTGGCAGACACTAGAAATTGGCCACTGAACTTCCTTCTGTATTGAATTTATATTGGACATCTTGTCTTGTAAAATAACCCAATCATAGACCTTTAGCTACTAATTCTTTAAAGTTCATTGTAGCTTGATAAAAAAAATCACTATTTAGTGCCCTATATACTTGGCCATCAGATAAATGGTCCATACACATTTTCAGGTATTGCTTCCAATGCATAATAACAATTTTCCTATCTTTATCTGAAGGTTTTATAATTATGTCTGATATCTTACATAAATTTAATAAAGAGTGCCATTCATTCTTACTCATATTACACAAAATATTTTTTTCTCAGAAGAAAAATCCTTCAGAATTTTCTCTAGTGCAAAATTAAGCATCTAAGAAAATTGCAAAATCACCTGAATATTAAATGAAGGTATAAGAGTGCTAGTATAAGTAACCATTTCAGTATTTAAAGTGCAATATGCATTAACATTTTCAGCTGTTTCAAATGAAGAATCACATGAAAAGAAATCTAACAATTCATCTTCACTTGCAGATACACTTTCTTCATTAACTAACATACTTCCACTATTAGATTCATAATAATTAACCAAATGTAATTTTCTTATTAACTTAAACACTTCTGCTTTATTAAAATGTGCTCTAGGTAGAGCTGTTGGTATAAACATTAAACCATATTTTAAAACAGATATTTCAGTTTCACTTAAATCAACCCCAGATAAATTCACAATGCAGTTATTCAAATCACATATTTTTGTACTGTTAACTACTGTGCTAATATGTTTTAAATTAATATTTAGTCCTTTTATTTTGCTGTTTGAACTGTTGAAAGTCTCTATTACCTTCATACCATCACTTAAAGCTGTTTTGTTGATTTTAGCCATTCTGTTGTCTTCCCTGTTATTTCCCTTGGCCCCAAAACATATTATTTATATAATTAGGTTGTTGTGGAGCAGGCAAAAATGGATAATCTGTATTTTCATTATCCGAGCCTGCCGAAGTATTAGTTCCGTCTGTAGAAGCAAAAGAGACATTATGTCATCTCTTGGATCTAACAGAAGCATTTTTAAAGCCTCTAGTACCATTCTTGAAAGCCAGTCCCGAGTTATATTGTCTAATGTCTCTTTGCAACTTATTGATTTTTCGTTGTATAATTTCACTAGAGTTTTCTTTTAACTTGATATTTAAAGAACATAACAGTTGTTCAAATTTAGAGCCACCCAACTGCCCAGATAATTCATCACAAGCAGTTGCCCTTATCCTGGCATCAGAGAAGGAAGATGAGACTTTCCCTTTCTACAAGCTTAGAAGACCCTCAGTAATATAAAGTCTGCAGTAGACTAGCCGTAACTCTTTGATTTCCCAGAATTTGGGCAAGAATAATAAGGAACCTTGTATTGTCCCTCAGTGTAATTGCCCTTGAAGATGCCATTTGTGTAACCTGGAAGAATCTGGATTCAGTACCTTCTGCTCCTGAGAAGTCAAATACTCTGAATAACCCCCAAGAGAGTAGAGTGGCATTCTGACAGAGCATTCCAGGGCACTCTTCTGTCTGATGTCTTTGGCCCATTACAGGCTCCAGAGACCATATCAGCTTTCCACTTATCACCTGATGAATCTATGGCTATAAATGGTGGGAGCAGCAGGACCTTCTCTTCTGCCATCTTTGGACTTGGATGTCTTTATTACTTGTTTCGCCTTTCTAGATTTCTGTCCTTACTAGTGGAGCAGGCTCTGGAGAAGGTAACATAGCTTCCCGAAACACCTTCAGAAAAGATCATTGTAAGAGTTGATCATAACAGTTAGGTTGTCACCCAACTACCTTGCTTTTTGCTGACTGGATTATTTATTCATTTATTTATGTATGTATGTATGTATTTATTAATTAACAATCACTTCTGCTGTCTCAGTGGTGACATACACCAATCTTGTAGTAAAATTCCATGGCTTCACAGCTCAGGAGACGCACATCTACAGCATCATTAGGGCTTACTCCTGTACTCCTCTGTGCTCACAGAGCTTCATATCCTACTTCAGTTCTGGAGTTACTTTACCTCCATTGATCTTAACAGTTTTGTACTTTTGATAAATATATTTTTATTTATTCTGATGATGTTCTTCATCTCACATTGCTGCAGTCCTAACACTTGGGTAGTCCGCTGTCCCTCGGTCGGCCCGAATATCAGAGTATAAGGCTGACGTCGGTCAAGGCGCATTTGACTGACATCAGAACGTCAGGGTACAAATGCGCATGACCGACGTCATATCCTCAGTCTTTTTTGCCGCATGGTCCGATGCAGAAGCAGTGTTGCAAGTGCCGTTCGGCGTTCTGAAATTTTTCGAATTCGGAGTTTCAGACCGAAGTCAGAGTTGGTTAAGTACCCGTTGGGAATATTTTGGTTTTTCTTGCCTCAGTGGTTTACCGGATGTCAGAAAAAGTGAATAACTGTATTTCTTGTGGGAAACAGATACCGCATAGGGATTACCATAATTTGTGTATACCTTGTTTGGGACCTGAGCACGACGTTGTTGGGTGTCGCTTTTGTGCTAGGTTCAATAAACGCACTATAAAGCGTAGGTTGGATTGTGCCAGGTTGGTCTTTGGGAAGCGGTGCAATTACAATATGCCGTCGGATACTCCGACGCCGGCTTCCTCAAAGAAGCGCAAGGACAAGGCAGTTAAACCTAGGTTAGAGGAGTCGTCCGAACCGGACGCCGGTTCTTTAGAGGCGTCAGTGGAACCGGTGGTTCCGACGGAGGCCTCTCTGGAGTCCCAGGGAGAAACTTTGGTTTTACAGGATGTGGCCTCCCAGGAGGCAGGTCAGGCTGTAGGGGCTTCTCAGATAACTTTACTCCCCTCCCTTCCTAAGGTGTCTAGGCCCTCTCTTTCTGCTTCCAAGGCTTCTCCTAGAAGCAGGTCTAGTTTAGCTTCTGTGGGTGTCACTCCTAGTTCTTCAGGTTCTGTGCCCAAGAAGCACATGCTTAAAATGGCAGAAGATTTAATTACTTTAATTAGAGGCTCTATGCCCCCTCCGGATAAGAGGCCTAGGATGGAACCGGTGTTGGGGGATTATGATCATGCTTCGGATGTGTCTGAGTCTTCGGCTGAAGACTTGCAGGAGTATTCTCATTTTTCTGATTCTGATGGGGATGATTCTACTCCTTCTGCTTCTCCTCCTGAGGATTTTTCTTTTTCAGAGACCCTTCACTCCATGAGAGAGCATTTTAAATGGGAAGGTCAGGACTTCTCTGACTCCAGGAAAAGGCTTAGGGAATTTTTGTTTTTACCCCAGCATAGGCCTTTGGCTATACCTCCTGTTCTGAATGTGGTGGAAGATGTGTTTGCTGAGGCTTCTCTTAATCCTGATTCTTTGCCTCCTGCTCCTGTTAAACCAGATAGGTATTACAGGGTGCCTGAAGCTCATAAGTATCTTTTTAAGTGTCCTAGGGCAGACCCAGAAACTGTTAGCCAGGGGCCTAAGGGTGTTAAGGCTTCTGTTGTCAAGAATCCGGTTCCTGCAGATAAAGAGGCCAGGGCCTTGGATAGATGGGGAAAGAAAGTTTATACTTCTTCCACTCTAGCCATGAGAGCTTTGAATTGCCAGTTTCACATGTTGAAATATCAAAATTATCTCCTTTCACAGTTGAAATCTAAGGTTGATGCTCTGGCGGAAGGTATTGATTGTAAAGAGTTACAAGATTTAGTGCATGTTTCTGAACAGGTGGGTAAGCATTCTTTGCAATGTGGTTTTGATGCTGTACAGGCCTCATCTAGGGTGGCTGCCACTGGGTCAGTTCTTCGCAGGCATGTCTGGCTGAGGGATCAAAATTTATCTGACCATGTTGAAACTAGGATTTTGGATGCCCCTTTGCAATCTGATGTCTTGTTTGGTTCTCCTGTTGAGGCAGTTTTAAAGAAAATGGAAGACAAGGCTAAGTCTATGCAGACTGTTAAAGATTTTTTGCAGGTTCAGCCTCCAAAGTTTAGTAGAAATTGGCCTACTAAGGGGTGGACGTATCCTTCTTATGATTCCCAGTCTAGGGGTAGATCTAGACGTGGCAGGGGCAGAGGTCAGGGCTCTTTCAGGCCTAGAACAGGGAGTTCTCCTACACAGTCTTCGGGTGAGGGCAGGGGTCAGTCCTTTCGTAAACAGACCCAATGACCTACCTTTTCAGCTGCCAGAACCTTCTCGCCTGGCAGCACCTTTGGGAGGAAGGTTGGCACTTTTCAAAGAAAATTGGAGTTTGATTACCCAAGACAGATGGGTATTGGATATCATACATCACGGTTACAGGTTTTATTTCCATACCTTGCCTCCTTTCAAAGGCATGCCAGACATTCCTCCTCAACAAAGAATAGAGGCTCACAAGCAAATTTCTCTGTTACTCCAAATAGGGGCCATACAGCCGGTTCCTATGCCAGAAAGGGGCCTGGGATTTTATTCTCGCCTGTTCCTTGTACCAAAAAAGGGGAACACGTGGAGACCAATTTTGGATTTATCTATCCTCAACACTTATCTGGACATTCCCAAGTTCAAAATGTTGACGTTACAACAGCTTTTACCTCTGCTGGGCAAGGATCACTGGATGGTAACTTTGGATCTCAAGGAGGCTTACCTTCATGTTCCTATCAGGCTAAGTTGCAGGAAGTATCTGCGTTTTCGGACTGGGACTTCTCACTATCAGTTCTCTGCATTGCCCTTTGGCTTATCTACTGCCCAGAGTATTTACGAAAGTTCTGGCTCCAGTGATAGCTTTCTTCAGGCTAAAAGGAATACAAATCTATCCTTATTTGGACGATTGCCTGATTCTGGCTCAAGGAAGGGACGAGCTTCTTCATCATTTGGAATATGTGATAGCAGTGCTAAGATGCCTAGGGTATTCTGTGAACGAAATAAAGTCCAGTCTAGTACCCTCTCAAGACATGTGCTTTCTGGGTGTAAGACTGAATACAGCATCCCAGATGGCCTTTCTAACCCCGGACAAACAAAAGAATCTTTCCCTTTACTTCCATCATCTATCTCTTCAGTCCGGGCTGACTGCAAGGACAGTCCTTCAAGCCTTAGGGTTCATGGCATCTTGTATTCTGGTGCTTCCCAATGCCAAACTGCATATGAGGAAGTTGCAATGGTATCTCAAAAATGTATGGACACAGCACTGCCAGGATCTGGACACTGTCATTCAAATAATACCTTGCATTCAAAAGGAATTTTTGTGGTGGGCTCAGGAATGTCACCTAAACAAGGGACTCTCTGTGACCCGGCCAGAGGCGAGTCAAATTTTAACGACAGATGCCTCAGACAAAGCTTGGGGAGCTCATCTAAACGGAAAGTGGATACAAGACAAGTGGCCTGTCAGACTACAGCATCTACATATCAACTTGAAGGAGATGTTAGCAGTCCAGTTTGCATTAATAGCTTTCAAGGATTTACTTCTTCCAGGGCAGGTGTTGATTCTAACAGACAACACAACTGTCATGTGGTACATCAACAAGCAAGGGGGAACACATTCTTATCCTCTATGCAGGCAAGCAATGATTTTGTGGGAGACTGCTCTCAGTTTACAACTAAGTCTTCAGGCAAGGTTTCTGCCGGGAGCACAGAACTCCTTAGCAGATGTGTTAAGCAGACAAATCATGGATCCCCACGAGTGGAAACTGGATCTTCATGTATTTCAGAAATTGACAGTGTCCTGGGGAACTCCAGACATAGATCTGTTTGCTTCTCCACTAAACCACCAGCTGCCAAAGTTTTGCACGAAGAGGTTTCATCCCACAGCTTGGAAAGTGGATGCTCTTTCTTTCAGTTGGAAAAATCTTCATGTGTATGCCTTTCCACCTCTGCCTCTCCTCCCAAAGGTACTTCTGAAGGTCAGACAGGACAAGCCAAGGATGATTTTGATAGCTCCAGATTGGCCTCGACAGCACTGGTACCCATTACTGAGAAGTCTAGTACGGAAACCTCCATGGCCTTTGCCTTTGATTCCACATCTGTTGTCCCAGGAGGACAGTCATTTGCTCAATGTCAAACTTCACTCTCTTCACCTAACAGCCTGGCATATTCTGTTTTAAATCATAGAGGGTCTCAACTTCCACAACAAGTTTTGAATGTGATTTTGGAAGCTAGAAGGCCTAGTACAAGGAAAGTGTACGCAGATAAATGGAAGAGATTTTTGTTTTGGAGTGCAGCTAAGGATTTGGATGTTTCTGAGCCTGATTTAAGTGTGGCTCTTCAATATCTTACTGAGTTATTGGACAAAGGTTTGTCCTTCTCTTCTATTAAGATTCATGCTGCAGCAATTTCAGCTCACTACGACTGTGACCCACCATTGTTTTCTCATCCTTTGTTCAAGCAATTTCTTAGAGGGGCAAAGAATATAAGACCCCACGAAGGGCTCCTACTCCTGCTTGGGATCTCAATTTTGTGTTGGAGAAACTCACTCTACAACCTTTTGAGCCTGCAGCTACTGCTGAGTTGAAATATTTGTCATGGAAGACTGCGTTTTGTTGGCCATTACCTCTGCAAGAAGGGTTTCTGAATTGCAGGCCCTTATGGCAGTTGAGCCTTTCTTAATTTTCCATAAGGATAGGGTATCTTTACGTACTAATCCTTCCTTTATGCCTAAAGTGGTTTCTAGTGTGGCTTTAAACCAAACTATTCATTTGCCTACTTTTTATGCAAATCCCCAAAATAAAGGGGAAAAGATTTTGCACACTTTAGATGTACACAGGCAGTTGCGATATTATTTGGACAGAACTAAAGGGTTCAGACAATCTCAGCAGTTATTAGTTTCTTTTGCTTTGTGCTCTCAGGGCAAGCCCGTGTCAAAACAAACTATTTCTAAGTGGATTGGATTTTGCATTGCTTTCTGTTATTCCCATCATGGCAAAGAGATTCCAGCTGGGATTAGGCCTCATTCCACTAGGGCTACTGCCACTTCAACAGCTTTTTTGAGGGGGGTGGCAACTAAGGATATTTTGGAGGCAGCCACTTGGAGTTCAGTGCATACCTTTTCTAGGCATTACCACCTTCCACTGTACTCTAAATCCAGGGCTGGTTTTGCCACTGCTGTGTTGCAGGGCATTTTGGCAGCTCCTGCTTCGTTATAGTTTAGCCATCCTCCCTTACCTCTGCTTTGGGATTCTACCCAAGTGTTAGGACTGCAGCAATGTGAGATGAAGAACATAGTACAGTTTTGTACCTACCATAAATGTAGATGTTCAAGATCCACATTGCTGCAGTCCAATTTACCCTCCCTCCTTCCCCTCTGTAGTTTGAGGTGGTTGTGTGGGTTGGGTTATCCATCTGAGGTATATTGTATATATTGCACATATTTTTGGTATTAGGCTGGTTGGTTGTTTAGTTGTTGTCTATGGGTTTGCACCTTTCTTTTTAGGGTCTTCTGACATCTGGGGCAAGAAAAGACTGAGGATATGACGTCGGTCATGCGCATTTGTACCCTGACGTTCTGATGTCAGTCAAATGCGCCTTGACCGACGTCAGCCTTATACTCTGATATTCGGGCCGACCGAGGGACAGCGGACTACCCAAGTGTTAGGACTGCAGCAATGTGGATCTTCGAACATCTACATTTATGGTAGGTACAAAACTGTACTTTTACCACTTTTGATTATTGATTTGTGTAGCTGTATTTCCCTGTTAAAGTATTCATGGGTTTGTAGATTATACCATGGCAGTTGATCGGATAGATTATTTGTAGTCTAACCCTCACAAACTCAACTACTTACTCCCCCATTCCATGAGGGATAGAAGGGCCAGTCCTGGGATGAGTTTACAGTTACTCATCAAAGGGTTAGGGAGCTGCTTCACTCAGTATAAAGGGGGATGTCTGTTCCAGATGACAGGAATGCTTTGGTATTACTTTGCTTTTTGCTGACTGGATTATTATTTTTTTATCCCACCAATTGGTTCTGTTTATTGTGGTGCAGGTTTAGATCTTTTCAGTAGGTGTTACAGGTTTTACAATTGTGTAGGAAATCACACATGACGGGGTCATTTTAAGTCTTGTAGGCAAAGGGGAAACTTCACCCCTTTGGAAGGTCTGTGGAAGATGGAAAAGAGAGTGAGAATACTTTTAAGACCATCTGTATAATTTAAGGAAATTTTGCCCTTGATTCTTTTGGCAAAGGAGTGCCATGGTTTTTCATGTTGAGTCACATGTTTGGACGGATATATACCAAAGGGAGCATAGTACTCTATTACTGGCCTAATGAGGGTGCAGGAGTAGAAGTAGAATAACTTCTTTGGAGCTAGAAGATGTACCTTTGATGATTAGTTGGGCTAGCTTGAAAGATTTTTCTCACAACAGTGGATAATATGGTGGTGAAAGAAAAGCTCATTCTATACAAAAAATGTCATTTTTTGGGGGGGGGGGGTTTATGTGGTATACACATGGCAGCTTTTGTTTCCCAAAAGACACAGCATTACATTTTCTAGTATTTAGCCTTAGGCTGTGGTCCAGACACTATAGACTTGTACATGTTAGGCCCTCTTGGAAGATCTAAGATTCCCGTGGAGATGATGATAGCTTCAAAATTGAATTGGAATTATCTGTAAAATTGACCAGCTACAGACTGTTAACACTAGCTTTAATCTCAGGAGGCAAGTAACAAATAGAAGTGTCTGTTGCCACCGATCCCTAACAAGCCTTTTAAAGAAAGTGTGTTCCTGGTCTTGGTTGATTGGATTCTGTCAGTGAGTCACTTTGCTTTTCCATGGATTATGTAAGGGTTTTCATTTAGTATGATTAGTTTGTAGATTATGCCAAAATGTCGAATGGTATTTGATGGACTTTGCCAGCTCATGGTTAATAGGTTCATAGATAAGTACTAGGCTAGCTGCCATTGTGAGCCATTTTAAGCCTAGTCCGTTTCCCTCGAAGTTGAGAATCAAACCCTCTAATCTCTGAAGTAAACACTTTGGTCATTATGCCAACCCCCAAACCTTGGTGTGTACTGATTTGTCCCATCCAATGCGTCAGTGGCTTTTTGAAAAAAGTAGGCAGGAAATTCCTTTTACATAACCACAATGGCTTCAGTCAGGGAATTGAAAGCTGCCAGTATTGTTGTTTGAGTTCCATAATGATGGGCTTTTTTACTTTACAAGCAAGGCTTATAAAGCTTGTTGTTCTGTAGTTACCAGGATTAGTGGTGGGATACACTACTTCTCACCTCCAGCACAATTCCATTTGTAAGCCTGAGGTTAAACAAATATAGTAGTGAGTTGGTGAGACTTTGCTTAAAACTGATAAAGCAGCCAGGAACATTATCTGAACCCAGAGAAGTAGTGTTCTTAGTTTTAAACAATTCCCTTAAGGCCTGCTCCTGGGTGGTCTCTGGGGTAAGAGCAGCACTTGTTTACTGACTGGTCACCTTTTGTCATGGGGGAGAGTAAAGTCTGAGTTACATTTTCCATTAGTGTGGTTTCTCTGCCCTCAGGGGCTGTGTAAATGGCATACTGTATCAGTTCATTGCAGTGCTGAATATTGTTTATAAGGTTTTAAACACTGAAAAAAGCTTTAGGGTTGTTCCTTACAGAGGTGGCAATTTTCATTTCATAATTTTCCTTGGAGGATTTCATTTTTGTTCCTATGTTCTTTGTTTAACCTCATAGGTTCTCTTTTGGTTTATGAGACGTCCAGTTTATTTGTTGGGACAATTTTTTTTTCTTTAGTTGTATATTTTTCTACTTTGGTTTCACCATCCTAAGTTTGCCATCCTGTTTGTGTGTGATAGAAACCATCTGGCTCCTCAAGGAGAGGGGGTTCTCAAATTGCAATAGAGCTAGCTGCAGTAGATTTGCCTTTGAAAAATCTGTAAAAAGACCGTAGGGTTTGTGAGCAAGCTGGGTTTAGCCCTCATGGTAAATACCATTGAACAGTGCTCAGATTTGAACAGTGATGAAGTAATTATAGTTGTAAAGCATGCATGTGCTGTATTTGAGAACTATTTGTAGTATGTCTGAGCCCCTAGTTTGGGAGTGCAGTTATCTAATGTAGAGTGTTTGCAGTGAGTTAATCTAAGAAGTACTGTGCATACTGGACCTCGCCAAGGCCGTCGACACCATCCCCCACTCTGGAATCATAGATAAACTTACTAAACTGGGCACTATTCACTACGTCACTTGATGGGTTGCCAACTGACTTACTGACAGAACCCACACTGTAAAAGTAGCCAACTCAAAATCCAGCTCCAGACAAGTGGAGTACCTCAGGGTTCAGTCCTGGGACCGCTCTTGTTTGGCATCTACTTCTCTGAAGTACAGGCCAGCACTAAGGTACTCTGGCTAACCAAGTTCACAGATGACTGCAAACTAGGAGCCATTATCGAATCCCCAAATTATGTGGATATTCTACAAAAGGACCTTACAAAAACAGATACTTGGTGCCAGAGCCATGAGCTCAAGCTCAATGCCAAGAAATGTATAGTTATCCCCTTTGGGAAAAACCATGTACCCATGTATTACCACATAAGTGGCAGTACACTAAACACTGAAAGTGTGATAACGGACTTTGGGACACAGGTGGACAGTGGTCTCACCTTTGATAACCACATTACCACAACAGTTAGGAAATCCTTCTATGTGGCACACCTCATCACTAAGGGCTTTTCATCCAGAAAAAAGGAGGTCATTGTCCCACTGTACTCATCCCTTGTTAGACCCATTATAGAGTACAATGCCCCATTTGGTATGTACTTCACAAGACATCTGCAACAACTGGAAAGGCCACAGAAATACCTCACTAAAAGAATCACAGGCCTAAAGCAGATGCCCTATACTGAACATCTAAAAAACTCCAGCTATACTCTGTCGCATATCGCCTACTCAAAGGTGATCTCTGCTTAACATACAAGGCCATGTCAAACCCAGAGGTGTTGGACATGCTACACTTAAAGAAATCCCAATCCCTCCGAGCCACACGCTCCAGGGATCTAAACCTGATCATCACAATGAATAAAACATGTTGGAGGGATATGTTCCTGACCCAGAGACTCCCCATACTCTGGAATAGACTGCCCATACATGTCAAGCTGAACGCCTCTTTGGCCCTCTTCAAAAGGAACCTTGATGATTGGATGGGAGATAGGAAATTTACCCCAGGGATCATGTCAGTCACCCTGCTAGACAGGGGACCAAGGAAGTAAATATTCTGGGAAGAAATTACCAGGGAATTGTTATGGCTATGCTTGTATAGGCCTTAGGGCCAATAGCCTAGTACCAACCTATGGTATAATTTTCCCAGTTTATGTTTGGAGAGTTGAAGTTCCCAAGCGAAATAGTGTTACATTCAATACAGAAGGGAGTCTGGTTTAATTATAACTTGTGGGCTGTGTGGGTTTCATTGAGGGGAATCATGTAGTTGGCTAGGATGTTGTAAGTGATCTTAATGATAGTAATCAGGATGTTGAGATGCTGAAGGCCATTGTCTTGCAATATAAATTTTGAAGTGACGAGACTTCTTAAGAACATGAACACACTACCACCTTTACACCTGTCATTCCCAGGTACGGGTCTGAAGGAATGGTGGCCCTTGAATCCTAGTTGAGAGAGTGTGTTATCTCTGCACTGGAACCAGTGATTATTCAAATATTTATATTTTCTAAGGTCATATAGGTGTGTCCAAAGATGGCAGAGTTTTGACTGCCTGCGGACAAGTCTCTAGATTTCATTAGCAATATTATTTGGGCTCGGAATTTTGAATATTTTTGCATCATTTTACAACTTCTGTTGCTGGTGATTGTGCTGTGATGTTTGAATTGTTTCAGCTTTTCAAATGGGCCTTGTCTGCATTGTTGATGATAGTACCAGAGTTTTATGCGTGGTTCTCACTTTGCCAGTGTAGGAATGAGTTGAAAAGTTGAGCTAGTAAACTGAGGAGCCGGTGAGTTGACAAGTCATGAATGCCATTTTGTTGGACTCCTGGTGATTATCAGCATTATTTTTACTGAAGAGTCACAGTTTACTTTGGTGACATTATCAGATTGCCCTGTGCATTGCCCTATTATATCGTGGAAGGAAGAAGAGAAGTTGATGAGTCTCGACTTTTGTTGATCATCTAGTACTTGTTCATTGGTTCCTTTTAAGTTTGCAGCGTTACCACATTGACTCTACATGTTTACAACACTGTGACTTATGTTTTGTTAATAACAATGTTGCAAACATTTTTGGAATGTTGAGTTTGCAAATACTGTTTTTTTTTTTTTTTTTTGCACGAGATTTAGTTTTGCCTGTGAGGTACACCAGGCACTGGACATGCTTAGAACATTTAAATTTGATTTAATGAGGATATTTCTGTATGCCCTTTACTGGTGTTCTTTTAAACACCTTTTAAAACATAGGAAAACATATATTAACAGAAAAGAAAAGAAAAAACATATTAAGATGCGTTTCCATTTACATACATTATACATCACATATCTTTTTTCCTCGCAGCAGTCATCCATCCAACATTACATAAATTGCTGAATTTTCTACCTGCCCTTAAACCTCACTCCTCTTCCTGCACATTATTCTACAAGTATTGTTCCCACAGATTCCATGTATTTCTATGTAATTTGCTCCTTCCTTTTCTAAAAAAAAAAAGAAAAAAACTCTTCCAGTTCTTTTATTTCTTCAATACTTCAAATGCAGTTAGTTTATATGTTGATGTCCATTTTCTAGTAATTGCTTTTTTTTGGCAGCCAACATAGTTAATCTTAATAAGGCTTTGTTATGTTTAGGTGATTCAGATCCTGTGTCCCAGCTCAAAATAATAATTTCCTTAGTTACAGCTATTTGCTCATCCAATATTTCTGACAGAGTACTCTGTAGAGAATTTTTAAAATCTACTCATTAAACTCCCAAAACATATGTTCTCCGTTGTCTCTTTCTTCCCCATCACATCTCTAATATTTGCTAGTTGCCTGAAGAAATTATTTGAGGTCTGCTTGGGGTATAAACATACCTATGCAAACACTTCCAAGCAAGGCCTTCTAGACTGTGTTGCATATTTGGGAGCCATACTATATCCCCCGTTGTGTTCTTGTAAATTACCTTTTCAGTATTGCTTCCCAATCTTTTGTAACCTGCTTTAAAGGACCACTAAAGGAAAAATGTAAAAAAAAATGTGTACACATTGCTAACGTGTATTCATCAGAAAGTAGTAGTCACTACTAATTTTCTTGTGTGTACAACCCTAAGTGTCCTTTTGGGGGCAGGCATCCATTCCTGATCAGAACTTGCTTTCTTCTAAACCTAAATCTTCCTCATAGTGCACTGTGATGGCACAGTTGTTGAGATTGTAATTCCCATGGCTGGACTGTCACATCTCAGGTCTATTCACTTAGAATGGAAGGACAGAAAAGCAGTGCTAATTTTGAAAGGCATTGATACTAATACCATTTACTGTTCTGCAGTTCCTCTTATAAAAGTTTTTCCTTACTGATGTGCTATGCATTCCATGAAGAAAGAAAAATCCAGAAATATCAATTTATTGCTGAGATAACAGACATTTTTGGGAGATACTGCTTTTGTGTGCTTCAGCATACCTCTCAACCTAGCAACATCAAAAATCTGGACAAAGACCCATGAAAAGTAGGTATAACTGGTCAGAAATCTGTATGCTGATTAATATAACATTTGCATACTTAATTATGCAATCTCACCCACTCCATTGGAATTGTGGGATACCAAAATTCAAACCAAATTGAAGAACAGACAAAATATTACACACAAAATATAGCCAAAGCAGTAGTGTATTATTTATATTAACATTTGAACTTGTGTCAGACTTTGGTTTAGGGAAGGGAGTGGAAGTTTTGGCTTAGGGAGCACAGGAAGTGAGTTTTTTAGGGTTAGGGAACTGGAATGGAGTTTTAGGGTTAGAGTTATGGTTGTTATAGGGCGGGCTGTAAAAGTTAAGTAGATACGGCAGATTGAACTAGTGGAAGTTAAAGCACTTATCTATTCAAGCAATTGGCAACAATCAAGTGTATAGGAAGCATATAGCAAATGAGTCCTTGTAGTACACCCAATAAATACACTTGTCTTCAAATTCCTGAACAAAAACTGCAATCATCCTTTAAAATATGTACTCATGGAACACAACACAAACAGAAACCTAAAAGGACACAGTGTTACAAAAGACTTGACTTTACTTTACCTTGCATAGAAAAGTCTGCAAAATCATCTCAGCTTAGTGGAATAAAAATAAGTCAGTAGCCTTTCAGTCTTTAGGAAAAAGGCCATTTATCCAAGGAAACAAACTGTGATTGCTTTAGAGATGCAGGGTAACAATAAAGATCTTTTTAAGCCTACCCATGCATCCCAAATCTATGACAAGTCCTGTTACCCTTGATAAATGTATGCAGGGACTTGGAAGATGAAACATTTACAAACAGGGCCTGGGAGGTGAACCATTTACAGGTTGCCTGTGTCCATGAGAGAGAGACAAGTATCAAACCAGGGATGAATTTCTTGTTCCCCATCTAGTTGTCCAAGCTGTACTTGAATTGGGTTAAATAGTAATCCTGTTTGTTAACCAGGTAGATCCACTGGAGACACACTGTCCCTTTTCTTGGGTGACCCAGGAGCAATGCATGATTAAGTGACCTACTCAGTCACACAAATGAGGACTGAAAAAAATCAAACCATATACCACATGAACTACAGCTTGTAATCTTAACCTCTGCACCAATTGCCAGATAAATTATATTAACGTAAGTAATAATAAAAGGTTTTATAGATACCGTGTTTAAATACTTAGATAAGCAGTATAACTGAAAGGCATTACACCTGCACATTAAATGACATAGAGTCCCATTTGGGCTTTTGAAAGAACAAAAAAACTTAAGTTTTTAATAGAATCACTACAGCCCAATGGAAAAAACAATTATTATTATTCAAAGATCAGATTTACTTATTTCAGTCAAGTATACCAAAATATATTTTACCATCTAATTGTAGAAGTGTAACAAGCAAATTATGGAGCACCACCAGTCCTAGGATGTTCACTGATTACAAATGCAGTGGTTGTAATTTTCCCTCTAGTAGTTACTGTACTTTTCCTTCCATCATGTCTTGATTGAGTGGTATAGTGGCATAACACCTCCTGCTTTTCAGTAGTGGAAGCACTTATCTGCTGTGTTACACTAACATAAAACTTGGATCCAGTTTACCTTCTATTGCGTAGCAAATCATTGTCAGCATTTAAAGTGCAGATGATACAAAGCACACTGTACTGCCATAATGATTTGACTATTAATGCAAAGAGAATTATCAGCCACAATATTACCCCCCCCCCCCACCACCACACACACACACACACACACACACACACACACACAAAACCACCACTACCATCAAGGCACTGATTCTTTTAAGTATGTTTTTCAGTTTTTAAAGAATTATTTTTTAACTGCAAAGAGCACGATCTACATGCTTGTGTATTTCAATTCTGTTTGAAGGCACAAAAACAGCATTAGCCCAGGTTTTAACAAAATTAAGAAATAAGAAACCTGCATAACGGTAGACTGCAGTAAAGTTAAAGTCAGAGTCTTGGAAGGGTTCTTCTGAAGGTGGCATAGATAAAGCTGGTACAAAACAGTCAAGACAGCAAGTAGAAACCAAGACAAACTGAAAAGCAGAGGCTGTGAGAGGTATGCCTAGGGTCCTGTAAACAGGAGGACGTGAAAAGAATAGCACTAGCAGATTCAGCATGTTGTGCAAAAAGGCACACTGGTAACTGCACTGCTGAAACTAAAATGAACCTGATAGATATTGGCAAAATCTTCTTTCTCCAGTCTCTTATTGGCTTAGTTCTTAGAGTAGTTTCTGGTGTTTTATGAGTGTTGTATTCTCCATGGTTGTTGTTATTCTCCTTTAGGATCTGCATTCAAAATCCCATTGTCTATTTATTTATTGACCCTGCCCTCCCCAGTTTATCATCATCCATTTCGGTTTTGAGCTTGTGTTATGTATATGAGCCTTAACTGTGTAGCTCTTAAATATCCCTTCAAATAAGGAAATCCTAAACCACCTTGTTTTATTGAAAGGATCAGATTATCCCACTTAACTTTTCCGCTCCCAGATAAATTCCGTCAACTGTTTATTATTTGCTACAACATCTCGTCTTGTTAAAAATACCTATATGCAAAACTAAAGGGACTAAAAATATTTTCACTGCTTGTATCTTACTATCCATAAACAAGATCTTTCAGTTTATGTTTTTGTTTTATCTTTTGTTTAGTTTCTTCCCACATATTCTTAACTGCCATAACAGAAGCTTTTTTAATCCATACTCGCAACTACTTAATTTTATCCTTTCCCCATAAATTTGGATATGCTGAACCAATACATGTGTAGGTACATAATTTATGACTGGCCTTAGTTTTATCTTCATTAATTTTATATCCTGAAAAGACTTGTCTGCCTCAGAATGTTCTATAACACTGAGGTGTCCTTTTCTTGATTTATCAGGTACAAAATAATATCATCTGCATATAAAGCCAACTTTTCTTGATTACCATACCAATATATCCTTGCATTTCTGAGTCCCTTATTTTCTCTGCCAGTGGCTGTAAAAATAAAGCAAGTAAAAGGGAAAGATGACACCTTGCCAGGTTCCTTTGTTCAAACACTACTTAACAGGGAAGAGTCCTCCCACTTTAACTCTTGCCTGCGATCCCTCATATATTCTCCTAATTAAAGTAATTATTATATCAGGGAATGCAAATGCTTCCACTGCCCTACTCATAAAATCCAAGCTTACTCTGTTGAATGCTTTCTCTGCATCAAGATATGCCAACAATAGCAATATTCTGTTACATTCAGCTTTCCTCAGCATCATCATTAATTTATTCATTGGTATTCTTAAGCAAATTATGTTTTAATTCAGATTTCTTTTTGTATTACTTGTAATATATTTTCTGTCATTGTTTTCATTTGCTTCATTTTGATGTATTTTGTGCTTAGGAAATAAGTACTATAATAAAGTTGAAGATGAAGGGACTTCAGTGGTCTTAAGATCTGTCTAATCTTGGCAACTGTGAGGCAGCTGACCATCACCCTTTTCTTGCTCAATCTGATGAGTGGTGCATCTGTGTGTCTCAATATGGCATCACCTGTGATTTAAGACATTACCATGTGTGTTGGCATGCCCATGTAGCTTTAAGGGGTATGACATGCAAGCTAAGTGACCCCTTATTTCATTGATAGTGCTGGAAATAATGTTAGTGTGACACTAAGTGGTTTATTAGTCTGTCTTAGATCTTGGGGGGCTTTATGGTTTAGAGAAAGATTTCTTGATGGTTAGTGTAGGAACTGTTTTATTTGAATGGCATGCTAGTATAAGGTGGCTGTTAGGTGATTGTACTGACAACTTATGTGTGTATAGCTGACAAAATGTTTTGATGAGAGGCCGGCTTCCAGATTTAGTAAATGTTTTCACTTCTCAAGTCTATTCCATTTGTGGTAGGCATAGATGGTTGTCAGTAAGTGTGAGGCAGTTTGTGCACTACCTCGTGCTGCATAGTACTAACAGGCTGGCAGTAGATGGTATAAGTGCTGCCTACAGTCTCCTAGTTTTCAGACTGAGCTGCTTAATGTACTAGTAAGGTAGGAATTGTATGCTTTTGTCTAGTACCTCAGTTGTTGTGTCTTTCGGCTTATCATGGTTAGGGGTCGCCATAGCGGAACTCCGGTCTGCTAATATTTGGTAGTGGATTTTTACATGCCGAGTTACCAGCCCCTGACGCACAACCTTCAACGAAGGCACACCCATTCACCCATGCCTCCACACAGAAGACGCTGTAGCTGAGAATCGAAAGCAACAACGTCTTGCTGTGAGGTGACAACACTACCTCAGCATCACTACCGCGGGTAATATCACAAAAAAATACCACAAGTTCAGGTAGAGTTAATAGAGCATTGAATGGGTTAAAACTGTTTGGATGTCACAGTACTAAGTACAGAAGTGCAGTAAGGAGAATCAGTAGCCTTGCTTAGGTGCCAAAACAGTAGTGTACACAAGTGCAGTGTGGCAAAATAGTAAAAGGGATCAAATGCCACAACATCAGAGTATGCATATCTAGTGATCTGAATTTGTAATTTGGCTCAGATACCACAATAGCAGAGTATGCAAGTGGGGTAAAGTGAATTGACAATTAGCAGTGTGTGTAAGTGTAGTGGAATGAGTCAGCAATCTGGGAAGGATGTTGCAAAAGCAGTGAGAAATCAGCAAGAGAGGCTTGAATGTGGCAACAGTAGATCTTATATGGAGCAATAAAAGTAGATAACCAGCTGTCTCTTGACACAGCAGCACAGTATACAAGATCAGTAAGCAAAACTGCTGTTTCTCAGATTTGGAAAGCAGAGTACAAAACATCAGTAACCTAACAGTGTTAGCCTCACTTGAGTTGCAATATTAATTAATAACACAGGCTTAACAATGGGTTTAGCAGCAAATTGTACAGCAATATAGTCAAACTATATAAAGTAGGCTTCCTATATTGACAGAGTGTGTGTATGTCCCGGTTATTAACAGTAAATTATTTATGAGTTGTGCAGTTAGCAGCATTTCTAGAGTTTGGCACAATTGCACACAGCAGTGTGCAATGGCAGTTAACAGTATGCAATTGCATGCAGTTTATGTAGCAATAACTGGGGTATATAACCCAATTTTCTGAACAAGCAGTCAGAGAGTTAGGTAGAAGTATCACCTGGATGTACACGCTATCTTGTAGAGCTGTTGCAGCACAAGATGGTGTGAATGGTTTCAGATGTCATAAATACTTCTCAGGAGTGCACAACCCCACTGCACAAGGCACAACACTTTCTAAGTCTTGTGGGACTAGATTTGAGGTTAAATCCAGCAGTTCACTTCAAATGCATTTGTGTAGTCTCTGCCCAGCACCTGTAGACTACCAACATCCACAACCACATTATTTAACCAAACAACCAACAGAAGACAAAACAATAAAAAAAAAACACTGTTGTGTGACCAGTACAAGTTTTGCCTACAAACAATAGTAACAGCCTGTCTCTCACAAGGATGTAACCACTGCTAGACCAGTTTCAAGTGCAGAAGACCACTGCAGCGTAGAATTGAACTTTTAAAATCAGCATTATCACACTCTAAGTAGAAAATAAATAAAAGTCACTTCCCAGGTATTGTGGATTGGTTTTGATATCAAATCCAGCAGTTCAGTTCAGACAAGCTTGACTAGTCGCTTCCCAGTGCAATAGAATGGCATTGTATATAAATATACCAACTTGTTTTTTATAAACATCTTTATTGAATTGTCATTCGTGACACAGGCAAACTTACATTTATATGAAAATAATCAAACTATGTTAACAAGTTCACATTTACAAGCATTATACATTATATATATTGTTATGTATCATGTAAACAATGCAGCATTACATAATTTTTTTAGTTGCTACCTTCTCTTACATCTAATTACTTCTCCAAAATATTTTTCTTCATTAATTGTTCCCACAATTTCCATTTTTTTGTATGGAATTTACTCATTTCATTTTCTATAGGTCTCACTTCCTTTTTCTTTTATCTGTGTTACAGTATTCACTACCTTAAGTGCAGTTGGCTTAGGTTTTGATTTCCATTTTCTAGTAATTTCTTTTTTGGCAGCCAACAGAATTAAACTTAACAAGGCTTTACTATGTCTAGGCAGTTGATCCTGTATCCCAGCCCAAAAAATAATTTCCTTAGTTACACTCATTTGATTTCCTACTCCGCGGTGGTGGTGCTGTGGTAGCGTTGTCGCCTCACAGTAAGACGCTGTCCGGTTCGATTCTCAGATAGAGCGTCTTCTGCGTGGAGACATGCATGAATGGACATACCTTCATTGAAGGTTGTGCGTCAGGGCTGGTAACTCGGCACATAAAAATCAACTACCAGTCATTAGCGGACCGGAGTTCCGCTGTGGCGACCCGTAACCGGGAAAAGCCGAAAGACATTTTAAATATATTAAGAGCCTTAATTGTAAATTTACAGCATTTCTCGTCTATCTTAATTAATGGGCTGTTTATCAAAAGTAGGCAGGAATTTTACACTGAGTAAGGGGGCTACATGGGGACTTGCTTCTACTTCCCTCAGAACTTCTTCTTTTAAGATGTTATACAGTGTTGTCCGGTCTGTCTGGATTCACCCTGCGGGAGTTCGGATCAAACACTGACTGATTCAAAAGTCTTTGGCCCATTTTAGCTCTTCCTTCCTTGCCCTCCCTGCTTCTTCATTAACTTCTCGGGTCTAGTTTGCCATCATTTATTTCTGCAGCTTGTTCTGTGGCTCAGCTTGGCTGATTCAGTTTTATCAGAGAAGTTAGGGTAGGAGTGGTGAGATTTTTCATCCTTTACCTATAGGATAGTGGTTAGCTTTCTTCTGTTAGCTTTAGGCAGTTTTGAAGTAGTTTGTTAGGCTAGGTTGCATAGATATTTTCTCTCATTTCCCTTCCTGGCCTTTCCCCTTTAAGTTTTACTGTTTCACTGCTGTGCCTATCGTGTGTGTGTGTGTGTGTGTGTGTGTGTGTGTGTGTGTGTGTGTGTGTGTGTGTGTGTGTGTGTGTGTTGTGATAGGTTGGATAAAGGGTTTAAAAAGTACATCTCCTGTGGACACAAAAAGCTGTCCCAGGATGCACACCTTAAATATGTTCACTGTCTGGCTCTGGAGCATTTGGACTGCAGTTGCTCCATCTGTGAGAGCTTCGGCTCATGAACTATTAACAAGCACAAGGCCAAGCTCATTTTGAAAGGGCTTTTGCCCTGTAGCTCATCAAGTTCTGTTCTTGCTTCCATGGCTTCTCCGCCAGATCCCAAGGCTGGGTCCGAGAAACCTTGGCTGAGACACTCTAGGTATTCTAAGAGGGAGCACAAGAGATCTTCTGCCTCCACCTTTGGGTTGGGTCCCCTGGGATCTCTCAGTCTGAAGTTCCCTCAACTTTCAGGCTCCCTGGTAACATCGGCACCGACATCTTGGAGCTGGTCGCCTTTGGCACTGAAAACAACAAAAATGACATCTCCAGCTCTGAGCATTCTAAGCCCCTTCATGATCAAAGAGGTATCTTCGGGCAAGGTAGCGTCCCACTTTTCCCCCTTGTACTCCTCTTCTCTGGTCACCGGAGTCCTTCCCATCTCCACCCCGATTCAGAGGCTCAGATCCAGCATGTGAAGTCTTCCTCTCATGAACCCTCAAAGCCATCCTCTGTGGCCACGAATGTCCAGTTGTCTAGGTCGGTGGGCAGCATCAAACAGTCTGATCTGGAGTAGTTGATAAGATCATTTTTGCAGGCACAGATGCAGTTAGGGTTTATGCCATCAGGTCTGGTTTTGACTCTGGGGCCCTCAGCTCCATAATTTGGGTTTCCTCCCTTGGCCCCTTTGGATCAGAAGTCTTCAGGGCCAGTTGAGTTTTCACCCTCCAGATCAGATCTGGCAGTCTTCGGCTCCATCCTGTTCCTTGGTAACCTCGACCCTGACTTGTTTGGGGCCATTGGCACCTTGGAGCCGTGACGTCAAGGCTGGAATGTCTAGGTCAAGGTTGATAGTTCCTACTTTGGGATAGTCACTCACTCCCAGAGATTCAGCTTTAGAGAGCTTGACTCTGATCTCAATGTCTAGTCTAGGTGCTGCTCCCTCAGGTTCTGAGACCTTCAACCCGAGAGGGTCACCTCAGCCTTGACCTTTGGCATTATTGAGAGGAGGTTCTGTTCAAAAGAGAAGTGTCAGATGTCTCCAGTTGGCATCCCGTCCCAGTTTTCATCTATTCTACTGGCAGTCATCTGTTTGCTCTGGGATAGACTGTCAGCCATCCTGCAGGCTGTCCCCTTGATGGGGATACCCAGCCCCCCCCCCCTCGTTCTCCAGTTTCATTAGAGTGGGAGATTTTGGGGAAGAGAAAATGCAAGAGGAAGCGCTTGGATTCCCTGGAGTCCCTCACCAAGGATACTGACCTTGAGGAATGAGAGGGTTCCCGCAAAATGCAAGAGGAAGCGCTTGGATTCCCTGGAGTCCCTTACCAAGGATACTGACCTTGAGGAATGAGAGGGTTCCCGCAAGTCCCCACATGATGGTGCTTCCTTTTGCAATTTGTTGGAGCTGCTTTGCCAGTGCAGGAGCTGGATCACTGAAGCTCCCTCTCTGGAGGAGTCAGTTTTTCTGGAGGCCTTTGGCATAGGCTTATCCACGCCATGGGCGGTTCCCCCTCTCTGGATGTCCTTACAGACCTAGTCTTGGAGGGCATGCAAGGAACCTGACACAGGAGAACCTATTCATGTGAAACTGGACAAAGTTCTTGCCTCCCCACAAAGACAGGCCTTGGAGCAAGGGCCTATCTGTTAATGCCATTGTGATGGCAGCAGCCACCAAAAAGGAGATTTCTGAGGAGAGCTCCTTGATTCACCCCCCTGAACAGTGAGTCTCGGGCTCTGGATCGATTAGAGAAGTGATCCAATGCCTCATCCACCTTTGCTTTGAGGACTGTTAACTACTTATCAGACTTGACAAGGCTTCAGTGAGACCTTGTCTCTGAAGTATTGAGCACCCTCAAGACACAACAGTCTCTGGATACCCAGAAAAAGCTGGAGGACTCAGTTGTGTACCTTGACTTCCATTGCTAATGTTTCAGTGAGACTCATGTCTAATGTGGCTGATGGAGTTTTCAGAGTGGCAGGATTCGGAATTGCGATGAGATGCCATACCTGGATGTAATTATGCAACTTTGCGGACTGCTTCACAATGTCCTTCATCAGTGCCCCTTTTGATGTGTCCTCCTTGTTTGGCCCCAAGATTAAAGACACGTTGATGAGGAGTGAATAAGACGGGAAGAGACTCTCCACTGTCAGAGTTTACTTCTCCCCCCCCCCCCCAAGCAACCTTTCTGTAGGAATTAGAAAGGGGTAAGTGACTCTTCTTCAAGAAGTCACAGTTCCCTTCCCAGGAGACTCCTCCGAAAGGTTCTTCCCAAAGGCGGAAGGAGAGGATCATAAAGAATGCCGCACACAGGACAGAGGTGGTCCACAGAATATGCACATTTTTCTGGCAGGCCCATTCAGTGATCCTGAAGGGTTGCCCAACTTCTCATCTCTGTAGGAAGTTGGGGGTCATCTACCTTTCCAACCCAAAGTTTGAGAGGGCATCAGT
The DNA here is from genome assembly GCF_019279795.1 of Protopterus annectens. Lineage (NCBI taxonomy): Eukaryota > Metazoa > Chordata > Ceratodontiformes > Protopteridae > Protopterus > Protopterus annectens. The sequence continues at coordinate 654,118,810 of NC_056733.1, read as the reverse complement.
TCTGATGCCTAGGTATTGAGTCCTATCCAGAGGTTATGTCATTCCCTTTAAAAAAGGTCTAAATTGTCTCCCAAGACACCTCTGAGATGTTCCACCCCGTCTTAGACTTTATGCAAACAGCAGGGATCTAAAAGCTGCTCACAAATCGAGTCATTCAGGAGGTCCCACTAGACCAGATAGGATCTGGGGTCTATTCCATATTTTTTTAGTACCAAAGAAAACAAAGGACCTCAGGCCAGTCTTGGATTTAAGCACACTAAACTAGTTTGTCAAAAAGACCAAGCTCCGGATGGTCACAGTGCAGTGCATATTACCTCTTCTGAGGATGGACAACTGGATGTGCTTGATAGACCTCAAGGACGCCTACCATCACATCACTATAGATTGGCATTCTCGGAGGTTCCTTTGGTAGTAGTAGGGAGCCAGTCACTATCAAGGCCCTGCCATTTGTTCTCACCACAGCCCCCCGGGTGTTCACCAAGTACATGGCAGTGGGCATAGCCAGGCTTTGGCTGCAGGGATTTCAGGCCTTCCCGTACATGGACAATTGGCTCCTCACTCCCCCCAAAAAGGCATCATTGATCTCAGCCAGAGATTCCTTGCTCCAACTATGTGACAACATAGACATCACAGTCAGTTACCCCAAATTGAGCCTTCAGCCTGTACAAGTCTTAGAGCTCATAGGATGTCATCAAATTGCCAGGACCCAAGCTCCAGAGTTGTCAGTTTTCAAGCTCAGGTCCTCTCAGTGCTTGCAATTTCCAAACCTCTGGCTAACATACTTCTAAGGCTTCTGGGTCATATGGCAGCATTGATTGGGACTGGTCCCCCTAGCCAGATATCACATGAGGACCCTGCAATGGACTGTGGCCATTCAGTGCTTTCTCCTAACGCATCCATTAGATTTCCAATGTGGCTTTCAGTAACAGATTCAGTGGTGGTTACAGTTTTCATTAATAATACAAGGGAGAAAATACTTCCTTGTCCTTTGGCCATGGTCACCATGGACGCCTTCCTCCTGGCTTGGGAGGGGGTATTTCGAAGGGAGGATCGTTCAATGGTCCTGGTCTTCTACAGAGGCTCACATTCACATCAATGTTATGGAAATGATATGGAAATGAGAGCGGCCCTCCTAGTGTTGCAGGCTTTTCAGGATGACCTCCCCAGGGGTGAGATTGCAGTACCAGATGGACAACATATTGGTGTGTTGGTATCTCAAATAGGAGGGAACACATTCTTATCTTCTTTGAGGGGAGGCCATGAGGGTTTGCCAATGGGAGATCTCCTCTTAGTGGTTTCTGGTAGCAACACATATCCTAGGAAAGTCCAACATTCTGGACGTCAGCCTCAGCAGGAGCATTTTATTGCCTCATGAATGATCCCTAAATCCAGCAGTGGCAGCTCGGGTTTTTCAGTGCTGGTGCATAAGATCATAGGAGGTTACTAGGGTAATGATCCTGGGGCCCTTACAAGCTTAACCAAGAGTTTGTCCACAAAAAGACACCTCAGTCAGCACCTGTCGCCCCTGTCAGTGAGGGACACAGGTGGGAACCCATGGGACAAATTTGTGTTTTCCCATCCACTCATCAAGGTTGTGTTTGAAGAGGGACAGCAAGGTACTCTGTTTGACTTGTATGGAAAGTCTGTTCCAGAGATGGGGAAGCTTCTGGGAGACAAACCTGTCTCTCCAGCGAGTTTTGTTGATGTTGCATATTATATTCAGGCCTTTTGAATGGGTAATGCTCGAGGTGTTAGACTTACGGATATGGAACATCTCTAGTTGGGTAGGGTCCAAGATTGCCTTGTAGGCAAGACACAGATCACCTCTGAGCAGTCTGTACGATACTGAGTAGAGTGACAGTGATTTGAGCCTGTCTGCATAGGCCAGGTTTTGGAGGCCATAGATTCTCTTTGTGAGGTATTTCTGTGGCCTTTCCAGTTGGTGCAGATGTTTGGAGAGAGGTACATTCCAAACTGGGTGTTATATTCAATTATTGGTCTAATGAGGGTGGTGGTTGTTCATTGTCCTCTTCTCAGACAGAATCCAGTGGAAAACTATATACCAGTAAATGGATGAGATTTGTTTTGCAGGTGGAAGCTTGGGAACTTGACCCCTTCTCTGACCCTTGTAGTAAATCTTGGATTTTCTGGCTGAATTGTTCAGCTGAGGCTCCAATTTTTCTACTGTCAAAGTGCAGTTAGCGACCATTTCTAACTTTCATATTGGTAGAGATATTATACCCTTAACTTCTCTCAAGATTTCCAAGGCTTTTCTCAAGGGCACTTTTGTTCTTCGCCCTCCAGTAAGGGATGCGGTCCCTCCCTGGCATCTGCCTTTTGTTGTTCAGGTTCTAGCTGGTCCTACTTTTGAACCTTCAGCTTCCTCAAATTTGAAGCTGTTGTCTTAGAAAAGGGATTTTTTTGGTGGGGATTCTCTCTGCCAAGAGGGTTTCAGAATTGCAAGCACTTGACCCCCCCCTTACTCAGTGTTCAATAAGGATAGGGTTCCTGTTCGTATGAACTTTTCCTTTTTCCTGGGGTAGCTTCTGAGAATAACCTTAACAGTTCCATTCATCTTCTTGTGTTTTTCCAACAAAAGTGAACACCTTGTGCATTGTTTGGATGTGCAAAGGCAACAAAGATTTTATCTTGACCGTAACAAGTCTTTGAAGAAATCTAGCCAGTTGTTTGTCTCCTTTTCAAAATCCGGGCTGGGCTCTTCTTTGTCTAAAGTAACTTTATCCAAATGGCTGTAAGATTGTATTTTGTTTGCACATTCTTTGAAAGGCAAGACTCTTCTACACAAGCCTAAGGATCATTTAACTAGGGCTGTAGCTACTTCTACAGCTTTCTTTTCTAGAATATCTATGGGTAATATTTGCGCTGCTGCTTGGCTGGAGTACACACTTTTGTGTCACATTCTAAGCTAGACAGTCAGTCCAACTCCAGGGTTCATTTGGTTCTACCGTGTTGCAAAATATCCTTCCTTAGTTCCTCCCGAGGAATTGTCATGGCTGACCCACAAATTCAGGGATATAACTGCTATGGTAATCAAGAATAGTCAACTTTATTCACAGATGACATTTATTTTTATTGATAAATTTGGAAAAGAAGATCTTGGAGTTGTGGAACATTTTGAGATAGTTTAATATCTTTCCAGATAAATTAAGATAAAACAAAGGCTATAACAATAAACCATGTACCATGTACCCATACATGAATTGGTTTAACAATACCCATATTTATGGGGCATGATCACATGAAATATTTAGATGTACAGATTAAAAAGGATTCTGTTATGACAGCCAAAGATATGTGGAAAGAGACTAAACAAAAGATAATACAACATTGAGTAACTGGAAGGTCTTGATCATGGATATGGATAGCAGGATAAATGCAGTGAAAATGTTTCTGGTCCCTTTAGTTTTATATACAGATCAGGTGTATTTTTATCTACTAGAGAATAAGCTGTTGTCCATAACTAATAGAGAGCTGAATTTATTTGGGATAGAACAAGGTGGTTTAGAATTACCCAATTTGAAGCAGTACTTTTGGGGTATGCATTTAAGGATCATATATATATATATATATATATATATATATATATATATATATATATATATATATATATATATATATAAAAATCTATATATATCTATATAAATCTATATAAATATATATATATATATATATATATATATATATATGTATACACACATATATATTTATGTTTGTATATCTTACTCTCTCTCTCTCTCTCTCTCTCTCTATATATATATATATATATATATATAGATTTATATACACATACATATATAGACCCACACACGCATTTATATATATATATATATATATATATATATACATAAGCAAATATAAGTTAAAATGAAAATGGATGATGAAATGTGAGGGGGAGTTTGAAAAGTAAGGCACAAATATGATTTTGGATGAAGATCTCTAAGGAGAATAACAGTAACCATATAGATTACTATATTCATAAAGTAGCAGAAAATATTCTAAGAACTAAGACAACACGATTTTTACCAATGGGAGTAACTGCAAGTAGGGGTATAGAAACTAGGCAAGAGGGGGGCTGGAATTTATTGGAGAAAACTAGGAAAGGAACCAAGGTTTTGAGAGCAAATAACTAGAGAGGCAAAGATAGCAGAGTGTGATAAGGTCAAGCAGAAGTTTGGACTGCAGGTTAGAGACTACTTTCCTACCAGGAATTGATAAGAGTATTGGTAAAGATAAATGGATTGTTAAATGAAAGACCAGATAAATTATTGCATGATAACTGTAAGAATCAATCAGAGGATATATGAAAAGATTTGGAAGAGAGAATGTGAAGGCAGTGTACAAGGAAACATGTTTTTGGGAGTGCGATGAGTTGACATATTTTAAAAATTCCCTACTGAATACTTTGTCAGAAACAATAGTAGAGAATGCGAGTTGCCCATAGTAAGGTCTTTCTAAGTTTAATACTATTGGCTGCCTTAAAAGCAGTTACTAGAAATTATAAATCTGAACCAACTGTAACAGATGTACTGAATATTGTAAAGGAGATAAAAGAACTGGAAGTTGGATCTTTATTAAAGGTAAGGAACAAATTTCATTGAAGTAAATGAAATGTATTGGGGCAGTACATGCAGAATAGTATTCAGAAGGAGAAGTGAAATTTAAGGGAATACAGAAATTGAGGAATTTATGTAAAGTTGGAGTGAATGAAAATTGTTTAAAGGACTGTTGTATGAAAATGAATGAATGAGCATATAAAAACTATGGAAATGCACAGACTTAGATAAATACACCGTTGGAAGAGAAGTGGGATAATCACAGAACAAACCAGTGGAGTAACACACTGACTGAAGTAGAAATGTATTTATTACCAAACAAATAATTATTTACTTGGCAACTAAGTTTTATTCATTTGGTGGTAAATATGTTTCTACTTCAGCCAGTGTGTTACTCTGTTGGTTTTGTTCTGTGATTATCCCAATCTGTTAGCATAGTTTGCTTTATTTTCTGTTGCTGTATGTGTATCTGTGTCATCATTGCCCCCCCCCCCCTTTCTTATCTTCCACATGGGGCCAGTGTGTTGTGTAAACTGTTGCCATCGCTCTGTCATTCATTGCCACTCTGGTGCCTTCCTTGACAGTCATGCCTGGCTGTCACAGTTTTTTTCACAGGCAATCCATGCATCTCTTTGCCATATGTCTTTGTTTTCTCTTGCCTTCTCTCAAAATCATCATCTGTTTTGTTGCACATTACACAAACCATCACAGTCTATTCTGTTTAACTTTTTCTACAGTTTGGAGCTACTTTGGCTTCTGCTCCCTTATTATTTCTTCATTTGTCCTGCCACAAATGTCAGGCACTTCATTTCCAGCACCTGTAACTTCAATTGCTCTGCTTTCACTTCCCAGGTTTCTGTACCATGTGGAAGTACTGGACACACCGCATTTTGTATACCTTACGATCTGAAGTAGTTGACTTCATTTGATCTTCAACCTGTGGGTTTCGTATCCGAATCGGATCCAGCACAGCTTCATTTTCCAGCTATTGATCCGAGCTCCCAGCTCCTCCCCTTACTTATAATGCCCCCTGTCCCCCCCCCCCCCCAGATCTCGTTTGCCACTAGTGAAGCAACAAGCATGGTCCAAGCTCTTACCGTTAGTTGGGGCTTTGTAAGTAAAATTTTGTGATAATCTCTCTCTATTTTCTTTCTTTAATTTTATCTTTACCTCCACGCGACAGTTGGTCAAAAAAAAAAAGTTTTTCTTTCCGCTTTTTTTCTGTCTTTTCTATCACATGTGTGACTGTGTATGGACCTGTTTAGGGATATTAGAAACCCCTAAATCAGGTTTCTGAAAATGCACAGAGTGTGGCTATAAGCTTTCTTCAGTGGATGGCCACACTATGTGTGTGGTGTGTTTGGGAGAAGCGCACCTTCAGACCTCCTGTCCTATCTGTACTGGGTTCAACCCCAGTGCATTGAAGGACAGGAGGGACAAACTTATTCTAAAAGGCCTACTTCCCTCCTCGAGGACAGTAGTACTTTCATCCCCCTCGGGGGGAACAGCAGCAGCTGCAACTTCTTCCTCCTACCCGGCCTCTGGGACTCAAACTCCCACCAAGAGGTCCGAGGAGGGAGAGAAGGGCAAGCCACGAAAGTGGTCCACTGACCGATTGGTTCAGGCAGGTCCGCCGAAAGTGAGGCCTCCAACCAGGCATGGGTCTCCTCGGCTATGACTCCTAGATTCTCCCCTGAGCCAGAGGAAACCCCTATCTGGTCCCCAGTAATGTCCTCTCCCCACCGGCTTTCTAGACCTGTTTTGGTAACATCTTCTTCCCGCTCCACCCGGAGCTTGAGCGAACCGGAGATGGACAAGATGATGTGGAGATTTATCTGCACCCAAATCCAAATGGGGGTCTTGCCTGCACCCTCTCCCTTTGGAGGGGGAAGCTTGCAACCTTTCTTTTCACCTGTAACGCCTTCTCCGATCTGACCATCGGTTTCAGAGTCCTTGGATCCGAGGACCCTTGGGGTTGAGGGGGTGGTGTCGATGGTTCCATGTACTTCGATGTTGGCCGTTAACTTGAGAGCATGTCGAATCCGAGCTGTTGGAACCGTAGTATTGCGATCGGTCGGATCTGAGGGAGTGCTGTCGGCTCCGAGCATTTCAGAGCGCAGTATCCCTCTCGGCATCTCGGCTCCTAGAGCCTTCGCTCCGACTCCCCTGTTGGGTCAGAGGGGGACAGCCCCCACCGGTATCTCCCAGGAGGTTCATTTCCCTTCAACCTTTGATGTGGTGGAGAGAGTTCTCTCGGTTTCGAGACTCTTGACCATCTCGTCCTTGGACTCCATCCAGACCCCTTCGGCTTTGGGTGCAGTCCAGACCATCTTGCCATCTCAGGGACAGCCAGTGACCGTTCTGCCTCACAGGACTCCCCCATGGAAACAACAAGAAGTTTGCGAGTGCTCTCCACATAGTCCCACTGAGGAGGTCCCTCGCAAACAGACATGTAAGAGGAGGCACTTGGACTCTCCACCAGAGTCCCTCACTGAAGGCTCTTACTTAGAGGAGGGAGAAGGTTCCCCACAGTCACCCCCCCCCCCGAGCATGTCTCCTTTGGAGACATCATGGAACTCCTGCACCAAAGGGGGGGGGGGTCTGCACCAAAACTGACCTTGGACGAGTCAGTGTTCCTGAAGGCGTTTGACATGGGCCCATCTACCTCTTGGGTGTCTCCTCCTGCGGATCCTTTAGTGGACTTTTGTTTGTTTTAGTGGACTCTTACCATGTCTGTAATCCAGTTCAAGATCAAAACCTTCAGCCATGTCTGCCAGTAGCAACGAACAAAGTATAGAACTAAAAAATGTAAAACTTCTCAATAAAATTATTTAATAAATTCCTGTTTTTGCCTGAAGCTTTGGGGGTCCTAGATTGCTCCTTGTTGTTGTTGTTCTAGGAGTTTATCAGAGGCGGATGTGGATAGGATGATGTGGAAATTTCTCAGGGCTCAGATCCACATGGGGGTCCTGCCAGCTCCATCCCCTCCAGGATCCATGGGTGCACCTGCTAAGTCCATTCTCTCTCCTTCGATTGGTTTCGGAGTCCCAGCATATGGGATCCCTGAGAGGTTCAGTGTTGGATCCAAGGAAAGTACCTTTTTTGACTCTGATGCTGTCCCTGGTACCCTTGGATCAGAGTGGGTCTCAGATCTGAGGGGTCAGCGCTGGGTCCAAGGGGTTGGATTTGTGTCCGATTTTGTCCCTTTCAAAGCCTTGGCGCTGGACAACTCGGATCTGATTCTCCCCTTGAGGCTCGGATCTAGGGGTGCCCTGACCTACCTTCCTCAGAGGCTTCAGCTCCGAGGAGGCGGGTAGAAGTTTCCTCTACTCCTTTAGTCTTCATGGTGTTGGAAAAGGCTTTCTCTCTTCACAGGGAACCATCTTCTCTTGTCTCAGAACCTACTCATCTCCCGTCTTTGATTATGAGCTCTGAGAACATCAGACCTATTCCACAGGGCCAGGCAATTCTGGAAAATCTCCAGACAGTTCCGGTACAGGAATTTCCTCCCTCTTCTGATGGCAGTTCCAAACATCCTACGGAGAGGTTCCTCAGAAGAGGACATGTAAGAGGAGACACATAGGCTCACCCATGGAGTCTCTCACAGAAGATACTAATTTTGATGATGGAGGGATCCCCAGATTGCCACCTGATAACATCTCCTTTGGAGATATCCTTGAGATCCTCAAACAGAAGGGTGGCTGGTCTTCCCAAGCTCCTTCTCCTGAAGAGTCAGTGTTTCTGGAGGCTTTTTGTTCTGGACCATATACTTTTTAGGTGACCCCCCCCCACCAGCGGATTAACTGATTGACTTGGTTTCCCACCTGGCTTGGTGGGACCCAGACACTGTCAGACCTATTCCCAAGCACCTTGAGAAATTTCTGGCCCATTCTGTTGTTAGACCCCACTAGAGCAAGGGAGTCCTGGTTGATGCTATGTTGGTGGCGGCAGCCACCAAGAAGGAGTTAGATGAGCAGAGCTGTTCTGTCCATCCACCAAACAGGGAGTCCAGAGTGATGGACAGATGTGGAAAGCAAGTATTCACCTCAGCTACTTTCACACTGAGATCTCTAAACTACTTGGCACATTTCACTCGGCTGCAGAGAAATTTGACTAAGCAGTTATCAAATGCTCTCTAGTAGTCCATGTCTGCTGAGGATTTCAAAAAGACTTCCTCTCAACTGGCCACTCTCCTGTGCATTTCAAATGAATCGATGAGGCTGATCTCCCATGCACCAGAAGGTACCTCTTGAGCAGCAGGTTCAGGTATAGCCATAAGGAATCATACCCGGATGCAGCTGTGCTATTTTGCAGAGCCCTTCAAGACATCCTTTGTCAATATCTCCTTTGATGACACTTCCTTGTTTGGGCCATCAGTTAAGGACACTCTTACCCATAGCAAACAGAAAGGGAAGACTTTGCCGTAGTAATCAAGTTTTCTGCCCCTCAACAGATCTTCTGTGGAAACCAAGGAGGAAGTAAAAAGATGTGGTTCTGAAAATATCAGGGACCTTTCCAGGATTCACGTGGGGATAATTCCTTCAGGGACATTCATGTCGGGATAATTCCTTCAGGGGCACAGGAGAAAATTTTAATGGTAGACATTGCCATAGAGGTAAAGGGGGACTGCAGAACCAAGGCTTTAGAGATTCCTTTTCCAGTAGGCCTATCAGCACATTCCTGAAGCACTGCCTGACTGTACAACTCTGGTGGCAGTTGAGGGTCATTTCTCTTTGCACTTAGATGCCCAGACAGATATCACAAAAGATTCCTGGGTGCTAAGTCTCATATCCAGAGGTTACTACATACCATTTTTCCTTCCTCCTTGTATTAAAAAGAAGAAATTTCCTGGCATTTAATTCAGTCAGAGGAAGGATGCAGCACAAGAAGTAGAAAAGCTGCTACAGAAAGGAGTCATCCAAGAGGGCCCACCTAACCAGATGGGATATGGAACTTACTCAGGCTTCTTTTTAGTGCCAAAGAAAACAGTGGACCTAAGACACACTTTGGATCTGAGCAATTTGAACCAGTATGTAAAGAAGACGAAGTTCTGCATGGTCATGGTTCAGTCCAACCTGCCTCTTCTGCTCAAAAATGATTGGATGTGCTCTGTAGATGTCCAGGATGTGCACTATCACATTAAAATAGACAGGCAATCCAGGAGACATCCATGCTATTTGCTGGGAGCCAATCATTACCAATTTAGAGCACCGCCCTTTGGACTCACCACAGCCCCCATGGTGTTTAACAAATGCATGGCAGTCGTAGCAGCTCACTTGAGACTCAAGGGTGTCCAGGTGTTCCTATAGCTCGAATTTTGGCTTATCACTGCCCCATGTAAGCATCAACCTTTACAAGCCAGGGACTACTTGCTCTATGTTTCCAACACTTTAGGGGTCTCAGTAAATCATACCAAGTCAAGCCTAGTCCCAGTACATACCCTGGAATTCATAGGGTGTCTCTTGAATACTGCAACTTGGGTGGCTTCCTTATCTCTCCATTGCATCACATTTTTGAGACATCAGTTTCAGTCTATACTGTCTCACCCATCTTCTCCAGCAAGATTAGTACTATAAGCTCTAGGTTCAATGTCAGCTGCCATACTTTTAGTCCCTCTAGCATGATTCTTTATGTAAGTACTTCAGTGGACCTTGGCAGTACAGAGGTCCATGCTTTATCAACCCATCATTTCCCATAAGACTCGCATTAATCTGCAACTGTCATATTCATTGGTGGAGTCAGTCCGACAACCTGTTTCTGGGCAGACTGTTCATCCCCCCTATTGCCACAGTGACCACAGATGCTTCCCAACTGGGGTGGAGTGGGGGATTTCTTGGGAAAGATGGTCCAAGGCATGTGGTCCCTTCTGGAGATCAAGTTGCATATCAACATCCTAGAGATGAGAGCAGTCCTTCTAGTGTTGCAAGCATATCAAAATGTTTCCCTCTAGGGACTGTTGTAGTTCAAACAGACAGCATGTCAGTAGTCTGGTACTTGAACAAGCAAGGAGAAATCTGATCTTATCCACAGTGCAGAGAGGCCATGAGGGCTTGGGAATGGACGATCGCTTCAGACCACTTAATCATTGCAGCACACATCCTGGGGAAAACCAGCAGACAGGCTCAGCAGATGCATTCTAATACCTCATGAGTGGTCTGTCAGTCAAGTCAGTCAGTAGCGAATGTGATCTTCAGCAGCTGGAGCCAGCCTTACTGTGACCTGTTTGCCTCACCCCTCAACAAGTGCAGCAAGTACTTTGCTCTGTTCCCCTCTCCAGTGGAGTCACTGAGAGATGCTGTGATTTAAGATTGCCCCCCCCCCCGAGACTCCTGTATGCCTGCCCTCCTCTTCCTCTGATTCTAAAGTTCTTACATAAAGCAAGCAGGCTGAAGAGCTTAGTCATCCTCATTGGCCCCTTCTGACCTCGGCAGGTGTGGTTTCCCTTTTATGGTCTCACTTGTGATGTCTTCCATGGATACTGGAACCCACTCATGATCTACTTTCTCACCCATTAAGAATTCAGAATCTCAGTCTCCATGCCCTCAAGCTAACATGTTTTTTCTGCTTCCAGTAATAGACAGTACAGGCTTTCTTCCCCAGTCCGCGATATTTTCTTGGCCTCCCAGAAAGCTTCTATCAAGAAAGTCTACAGAAGCAAATGGAAAAGATTTTCTGTTTGGATTTCTAACCAAAATATCAACCCCTTTTCAGCACCATCTTTGGCCAGTCTTCCTTTTCTAACAACTCTCTTTAAAATTCTGTAAACAAGTCCTTTTCTGTGGCTTTGTCCAGATTGTGCAGGGCCTTCTTGAAAGGCATTATTCTCCTCAGACCCTAAGTAAAGGATCCTTCACCTCCTTGGGACCTTACTGTGGTCCTTCAGCATCATAGGAAATTACCAGGCTAATGGCCCTGGGGCCCTTACAAGCCTAACCAAGAGTTTATCCCCAAAAAAGAAACCTTAATCAGCACCTGTCGCCCCCGTCAGTGAGGGACATAAGTGGAACCCCTGGGAAAAATTTGTGGTTTCCCATCTACTCATCAAGGTTGCTCTTAAAGTGGGTCAGTGATATACTTTGTTTGACATGTATGGGGAGTTTATTCCAGAGACGGGGCAGCCTCTGCGAAACAAACCTGTCTCTCCAGCATGTTTTGTTAATGTTACATATTATATTTTGGCCTTTCGATCGGGTAATGCACAATGAGTTAGACTTATGGATATGGAGCATCTCTAGTAGAGCAGGTTCTGGGATTGCCTTGTAGGTGAGACACAAATCACCTCTGGGCAATCTCTACCATACTGAGTACAGTGATAGTGATTTGAGCCTGTCTACATAGGATAGGTGGTGGAGGCTGTGGATTCTCTTTGTGAGATATTTCTGTGGCCTTTCCAGCTGGTGCAGGTATTTGGAGAGATACATACCAAACAGGGTTTTGTACTCAATTATTGGAGTAATGAGGGAGGAGTACAGAGAGGTAATAACCTCCTTTTTTGTGGATGCAATCCCTTTACTTATGAGATGAACTAAGTAAAAGGATTTTCTGACCACTGCTATGATGGTTTAATGTGAGATTGTTATCAGCCTTTGTACCCAGGTCTCTCATCACAGGTTGTGTGCTTAGGGGGTTGCTGTTGATGTGGTAATCAATAGGAGCTATGTTTTTGCCAAATGTTATGATGATACATTTTTTTTTTGTGTTTAACTTAAGGCCATGACTTTGGCACAGGTCATTTGTTGCTGTGAGACCCTCTTGAATTTGTAGTGTTTAACTCAAAAACCCTTTGAACCAGCAAACAAATTTGATCTGAAGTACCTTTTTTGGAAAAAGATCATCTTAGTAGCTATTACTTCAACAAAAAGAATTTCTGAGCTCCAGGCCCTGTCAGCGAACACTTATATTACTTTCCATAAAGACAGGGCGTCTCTGCTTACTAACCCTTCTTTTCTTCCTAAGGTGGCCTCTGAAAACAATCAGTACATACAATTACCATTTTTCTTTCCAGACTTTACAAATAAGGAGGAATACATGCTTCATCTCTTTGATGTGCACAGACAAGGGTGTTTTTATCTTCACAGAACAAAACAGTTCAGGAAGTCTGACCAACTATTTGTATCCTTCTCCTCAAATTGCTTGAGTCAGGCAGTATCTAGAGTTACTCTAGCCAAGTGGATTACTGATTGAATTTCATTGGTTTGTTCTCAAAAAGGACTAAATTTACCACAACCTCCTAGAGCTCATTCTGCTTTGTCCATGGCTACTACCTCTGCCTTTTGGTCAAGGACTTCCAATTATGACATTTGTGCTGCAGCTACTTGGTCAAAGACTCATAACCTTTGTTACACATTACAAATTGGAGATCATTTCTAGAAGCAGAGCTTCTTTTAGTTTGACAGTGCTCTGGCAGGTCTTTCCTTGAGGGCCTCCTGAGAGTTACTGGGGACTCTGTCCCATTGGTGAGTAAGAATGAAAAGGACAATATCAGATTTATTAGTTATGGACTCACCATAACTTGGCATCTGTGTTGTCCATTTTCATTCTTCCTCACCTTGCCTTCCATCCTTCCCCTGTCCATGCCACTCCTGGAAGTACCTGTTAGACTGTATTTGAACTATTCATTTCCTGGTTTGAGCCCTGTCTTTCTTCTGTTCATCTTATGTCTATGTCTGTCTTTGTTATAAAATGTGAGATTAGACAGCAAACGTGATCCGAAGTGTTGGTGTTGGAATAGAGCGTTATAGGTAGAAGGAGGAGCTTGAGAGCTGGATCTGAAGGCTACTGAATGTGTCAATCCGAACCCATTGGTGAGTAAAAATGAAAATGAACAACACAGATGCCAAGTTATGGTGAGTACCTAACTAATAATTTACTTAGTTACTTTTTCCCTTTTAGTGTTCTTCTAAACATTAATGATATAAAGTGGGATATATACTTTATCGTGCACCCCCCATGTTTAACTAAGTCCACAAATGTCCAGTCTTTCTGAGCCACTGTTTCATGCAAAGCCATATGTCACAAATGTGGTTGATGCTTTATAGTCTTCCATTTACTCACTAATGTACTTCTGATTTTTCTAGTTAACTTCTGTGGTTTTTTTTCTCTCTCTCTCTCTCTCTCTCTCTCAAGCATTTTGGAACATTGGAGAAGGTTTCACTAGCAAAGTCTCTCAGAGCTTTATTGTCAGAAGAATGAGACACAGAGTCTCTTCTGTCTACTGGGTCACTTTTTGTTGGATAAATTTTATTTCCTCTGTAAACTGTCCTGCATTAAAAATTGTCTTTGATTTCCCAGAAGAAAATAATCTGAAGACAGCTGGATAAAGCAGTTTGAATCTCAAACCTGCCTCTCAACATTCCCTGATTGCTGAGATAAATGTATTTCTTTGCTTGGTGTACAATGAATAATTATTTTCCGGAAACACTCTGCTGTCTCCAATTTTAATACTTTTCTCCTCTGCTGCAGTTTTGTCAAGATCAAGTCTTTCTGCTGGCATGATTACAGCTTTACTAATACAGGGATTGGTTGCTTTCTCATGGTCTGGTTTAGAACATACACTAGATGTGCCCTTTCAATTAAAAAATCCTGCTGTGGAGTACCAGTCCAGTTGCTTATTTGTGCTTTCATAAAATTAATATAATCTGTTCTTTCCAGTTTCTCTGGTACAGCAGAAAATCTCTGTTTTTTTCTTTGTGCTGTCTTCTAGCTCTACCAATTTTTGAAACAGCTCTTCTTGATAAGCCTGATAGTTGGCCATCCTGATTTTTGCAGTTATATCAGTTCGTATGAATAGCTAGTTAAAGCTTTCGCTGTTTTTCCAGTTTTCATTATTTGAGTTGATATATTCCTTCATTGTATCATTTATTTTACTTGTCTATGAGTACATTTCATTTATTGTTTCCTCTAAAATTCTGGAAGCCACCTCTTGCAGCAAAGCTGAAGCTTGAACTGCTTTTTGATGAATAGCTGCAAGATTCTTTCCCGACAATATTTTCTCTTCACATTTTCTTGTTGATTTTCTTTCAGGTTATTTAAATTTCTTTGCAAATCCAGGCAGTGTATTTTCTAGTCAGTAACAGAGTTTTACCCAGTATTACTGATTCTTATGTCTCAATTTCTGTTTTCACAGTGAGAGGGAAGAAATTAAGCTGCTGTTCAGTGTGCAGCCATCTTGGGAGTCCCTCCATATCAGAATTCTTGGACAGTTCTTGTTTCATCTGACCGCTGTGGTGCTGCTCCATATAGCCACTACATGTTGGGAGTCCACCTTGCACTTCAGGACAGGATGTACTCCTGCTTCCAAGAAGGGTGAACTGTGCTTTACTTTGGAAAGGCCAGATTGCATTCTATGGCTGTTGGTTAAGGAAGAGGTACCTGGCACCCATGTTGGAGTGTACTTGAGTTTCTCTGTAGATACTCCTAAGGAATGGACTCCAGAGATGCAGCACATTTTTCCTCATACAACTCCCGTCTCCTAGAGTAACTAGGAAATATATATTTTTTTTTTGCCTTTCGGTCTGGTGCTTCTCCAGCTTCTTCCAATGTAAAATGAAAATATCTCCTTCAGATTCCTAATGTAGAAGAACTTTGGTTGGATTATGCTTCCCAAGTATCTTCCCCTGAGCCCCTAGAATCAAAATTTGAAGAAAATATTCTGATACTACAGTCAGGATGCAAGATCTTTTTCAATGGAAGCAAAAAAAGTTTGTGATACTCAGAAAATATATTATAACCTTTATATGTGAAAACTCCTATGCCTTAAGCTAGTTCCCCTCTCATAAGGGCATTAGAAGATGGCTTTAATGCTGCTTGTGCATCATGTGACAATCAGAACCCTGTACCTAAAAAACAGACATGCTTTGTAAGATACCTCAGACATACAAGTTTCTTTTCTGGAACACTGTGCCTGACCTATCTGTTATTTCCTTGACCAACAGCAGTGGTTTTTAAACATCTTTCTACTTCTAATCCTGTACCTTCAGACAAAGATGGCTGAACTTTGAGAGGTGTGGGAAGAAGTGTTATAAACCCTCCACCTTAACTTTCATCACAGTCAGTTGTCAAGCACATGTATGGCTAAATACCTATTTGCAACATTTGCTGACATGAATAAGGTGATTGTAGTCACCTCTCTTCAGACATTCTCCTCCTTATTTTCCATAATTTCCTTAGTCATGTAAATTACTAAGCACTCTTTCAGATGATATGATGCTGTGGATGCAGTTTCTAGAGCTGCAGCAGCTGGGTCAGTGATGCACAGATATGCATGGTTAAGAGCCAGAAACCACCTTCATGATGTCAAATCCCAAATTCTTAATGCTCCTCTTGATAAGGAAGTGTTGTTTGGCACTGGATCTGCTGAAGCCTTGAAAAGTTTTGATGAGAGGGGAGACAGATCCAAGGAGTCAGGCACATTTTTGCTTCCTCTGTTCCCCAAATATAACAGAAATTACCCTTCCACCTCTGGGCAATTTTATAGGAGATCTTTTAAACATCAAAAATCAGGAAAACAACGGTTCAAGAAACAATGGTGGGGCACCACTAAGAAAAAAAGGAGGGACACCTTAGTCCCAGCTCAAGAAAAATTACTGTCTTTCCCACCTTCCATCCTCCTCTCTTCCACACCCAACACCTGTCTAAACTTTTCGAGCAATCTTTCTCTTCATTTTCCCCTGTGGAATCAGGTTACAGTGGATCCATGGGTACTATAAATTATTCAAAACATGTATAGATGGCACTGGGACTCTAGCCTTCCAAACCTAGGAATGCATCCTGCGTCCTCTCCCTCAAAAGCAAACCTGTCTGTTTGATCCCATCATTTCTCATATGCTCTCCAAAGGTATAAATAGAACCTGTACCAGTGGATCAAGTATGAAAATGATTCAAGAATACAAGTAGTGCCCACAAAAGAGGGAACCTGGAGACCTGTTCTGGAGTTATCCTTAAATCTTCACATCAAGGTTTCAAAATTCAAAATGCTCAGTCTGCAATCCCCTTTTCCTTTAATTCCACACTCCCCATCTTAATTGATGACTGTAGACCTAAAAGATGTTTATCACTGTATTCCCATTCACAGAAAATCCAGATGCTTTTTAAGGTTTTCTTTTCCTTGTTTACATTTTCATTTCTGTTCTTTTTCCTTTAGTCTGTTCTTATCCCTAGGAGTATTCATAAAGTGTCAAGCAACAGTGCTTGCCTTTTGCAGAATCAATTCAACTGGATGACTGCCTTATTTTTGCAGAATCTATTCAAAACTGTCAAGAATGTCTCGTCTTTGTAAAAGATCTGTTTCAAAAGCTGGGTTCTCACTACCATCTGAAGAAATCATCTGTCATTTCTTCCTACAGAGCAACAGCTTTAGGAATTCTGCTAGACACTTATCAAATGATGGCTTTCTTCCCTCAGGAAAAAGTAATTTTACCAAGAAAATCTTTCACTTTTCTTAGCAGCCTCTTACTACAGCAAGGGAATACCCTCAAGATTTTGAGGTACATAGCCTCCACTATTCAATTGATCTCACTAGCCAAAGTTACATATAAGAAAACATTTTTTTTCCAACTCTGTATGGATCCAGCAACAGTGCCCCCTGTCTTTTGAAATCCCTATACTGAGCCTTGCCAAGAAAGAACTGCACTGGTGACTTGGCCAATTGCTTATAATTCCAGGTCTTCCCTTGACTTCCCCAGCCCCTTCTCAGTCTGTTACCATGGATGCTTTAAATTTCGCTTGGGGTGATGTATCCAGGGGAGTCTTTGGAACCATCATTTTAAGAGAAAACACATAAACATAAAAGAAATGGTGGTATTGATACGTCGTCTTAGTCTCTGGACAATTTTTTTTTTTTTTTGCCTCAGGACTTCTTTTTTGTTAATCATGGTCAACAACACTGTAATGTAGTACATAAGCATGAGGGAACCAGGTTTTGCTCCTTATACAGACTAGCCAGAATAGCCTGGTCAATTACAACTCTGCACATTCTTTTCCTGTAGGTTACTTGCATCCCATCAGAGCACAACACACTTGCAGATGCTCTCAGCAGATCCTGGACAGATCCTAATGTATGGAAGTTGCGTACAGTGGTCTTCCAAGAAATTACTCAGCTGTGTGGTACTCCACAAATAGATCTATTTGCTACTATTCTCCTTGCAGAAAGGCACAGAGGACAGATGCTTTTTCATTCCCATGGATGGGAATATTCCTGTATGCCTTCTCCTCCATTCACCTAGTAATCAGAGTTTTTTTAAAGATCCAAAAGGACTCTCCAGAAATAATCTAGCTTCCTTTTGGCCCAGACAACAGTGATTATCCCGTCAGGAAAATGGCCAAGAGCAGTTACCCCGCGGAATGGAGATACTCACACAGGATGAAAGATCTTTGATTACCTCAACCTTCAAGTTGTACACCTGATGGTCTGGATATTAGAGTTTCAATCCCCCTCAGTCACCTTTTTTTTCTGAGGACATACAACAGATTTTAAGAGTCTAAGAAACCTACCGCTACTAGAAAATCCTATTTGGCTAAATGGAAGAGATTTTCTGGTTGGTGCTTTAAAAGGAACCAGTGCCCTTTTAAAACTGATGCTGTATTGGTTCTCCAGTGTCTGTGTGAGTTGCTTAAATCCAGACTGTCATTTTCAGACATGTTTGCTTGTCTGCCTTTGGATCCCCCATTCCTCTTTGTCTGTGGTAAAACAATTGTTCAAAGGAGTACTTCACAGTTGTGCACCTAGAAAACAGGTGACTCCTCATTGAGATCTTATCTATGTATAAGAAAAACTTACCCTTTTTTCCATTTAAACCAGCTCATCAGACTGATTTGAAGTTCTTAGCATGGAAAACAGTGTTACTGCTCTGTCCTCAGGTAGGAGAGTTTCTGATTTGCAGGGTGTTATACTAATTCTGCTACAGACAGGGTATCCTGAAGCACCACCCTTTTCCTTCTACCAAAGGTCGTACCAGAATTCACTTTAAATCAATCTATTCATCTCCCTGTATTTTCCTGTACCAAAAAGTAAGGGAAGGAGTATCCTGCATTCTATGGATGGCCACGGGTAACTCAAATGCTACATTGACAGGACAGAGGATGGTAGAGTCTCCAGTCAATTTTTCATTTCCTGTGAAGGTAAGAAAAAGAGGTAACCAGTGTCGAAGCAGACAGTTTCCAAAAAAATATCCCATTCAATCCAGTTTGGAAGGACCCTTCCTTTGAAGGTCAAACCTCACTCTACCTGAGTTTTGGCTACTTCTAGAGCTTTTTGATGTATTTTGGAGATATCAGCTTTGTCATCTGTTCACGCCTTCAATAATCATTATAAGGCTGACTGTCTCTACAGATCAAGAGCAGGTTTAGCTAGGACTGTTCTCCAGGTGTTCTTGGACCCTGACCCTGACCCTTATTCCTCCCTACCTACCTGTCTAAATGTTGGTAATCATCCTTTGTAGCTTAGGTTACTGCAACAGTGATCTGATAAATAGCAGTACAGTTGTGTAAGTAAACTTTCCATAACAATAGCTGTTCAAATAATATCACTTTTGCAGTATTAAAACTCTTCATTATTCTCTCATTTCTTGGATTCCCTTTGTGAATATCCAGTTCTTTTTATTCCTTTCCTAACCTGTCTCCCAGAGTGAGGCTCTCCTTATTTCTGTTTTAGCTTTTCTCCTAATGCTTAGCTTTTATTTTTAGTGCCCGAATGTCTGCTGTTATACCAGCACACTCTTGTGCCTTCTTGTATATACAGTGTGTACAGAATGTGCCCAGAAGCTTTGAATACTGGCTGGATTTCCATTCTTTTACTGAATATGTACCATGTAGCTTAGGCTACTGTTAACAGTGATCTGTTTGGACATTCATTGTTATAGTCATTGCTTATATAACTGTATTTTCTTCTACTGAGATGCACAGGATGAGCACTGTACTTCTAACCACCACTGTCTTGATCCCACTGGATCATTTGGATCAAGGAACACAGTTTGTACACTTAGCTCTAACGTTTCTTAATTGTTTGTGCCTCATTATTATGGGGCATAGGCCTCCTGTTTTTGGCAGAGAGGTAGTACAGTTAGTCAGATTGCCCTAACTTTGGAATCTGTCTACTGACTAAGGTGCCCCTGAAAAAGACAACAGTTATGTAATGCTTCTGTTAATTGTCAGTCTTTGAAGAATCACATTAAGGAGTTCTTCATTTGCTGTCACTTGAAAGGCAGACCACATAGTGCTTTTGCTACAGTGCTGATTAATCACAGTACATAATGTAGCTTTCACTGCCATGATTAAGCAGTCCAAATGTGAGAGATTATTTTAAACTGACCATGTAAGGCAAAAGTCTACTTTACATGTTCTGCTGAAAAAATATTTTCACATTTAAATTTTCTTTGTCTGAGACTTCAGGCAGTTGCTGCCCACCCTTTTAGTGGTCAGGAATGTAATAACTCATTAACTGAGTACCAGCAACTGTTAATGAGGTAAATTACATCTCTTGAGGTTCATACCATCCCACTGGAGGGGGGGAGACAGGTGCCCTACCAGAATTAGATCTGATGCTTGATTGCTGGATGGCCTTTACTGTCTTGCATTGGATGATCATAAGTATCAGCCTCCTAAAAGGCCAGTGTGGATCACAGATCATAGCAATGTGTAACAAACAGTCAAAATGTGAAACATCCTTTTTTTCTCATTGTTGGAAAGCATACCATGGCCATGGTCCTTCAATCAAAGTACGTTATGTAAATATTTAATAGTATCTACACACGCATACACATGCAGACACACACTTGCACAAAACCACTCCTGCAGAGACATTTACATGCAGACACAAATGTAGAAGCAGAAAGACATTGTGTCTCACACATATAGAGAAACTCGGATGCACATACATAAAAACATAGAGCATTGAATTTAAAGTTGGTGTGATGTAAACAGTTAAAGTGGCTATAATTGCTGGGCAGTGAGAGTCATACACAAAGATGCGGAGCACTGACACACTCTCTCACACACACACACACACACACACACACACACACACACACACACACACACACACACACACACACACACACACACACACACACACACTCACACACACACACACTCTCACTCTCCCAGCATTTATTGCCACTGGGTTGACCATGTACTTCTCTGATGTTTATTATGATTCACTGAGTGAAAAGATTGAAAAGTACATAAATTATACCAGCAGTAAGGTTAAGGTCACTGCTGTCTGACACATGCAGTGCATTACATCTACCATTTCCCCCTACCCACACATATAGACACACACACTGATGGTCAGTACTCGTTATTGTAGCCTAAGCTATTTGGATTATACCCCTTGCCTAAGATATTACCACCAGCCTGCTTTCAAAGCTTTAAATGTATCCAAACTGCCAGTAGCTCAAGCAGAGACATATAAAAAGGCAGTTTTGGCACCAAAAGCATCAGTGTTTTCTTGTCACTGAATTGCTGTGCCTCTTTGGGATTCTGTGGAACTGGGAGACAGCTACTCATCTTTTCACAGCTGGGCAGATAAGTACTCCTCTGTGGAAGAACTTTCCACTATATAATTACTTATGGTATATATTAGTAAAAAAACTATGCAAAATGTAATGTTTTATTAACTTTTTCAACATGCTTGAGAAGACCGTGCATGTGTATGTGGGGGTAGGATATTGTGCTTTTGAGGATTGTTACAGAACATTTTACTTCAGAACCTTCATTTTCCTGTCAGAAACTTTACTGACTGACTCAGGCTCCACTACCTGCTTGAGGCTTCCTTCTTGGCTTGAGCACAGAGCATTTGTCAGTCTCCTCAGTTCTTGTTTCTTCTGTCCAGAAGAAGAAGAAAAAGTTCAGAAAACACCCACACACTTAATCTGCAGAGACTCCGACTAAGGCTGAAAATGACCACAAGATAGGAAACTGGGAAAATAACACAATTGTAGTACTTGATAAGCGTGTTCATTTTATTAAACATTTAAAACTTCATCAGATCCTGATCTGATCCCAGTCGGATGAAGTTTTGGATGTTTAATAAAATGAACGCGCTTATCAAGTACTACAGTTGTGTTATTTTCTGGGTTTAATATGTTGTGGTCTTTTTGAGCCTTAGTTGGAATCTCTGATTAAGCTTGAGTGTTTTTTTCCTGAGATTATCTTGTTTTTTTGGTTCATGAAAAATAAGTTACTAGGGAGGCTTTAGGTTGTCCAACCAGCTCAAGCACTTCTTCAGCTGCCGATGCATGACTCTACTATGGCCAATACTGGTTCCTTGGACCATGCATCTTTTGGTTCTGGTCTCTATTGTATAATTCCTCAGGAAACCACTAAGAACTGGACAGCTGGCATGTCTTCTGCAGTTCTAGGGTTTCCCTCAAGGGGCAATGGAGAACCACTCTTGGTAGTAGTGGAAGTAAATGGTGAAGGGATGCCACTTAGCTAGGGTATGTTGCTGGGTTCACATGCTAGTGCATTTGTCAGGGGTTGGTCTCTTTGGATTGGATTTGTTTAGATTTGCTAAGGGATTACTCTGTCCTTTTAATGTGTTAAATCCTGTTTCCTCATTACCTTCTAATGCAAAAAGAAAAAGATTTCCCTCTCAGTCTGACATTGACTCCTGATCAGATGAGCATGAGGGGAGGTTAATTCTCTTCAAGTTGAAAATCTGATTCTGAGGAAAGTGATTCTTCAGATTTCCCTCCAGAAAAATTGTCTTTTTTTCTGAGACTAGTGATAAAATAAAATAGTTATTTCAGTAAAAATGGAATGAAATCCCTATCTCTCAGAAAAAGTATTATGATTTGTGATGGTGGAGTGGTGTAGTGTTGTCGCCTCACAGCAAGAGGCTCTGTGGTTCGATTCTTGGCTGGAGTGCCTTCTGTGTGGAGTTTGCCTCCCTGCATTTGTGTGGATTTTCTCCGGATTCTTTGGTTTCCTCCCATGTTACAAAGATGTGTCGGGAGTGTTTCTCCACGGGGCTCCACTTGAAATTGGCTTTGTTCCAAGTCGGACTTTCCCAGTAAACAAATGTTAAAAATAGCTAGATTTTCTACAGCTTGCAGCTGTTCTACTGTGTATAGAATGTTTTCTTAACCACTTTCATCATGCCTGGCATTTAAACCCTTGCCCCTCAGAAGTCTGATAGGTTTTATAAATTACCTATCCATTCATTGATATCTTTATCCAAGCCTTCTACTGCTAATTATATTGTGAATGCTAACCCCATTCCCTCTGACAAGGATTGGAAAGCTTTTGACAGAATTGGCAGTAAAGTTTATTCTTTGGCTACATTAACTGTCAGAATTTTGGACTGCCAGGCTCCCATGTTAAAATTTTGACTGTTTTTCTTTTTGAGAATACAAGAAATTTAACCACTTACCTTCTTATTTCAGAGGTTACAGCTTCATTTAACTCTTTCATTTTGTCTGTCTTCTCAAGTAAACAGTCATTCCTTAAAGTCTTCTTATGACTGCTAATGCTGTATTCAGAACTGCTGCCTCTGATTCCCTTATGAGAAGATTTGCTTGGTTACATTCTCAAAAGTTAAAAGCAGATGTTAAAGATGAGATTTTGACTTCTCCTTCAGACAAAAATGTTTAACTTCCCCCCTATGTTTTAATATCCTTAAAACATTTGATGAGAGAAGGAAAATGCTTTTTCAACCTTCCTTTTCAAAGTTCAGTAGAAACTTTCTTTCCTTTGCTGGATCCTTATCTCAGAGTAAGTAATGTTAACAAAGTTCTAACAAGCAGTATTTCAAAAAGCAGTGGTAGAGGTCCAAAGAAAAAAAAGGGGGGGGGGGGCTCCAGAACCAAGGACAGTCCAAAAAGTCTGAATGACTATTTGTCTTCTTTACCCCCCCCCCCCCTTCCCACCATGACAGATCTGCAAAGCTCTTCCTCAGTCTAGGCCTCATTCTTACACAGTGGCATCAGATTGTCTCAAGCAAGTGTGCTGTACAACTTATCCAACAGGGCTACAGATAGCAGTAACAATCCCTTACCCCTTTTCATGGAATATCTCCTCATCCTGCAAACCAGATGTCACTGCTTCCTCCTGTACTAGAGCAGCTGTTGGCTCTGCGGTGGTAGCACTTGTGCCCTCAGTTCAGATGAGCAAAGGCTTTTTTGCAAAGATTTTTTTTGGAGCCAAAAAGTAGGAATTTACAGAAATAATTTCTCCTCCTTTCCTCCTCACTGTTTTTTTTCTGGGTTGTCTTCTAGATTAATTCCTAGCAGCTCTGCCCAGTCTGGCTCTTCAAGCTTCATACATTCCTTTAGAACAAAACATTTGTTGCAGGCAAGCTGAGCAGGACCAGGACAGACCCTCATGAATGGAAACTACACCCAGGAGTCTTCCAAGAACTGATCAGCTATGTGAAACACCTCAAATAGATCTATTTGCTTCACTTCAAAATGGCAGTTTAAAGGAATTATGCACCAGGATTCTTCCAAACAGACCTGGAAGATAGATGTTTTTCATTCCCATGGATGGGATTGTTTGTGTTTGCTTTTCCACTGATACTCAGGGTCATCTGAAAGATTCTAA
The DNA here is from genome assembly GCF_019279795.1 of Protopterus annectens. Lineage (NCBI taxonomy): Eukaryota > Metazoa > Chordata > Ceratodontiformes > Protopteridae > Protopterus > Protopterus annectens. Next base: position 654,094,697 of record NC_056733.1, on the reverse strand, counting down.
GGGACTCTCCAAAGATGGTGGTGGTGACTCTGTTTTGGCACAGGCAGTGGTGGTCTCTCCTTTTTATATTACAAAATTTCCTTTTTTTTGAAATTGGAGAAGGGCAGTTACCACAAGCTTCCCCAGTGTAGATTTACTCACAAAAGAAAGGAGTTATTTGATACATCCCAGTCTTAAGACACTGCATTTGAAAGCCCGTATGATAAGAGTTTTGATACCTTTTAGGCATCTCTTTTCTGAGTACATGCAAGTATTAAAGGAGGCTAAATAAACAGCTAGTAGAAAATTATGTATGTGCAAATAAAACAAAATCTGGTTGATGTCACTCTAAGAACAAGGATCCTTTCAACGCTCTATTTCTTTTGGTTCTAGATTATCTATGTGAATTATTATCCTCTAACCTTTCTTTTTTGTATGTCAGGATTCATCTTTCTGCCATTAAGGTCTGTCTACTATTAAAGCCTCCCTTTCTACCTGTCTTCAAGTCAACCAGGTTTTTAATCTGATTTTTATATATCCATCCACCTGGAAAACACACTGCTCCTCTTTGGAGTTTAACTTTGTGCTTGAAAAACTGACACTACTTCTGTTTGAACCAGCTCATCAGACTGACTTGAAGTTCTTAACATGGAAAACTGCTACTTATTTCTTTGACTTCTACAAGAAGGGTGTCTGAGCTACAAGTGCTTGTAGTGATCCAACCTTACTTCATTTTCCATAAGTACAGGGTTTCTTTGAGAATTAATCCTTTTTTTAATACATGAAGTGGTCTCACAGTTTACTTTAAGCCAGACTAATTAATCTCCAAGAACCTTAAAATGAGGGTGGGACAATATTGCATACTTTCTATATCCACGGACAGTTCAGATACTACTAGGACAGAACTAAACCCTTCAGGAAAGCCGATCACTTTTTTGTTTCTTATGATGGTAAGAAAAAAGAACAACCAGTTTTAAGCAGACAGTTTTGAGATGGTTGTCTCATGCTATTTCTTTCTGCTGCACTCACTGTAATAAACCACTTCCAGGCAGGATTGTGGCCCATCTGTAGGTTTTTGGAAAGGAGTGGACTTGAAGTATTCTAGAGGCAGCAATTGTATCCTAGGTGCACACTTTCACAAAACATTATAGACTGGATTTCTTTACAAGTCCAGAACAGGCTTTGTCCTAGAACCATTCTCCAGGGACTCCTGGACTCCTGAGTTCCTTCCTCCTCCCTATAGGTGCCTAAGATATGGTAATCTACCCAAATAGCTTAGGCTACTGCAGCAGTGATCTAAATATTGAACATAGTACAGTTGTTTTAGTGATCTTACCATAACAGTAAACGTTCTGATTGGTCACTGTTGCAGTTGCCATCCCTTCCCTGCAGTTCTCATTACTTGTCTCTCTTGTATATATTGCCAGGATGTGGAAATATATATAATCTTATGTGTGTAGTTTAATTGGTTTGGAGTGGATTGTTCCTTTCTAAGTGTATTTCCTTTCAGGTCTGTAGCATCCCTTCTTGAGGCAAGAAAACTCATGATTTTGACTACAAAACTGCCTTTTTATATGGCTGTGCTTCAGCCACTAGTATTTTGAGTATATGGAAGATGCCCTAAAGCTTTGAAAGCTGGGTGGTGGTCAAATCCTAGGCAAGAATATTACCCATATAGTTTAGGTTACTGCAACAGTGATCTATTAGAATATATACTGTTATGGTAAGTTCACTTACACAACTGTACTTGCTCAACTATCCTTGATTTTACTGAATATCCCTAATTTTTTTTCTCACATTTGTTTCTGTTTTTCAGACATTCTTCACATATCGAGGACTACACTCCTTAAATAATGACATGCATTTTGAGTTTCAGAAATCATATCATTCAAAAAATGCATGTTAATGCAAAACCTATTATTCTACTAAATGTCTAAGTATATAAAAATAAAATCTAAAACTTGTCTCTGATTTGGGAACTTTGTCCCCAGTTATTTTTTTGTTTTTGTCCATGATGCTTAAGCTAACAGGTTGACAGCCGCACACTCACGCACATACACACACACCTTGTAACTACCAGTGTTTTTTTTTTTTTCTTGCTTCTCCCCCTCAATAAATGTATTAGAAGCAAAAATGTTTAGTAAAGGAAAAAGGAAGATGATGACAGTTTTTCAGTTTTTGTCCATGCTTCATGGTGGTTTAATTGGCTGCCCGGAAACCATGGTGTTGTATTTACTAAGCATCACAATTGGCTGCTTCTGCTCTGAAAGCTATTCTGTGCTTGGCCCCTTTCCCTTTGGCAGTTTCCTGCAAATTGAAAGCCAATCAGAGAATAGAAAGTGGAGCCACCACCATTTGAAGTGCAACAGCAGAAGACTGCTTGTCTTTTAAATGAAATGCAGAGCTTTCTGCATAAAAACAGTATGCAGTGCAGTAGGGACTACCCTATTTTTTGCTGTTTGTAATATAATTAGATTGTCCCCTGTGTTACTCTTGATTCTTTCCACTATTCATTTGAGTTATTTATACCTGGACATTGCGCTCTGACCAATAACAGCACTTTTTCTGAATTATTTTTTTCAGTTATAATTTACAGATGCTGGGTTTTCTTTTGCATGTGTTGTTTCCTTTTCTAGCCATTGACAAATGTTGGCATTTTTGCATAAGTACCTTTTAGCTCCTCCCACTGTACAGCCTGAAAGTTTCTATTCATTGTGGTACTTTTCTAGCAGCTCACTCCGTGCTCTACTATGATATTTCTTTTGCAGAGGGGGGGGGGGGTCTGGTACCCCCCCTTAATGTGCATAGGATTCATTTTTGTATTACAAAAAAATCAAAATAAATGTGTTTTGAGTAAAACTATCGTAACATACCAAAACTATTTAAAAAAAATGAAAATGCATATTCATACTGGGATACAGATAATTTGTCATCAACCTTCTTGCATTTCTTCATTTCTGAAGAAAAAGGGGGTATTATGGGATGCACAAGCCCTCTTGCAAGTAGTATAAACAATTATTTGTATTGGTAATGCATTGTTTTATGACCCATTATGTCTGTATTTAGGCTTTACATTTTGGAACTAAGGGCATTAGGAGATATGGACGTGGTTAAGAACCATATTTCCATTATAGGCAAACAGAAGTTGAGAGGAGCACTAAAAGTTACTTATGCTGGCTTTCATGTGCCTTCAGTGGTTACCCTTTACTGGAGATCCCCTTCCAAAAAGGCCATAAGTGAGCATTCATGTCTCCATGAAATAGCCATGAAAAACTTCCATTAGTGTTGCATTTAATTTATTTATTTTTATTTTGTCTTGACTAAAAAAAAAATAAAATAAGAGAACACTGAATCTTGCCATCTCTGTCTTGGTTTCAGTCAGACTGCCTGTTGCTGGTATCCATCATAGAAAAAACAGAATCAGAGAGAAGGTGTCCCCTTTCTCAAAATGTGACAGATCCAGTAAGTTAGAGAAAATTAAGCTGAAAAGGAAAAACATTTCCCAGCTCCTTCAGACTAAGGTGAGTCATCAATCAAGCACCACAAGAAGCAGTAGCAATGGAGTCTGTCTTAGATGCCTGGACCATCTCTAGTTGCAGGGACCAGTACTGGTTTAACTCACTTCAGCTTACGTCTGTCTTCTCCCACATGGGCAGCTTAGCTTCACAGGATCTTACATATAATGAACTTTACATCCAGATTCCAATTAACACTCTTCTTGTGATCTGTTAGTGAGGAGCCGTTCCCTTTCTCTCCCTTATACTTATGACCAAACCCCTATCCCTCTCTAGAATTGCCTAAATGTAAGTTATGATGAACTGCCAGTGGTTTCTTCTGAATGTGCTAATGCTAATTAGCTGGAATATATTAAAGTGTATACATTCTACCTTTGCATTTTAGTTGCTTTGCTGAGAACTGTATCCATTTTAGTGTTTTTTAGCTGTGTTTTGTCTAAAATCAGAATTTTTACTTAATTAATGCCATTTTCATATTATTGAGAAAGGAGTTTTTCCACAGATGTCAGAAGGGTTTATTTATATACATGTAAACATTTGAAGGTATATGAAGAGACCATATACTCATTATTTTTTTGATACATGATCCTTTCTTTTTGTGAGGGTTGGAGCAAGGGGAACTCTTCTTAAGTGTGTTATTGTGTAACATGAGATAAATCTCTTCCTTCTGGCATTAACTGGAATTGCTTTTGCAGATGCTGCCATTGCTGCTGTTTGTAAACTGATTTGCAGACAGCTGATCACATTATTTAAACATGTTACTCCATAGATATTCACACCAGGGAAGAGACCAACTGAGTCATTTATTTAGAAATCTCTTCAGTGATTGATGTATTATCCTAATTAGGTGAGCGGTAGTGCTTACAGTTTAAAGCTGTCATACTACACTTAAGGATGTGCAGTGATACTGCAGAGATAGCAACATTCTTTTAAGTAGAGATGTATCTTGCAAAGCTGTGACACCTTGCTTTCTCTGTTTTAGAATGAAATACATTAATTTGTATTTCCTTACAAGACTGCGAATGATTGAAAAAAATTACATCCCACACATAACTTATTTATTTTACAAAGCTTCAAAAGTAATCTGCAGCTGCAGAACCTGACAATTAAGGATGAATTCTAATATGGGAATATTCTACCATTTAATTGGTGCTAAAGCTGTTCCATTGATTTAGTTTGAGTTTCCCTGTCCAATGAAAAAGGCAAAGGTTGTTTGCAGAAAGATGTGTCTACACATAAATGATTATCCAGTGTTGTTATCTTCTGTCCAGCTCTACCTCTGGGTTATCAGATCCAATGGTGTCCGAGGCTGAGACTTCACTACACTTTTGGCTTTGAAGCTCCTATTCCTCACCCATGATGCTCTGCATCCCCAAGTCGTGTTAGATGTCATTTGCCTCTGTTCTGTGACTGAGGTGGTCTCCAGACCTCCGATGGAGAGGAGTCTTTGTTTACTGGTTTTAGTACTTGTAGCGTGTTATATTTCTGTATTTGCAGAGTGTTAGATTTTCTTTTGTCCCATTTCCTTTGGAAGTCAGTTGTGATCATGTTCTCAGCCTTTTGCGACTGTAATTGTGTTTCTGTTGGTCGTGTAGCTGTTTTGTATGTAGGCTTGATGACTATTGTACTTCGCAGTTTGTATTCCTCAGACCTATATCCTTTTTCCTTTGGATTTTCTCATTGTGGTGGTCTATGTTGGCTTTAGTTAGTCTTTTTTTCTTTTTTCTGTTTTCTTAGTTAGGTAGCTAATCTATTAGTTTTGTGTGCTGCTCTGACACTTTTTATTCATTGTTGAAGTCATTTTGATGTCACGTCTGAGAAGACTGAGGGTTTCCACTAATGTATTGACTGTGGTTGCAAGCTGCCCCCTCAAGATTCACAAGAGAGGTGCATTTACTGCTTTAGGATAGCTCATCAGCACCAAGACTGTGAGGCCTGAGTCTATTTTGGGGCCAGAGCCGTGACTGATAGATGGACCAAGTTAATGATGAAGAGGCTCCTTCCTACATCTTCCCTGACTGCAGCAATTAATGTTGGATCTCCCTCTCCAGTTTAAAAAAAACCTTCGGAGAAAGGGAACAAAATATAAAGACAAACATAAGGCTAGAGGCTGAATGAGAAAGAAAAAGAGAAAGAAAAGGAAAAAGAAATCAGGAAACAACCAGCAGAGTTTTCAGCCTCTGATGATCCAGCCCAGATGGCCCCAAGGCCTTTTACTTCTTTGGCTCCGTCTAAGGATCTGACTTCAGCACCACGCAGTACTGATCCCCCGGATGTTCTTCGTATTTCACTGTTGCAGTCATTACATTTGGGAAATCTGCTGGCAGATTGCCCTTAGTCGGCCTGATTAACAAAGTCTTGGGTCCTACGTCGGTTGCTGTCCCTTCTTCCATGACGTCAGGGGTATAAAACATGCAGCCGATGCCATTCCATCAGTCTTTCTTACCATGCGGTGCCCAAAGCAGAAGCAGTTCGCAAGTCCCGGTTGGCCGACTCCTGAAATTTTCGTTTGAGTTTCAGAACCGAAGTATTCAACTTAAAGCTAAGTACCCCATTGAGGAAACTTTTTCTTGCTCCTTAATTACTGCGGTGGTGGTGCTGCGGTAGCGTTGTCGCCTCACAGTAAGACGTTGTCCTGTTCGATTCTCAGCTAGAGCGTCTTCTGTGTGGAGACATGCATGAATGGGTGTACCTTCATTGAAGGTTGTGTGTCAGGGCTGGCAACTCGGCATGTAAAAATCTACTGCCAATCATTAGCGGACCAGAGTTCCGCTGTGGCGATCCATAACTGGGAAAAGCCGAAAGACAACAACAACAACAACCAATGTCAGTAAAAGTTAATAATTGCATTACTTCTGGAAAACAAATACCTCATAAAGATTTCCATTCATACTGTATTCCTTGCCTAGGCCCTGACCACGACGTACGTTGCTGTCGGTTTTGTGCTTTCTTTAATCAGCGCATTGTCCGTCGTCAGTACATTTTGCCTCTAAATATTTAGGTTCTTGGTTTAATTATCCAGAAATGTCGTCGGTTAGCCATCTGACTACCGGAATTCCGAAAAAAACGCAAAGATAAAGACAGAGACAGGCCACCGAGGTCCAAAACTGCCGATGACGCTTCTCCTAAGCCAGCCGCCAGTTTGCCGGTACTCAGTGAGGCGTTTTCGCAGCCCCTGATACCCGCTACTTCTGATTCGCAGGCTTCTACTGAGACCCATTCGGAGTCCGGTATGCCGCTAGATGCTTCACCTATGGAACCCACGGATGTCTCTACCTTGAATGGGTCCGGAGCCGCTGTGAGGCCACCGGCTTCTGAGGATGTATTCAGGCCTACAGACTTGCATATTAAATCTACACCGTCTTTATTACTAAGGCCTAACTCTAGATCTATGTCTAAAAAACCAACACCCAGGACGCATGTTTAGGCCCCTATGCCTAAAAAACAAATGATCAAAATGGCTGAAGATCTAATTACTCTTATCAGGGGTAGTCAACCCCCTCCCCCCAAGAGGCCTAGTGCTGAGCTTGATTATGAATCTTCTGATCAGGATTCTGTTTCTTCTGACTCTTCTAATGACCTGGATTTGTCCATACCTACTTATGAGGATTCTGATGTAGAGGATTCCATTCCCTCTGCTTCCCCTCCTGAGGATTTTTCTTTTGTGGAAATTTTACATACTTTAAGGGAGCATTTCCACTGGGAAAGTCAGGAATTTTCTGATTCAAAAAAGAGGCTTAGGGATTTCCTTCTTCTACCTCAGCATAGGCCTTTGGCTATACCTCCTGTACTAGACATTGTTGATGATGTTTTCTCGGAATCCAGTTTGGCCCCTGATTCCCTGCCTCCAGCTCCTAGTAAACCTGACACATACTACAGGGTTCCTGAGTCCCACAAGTTCCTTTTCAAAAATCCTGTTGCAGATCCAGAAACTATTTCTCAGGGGCCCAAGGGCATTAAGGCTTCTACTGCTAAAAATCCTACCCCTTCTGATAGAGATTCCAGGGTGCTGGATAGATGGGGTAAAAAGGTTTATACTTCTGCAACTTTGGCAATCAGAGCTTTAAACTGCCAATTTCATATGTTAAAATATCAACAGCATATTATTGGACTGCTTAAACAGAAAATGATGTTGATTCCTGACTGTGTGGAAAATAAAGATTTACAGGATTTATTGCATTCTGCTGAACAAGTTGGAAAACATACTTTGCAATGTGGTTTTGATTCTTTAGAGGCCTCCTGCAGGGCTGCTGTTACTGGGTCTGTGCTTAGAAGGCAAGCTTGGCTTAAGGAGCAATCTTTGCCTGATCATGTTAAAGCTAAATTGTTGGATGCTCCTTTAAATCAGGACCGCCTGTTCGGCAATAAAGCTGAAGAAGTTCTAAAAAAGATGGAAGATAAAGCTAAAACTATGTGAACTGTTAAAGATTTCTTACAAGTGCAACCTCCAAGATTTAGTAGGCACTGGCCTACTAAAAATTGGTCTTTTCCAGCCCCTTCCAGGTCCTCTCAAGCCAAACCCAGACACAGCAAAAACCACAGGTTTCAGTCCCAGGGAACTCTCAGAACTAAGCAGTGGGGGGGGGGCCTTTACTTCCAAATATGGAAATAACAAGACACCCCCCCCCCTATGATAAACAGTCTCAGTGACTTCCTTTTAAAATTACCAAGCACTTACCTTTTAACCGTCCCTTTGGGGGGAAGGATTACTCTTCATGCAAAGAACTGGGAACTCATAACCCAGGACAAATGGGTTTTAAAAATAGTGTCCCAGGGATACAGATTTCATTTCTACATGTTGCCAACACCAAACGGGTGGCCAGACCTGCCCCCAAATCAGTGGGCAGAGGCTCAAAAACAAGTACTTTCCCTCTTAAACATGGGGGCTATTCAACCGGTACCAGAAGAGGAAAAGGGACAAGGTTTCTATTCCAGGCTTTTTCCTGGTACCCAGAAAAGACAAATCATGGCGTCCAATCCTGGACCTGTCTACTCTAAACACCTTTTTGGAGATTCCAAAATTCAAGATGCTGTCTCTTCACGAGTTACTTCCTATGCTAGGCAAAGATGCCTGGTTGGTAACTCTAGATTTAAAAGAAGCGTACCTGGACATCCCAATCAGGGAATCTTGCAGAAGATACCTACGCTTCAAAGCAGGCTACTTGCATTATCAGTTCTCTGCACTGCCCTTTGGCTTGTCTACTGCGCCCAGGGTATTCACAAAGTACCTGGCTCCAGTTTTTGCATTTTGCAGGCAAAGAAATATTCAAATATATCCATACCTGGACGATTGTCTAATTCAGGCAGAAAACCAGGGCATACTTCTAAATCATCTGGCGTTTGTAAAAAGGGTTCTAACTTGTTTGGGGTACACCATAAACGAAAAGAAATCACAACTGGTACCCTGTCAACAGATTACATTCCTGGGTGCAAGCTTGAATACAACTGCCCAGATGGCTTTCCTCATGCCAGAGAATGCAAATTCATTTGGTAACTTACTTCAAACAAGTGGCCACAAAAACCCTGCTGTCTGCAAGACAAATACTGCAAGCCTTAGGGTTCATGGCCTCCTGCATTCTTCTAATTCCATATGCAAGACTGCATATAAGGAAACTACAGTGGTACTTAAAAAGTCTATGGAGTCAACATTGTCACAGCCTGGAAACAATGATTCTTATCATACCTTGCCTACGCCTGGAGTTCCTATGGTGAGCAGAGGCCTGCCACTAAAACAAGGGACTGCCATTCACACTACCACCTGCCGCCCAAACCCTAACTACAGATGCATCAGACTATGCATGGGGGGACTCATCTGGCAGGGAAGTGCATTCAGGGCAAATGGAACCAAATCAAATGCACCTACATATCAATCAAAAAGAAATGTTAGCTGTACAGAATGCACTGACAGCCTTCAAGGACTACATTCTTCCAGGACAACTAATGGTAAAGACAGACAACACCATGGTTATGTGGTACATAAACAAGCCGGGGGATACACATTCCTACCACCTCTGCAGACTAGCCATGGCATTGTGGAACATAGCCTTGAGCTACCAAGTGCACCTACAAGCTCAGTTCCTGCCAGGAACATTGAATACACTGGCATACGGACTAGGCAGAAAACTCATGGACCCACATGAGTGGCAACTGGAACCACAGATTTTCAACATGTTTACAAGCAAATGGGGAAGCCCAGACATAGATCTATTTGCCTCCCCCCTGAACTACCAGTTGGGCAGGTTTTGCACAAGGACTTCCCACAAACAAGCCTGGAAAGTGGATGCTCTCTCCTTCAGCTGGAAAAACTTATCAGTCTACGCCTTTCCCCTTCTGCCTCTGCTCGCCAAAGTTCTGCTAAAAGTCAAACAGGACAAACCAAGGATGATTTTGATTGCTCCAGACTGGCCACGCCAACACTGGTATCCACTCCTGCCAAGTGTGTCGCAAATTTCTCCATGGCACCTGCCTCAGACCCCTTCCCTGCTGTCTCAGCAGGAGAACCAAATTCTGCACCCTAAGCTTCTGACATTGAACCTTGCAGCCTGGCTAATCACTTAAATTCACCCTTATCATCCCTCAGCAAACTTGTGATGGATGTCATCTTGGAGGCGAGAAGACCTAGTACTAGAAAATGTTATGGTGGCAAATGGAAAAGATTCTGTGCCTGGAACCAATCTTTATGGATGAGCACAGCAGCACCCAATTTACCTCAGATTTTGAAATACTTAACTGAGATGCTTCACAAGGGCCTGTCTTTTCCCTCTATTAAAATCCACACCTCAGCTGTTTCAGCTCACTATAACACAGAACCACCCCTCTTCTCTCATCCTCTACTCAAGCAGTATCTCAGAGGGGCAAAGAACTTGAGACCACCCAGGAGAGCTCCTATCCCTGCCTGGGACCTTAACTTTGTTTTGGAGAAGCTCACTCTACCTCCTTTCAAGCCAGCTGCTACTCCAGACTTAAAATTTCTTTCTTGGAAAACAGCCTTCCTTTTAGCAATCACTTTAGCTAGAAGGATGTCTGAATTACAGGCCCTTATGGCAGTGGAGCCATTCATTATTTTTCATGTGGACAGGGTATCTCTCGTGACCGATCCATCCTTCATGCCCAAGGTGATTTCCAGTGTGGCTCTTAATCGGTCAGTTCATTTGCCAAACTTCTCTCCCAATCCACAGAACAAAAGCGAACGGATTCTGCATTCCATGGATGTGCACAGACAACTTAGATTCTACTTGGACAGGACTAAATCTCGAAGAAAATCTGAACAATTGCTGGTAGCATTTGTTGCAGTGGCAGAGGGAAAGGCTATTTCAAAACAAACCTTTTCTAAATGGATAAGCCATTGCATTCATTTCTGCTATAAGCACCATGGAAAACTTATCCCCCAGGGGATCAGATCTCACTCCACCAGAGCTGCATCTACTTCTGCAACCTTTCTCAGAGGTGTTCCTACCAGGGATATTCTAGAAGCTGCTTCCTGGAGTTCTGTTCATACTTTCACCAAGCATTCTCATTTACCAGTTTTCTCTAAATCCAGAGCTGGCTTTGCCACTGCTGTCTTGCAGGGCCTTATAGCTGGCCCTAATGCTGTATAAACTCCTCCTCCCAGTCATAGCTTTGGGAATCTACCCAAATGTAATGACTGCAACAGTGAAACATGAAGAGCATAGTACAGTTGTGTATACTTACCATAAATGTAGATGTTCGACTGTATTCACTGTTGCAGTCCTGGTTACCCTCCCTCCAGCCCCCTACTTTTCTCTGGCTATACCTCTACTTTCTTTTACTATGCTTAAAAGCCTTTTTGGTGTATTTGCTTTTGGTTGGAGGTATAATTTTGTGTTTTTAACTTTTATTTGCTCCCCATTTGGGGGGCACCTGACATCTGGGGCAAGAAAAACTGATGCAATGGCGTCGGCTGCATGTTTTATACCCCTGACGACCTGACGTCATGGAATAAGGGACAGCAACCGACGCAGGACCCAAGACTTTGTTAATCAGGCCGACTGAGGGCAACCTGCCAGCAGATTACCCTAATGTAATGAATGCAACAGTGAATACACTCGAACATCTACATTTATGGAAGGTGTACACAACTGTACTTTCTGTTAGTGCTGATGTCAGAAATGCACCAGTCCTAAATTTCTGCGATCATCTTACTGGCTGTAGCACTGGAGTTGTGTTGGTACTGATCACTTTTTTTGCTGTCACCCCAGATCTGGGTCTAGAAATGTCCTTTCTTGAATCACCATTTCATTATTCCTGTACCGATAGAGTATCATGCATATGGTAACCTGACATCTGGATGGCGTACCAAAGCCAGAACCTTCCTGATGCACCACACGTTCAGCATGTGACCTCAGCCCTCGGGCATAAGAGGTACATAAGTGTATGAACGAGTATAAGCTCCTCAAACTGCCTTGCCATAAGTCTGCACCCTTGAGCTTCACTCCTGTAAGTCTGTTAGCTGCATAGTTGTTGCTGCTACCAGACCCTGCATTTATCTGGATGTGTGGAATTTCTTTTTTATTGTATATTATGCAAAAAGTTTAATTTCTGCTAAGAGAGAGAGGTGTGACTGTGGTAGGCAGATATATTATAAAAAACTACACTTCCAGTGCCTATTTTGTTTAGTGACTGAACACGATTACAGAAATTGCAGTATCTGCAATGTCACAGAAATGTGCACGAGATCTGACTCCTTTTCAGACACTTGCAGTTGAGACCTCATTGGAGGCTGGTATGGTGCCTGCTTCCCGCACATTCTATGAGACTGAGACTACTGCAGTGGTAGAGAAGGGGGAATCAAGGCTGATCATTTCAGAGTGACCAGAGGGCATACTTCAAATTCTTCTTAGGGAGGAGGTACCTGGCGCTTTAAACAAGGTCCATCAAGGTTCTGAACTGTCATGTTGTGCTAGGTCAGATGTCATACCTAAGAAAAAGAAAGAAAAAAAAAACAGGCATGTTTCTCCTACTTGGACTTCTCAGAAAAAGGAATTCTCTCAAGGCCTATACAAGGCCATTTTGTCTCTGCACCCCCCCCCCCCCCCCCCCCCCCCGAAGAGACCAGAGGAATGCTCATCTAAAGAGAAATAATCAGATTCTGATAAGGATTGCTTAACTTACTAATTTTAAATACATTCTCCAATACTTGTTTTCTTTAGGTGATGAAGACACCATGTCTCCTGATTCTCCTGTAAAAGAGATATCCTTTGGGGAGATTATTACTAGGATGATGCAACAGTTTGAATGGGAATCCAGACAAGTCACTGATGTGTAAAAAATATACTATTGACTTGCTTAAGGTAGGGGCTTCAAAATGTATGCCAATGTATCCAGGTTTTCCTGGATGCCTTTGCATCCACTTGTTCCCCCCGACTCCCAGCCTCTTGCTCACAAGAAGCCTGACAGTTTTTATAAGGTCCATGAAGACATGAAGTTTCTCCACAAAACCCTGTGGCAGACCCTTCTGTTTTTTTTTTCACTGATAAGCCCACCAAGCTCTTACCTGCAAGTAATGTGTTGTCATCAGATGCAGAATATATGGCCATAGACAGTTATGGTAGGAAGATCTGCAATTCTTCCCCCTTGGCCTGTGGAGCCTTTAATTACTAGACTTGGATGACAAAATACCTTGATTTGGGGGTAACTAAAAGCTTTGTCTATTTGGAAGGATTCTGAACATAAGCATGTGGGACCAATGCTCCGTTAAGCAATACAAATAGCCCGGCATTCTGTAGAATGTAACAGTGATGCTACAGAGGCTTCCTCCAGGGCTGCAGTCACTGGCTCTGTCATACACAGATTTGCTTGGCTTTACCTCCAGTCCCTACCGGAGGATGTCAAGTCCAAGCTTCTGGACCCCATCCCCAAAGGCATTTTTTGTTTTGTCCTACTGCAGCTGAGATTTGCAAAAATGTACAGGAGAAGGGTAAAATAATGCAGGATTTAAACAGATTTCTTTCACTTGTCCCCATGTCTTAAAGGAGTCATTCTTCCAAGCCCATTTCCTATGTTAACGGGGAGCAAAAGCCAAGAAGCAGGAAAAACAGCCCAAGAAGAAATTTCCGGCAAAACCTGCCAGGGAGTCTGAATCTGAGGAAAATAAAAAAACTTTTCCAGATGAATCAGCCTCAGTCTGACTATCTTCTGCCTGACCCCTCCCCCCATCCAAAAACCCCTTTGTCCAAGAGATTCACTATGTCCTTCCCACCTTGGGAATTCATAACTACAAAAAGATGGGTCTTATCCGTCATCCAGCACAGTTACATAGTACCTTGGAGGGAAATCCCCTCACCAAGTCAGGTCCAGTTCATTCCAACCTGCATCCAGGATCTCTTCTCCCGGGCAACCATAGAAGTTGTTCCACCTCTAGCTCTGAAAAAAGGTTTTTATTCAAGACTAATAGGTTCATAGGCAAGTACTAGGCTAGCTGCCCTTGTGGGCCATTTTAAACCTAGCCAGTTTTCCTCACAGATGAGACTCAAACCTTGTATCTTGTGACTGTGAGATATACACCTTAACCGTTATGTCAATACCTCCCCCTCTTCTTGGTACTTGTAGGTCCATACTAGATTCTCACCTTGCCTCCTTTCCGGAAGTGCAGTATTTCAGGATGCTTTCCTTGCAGGGTCTACTTCCTTTCATCCTTCCACACGTCTTTCTAGTATCCCTAGAGTTGAAGGATGCATACCTTCACTTCCCCATCCACCCCACCTTCAGGAAATTTCTCAGGTTCTCCGTTTTTGTCATCTCATTTTTAGTTTCCTGCTGTTTCTGTCATTCTTTCTATTACTCCCAGGGTTTTCATACTCACACCTGCTGCTGCCTTTTGCAGAACCCAGGGAATACAAATTTATCCTTACTCTCCCCCACCAAAGACACCTTACTAATTCACCCAGTTACACAATTTTTCTTCTGGAAAGACTAAGCCTCACCCTCAACCTCAAGAAGTCTTCTGATCCCCTCTCAGGATCTTATCTTCTTGGGATACAGGCTGAACGGTCTCTCACCAACAGCCTTTCTCCTTCTGGAGAAAGTCCTATTTCTCTCCAGCTACTTCCAGTCCCTGCTTCCCCTGAGTTTGATTTCAGCTGGAGAAATCCTAGCATCTCTGGGCTACATGGGAGCCACAATACCTATGGTTCCCTTTGCCAGAGAAAGATCCAGTGGCACTTGACGTCTCTCAGACTTGTCACTCACCGGACTTCTAAATCCCTCTCTCACCTTTTCTGAAGAAAGAGTTCAGTTGTGGGTTTCTCAAATCCAACTCAATTCCAGGAGAGAGGTCTTTGTGGACATGGTCCGTAAATGGGGTATTCCTCAAAAAGACCCATTTGCCTCCTCTTCGAAAAGACAGCTGAAGCTGGTTTGCTCAAGGACCCCTTGTTCTCAGGCTTTGAGAGTGAACTCCATGCCCTTCCATGGGGGAAGGGGTTCCACTATGCGTTTCCCCCTTCCCCTAATCCCAAAGATCCTCCTGAAGATCCAAAGAGACGAACCATAAATCTTGCTACTGACTCCCTTTTGGCCCAGATAGCACTGGTGCCCCCTTCCTCTCCATCCAACCAGGAGCTATCACTACAGGTTACCCCACAAAGTGGACTTGCTTGTGTAGAAAAAGGTCTCTTTGATACATCCCAACCTGCAGGTTCTAAGCCTGACTCTCCGGGTGATAGAATTTTGATTCCTTTTAGATAACAGTTTTCAGTAGCGAGAAAAACCTACAACCAGAAAATCTTACATTTCCAAGTAGAAAAGATTTTACTGCTGGTGTCTTAAGAAGGATAAGGACCCCTTTTGGGTGGAGAATCCACTTATTCTGTTGTGTGTGTGTGTGTCTGTGTGTGTGTCTGTGTGTGTGAGTTACTAAAAAGAAGACTAGCATATTCCTCCATTAAGGCACACACATCTACTATCTCCGCATGCATGCCTCTAAACCCTCTGCTACTTTCCAGAATTGAAGTCAAACAATTTTAAAAGTCTTCCTTCACCTGCACCCACCTAGGATGCCTATTCCACCCCTTGGAACTGAACTTTGTCTTGAAAACTTACTTTACCACCTTTTGAACCAGCAGCCACTGTCTCCTTGAAATTCTGTACATGGAAAACTGTTCTGCCATTGGCTGTTACTTCTGCCAGAAGAGTTTGCATGTTAGGCCCTTATTGCCATTCCCCCCTTTCTCATCATCCATAAAAATAATGTCTCCTTAGGGGTATGCCCTCTTTTATGTTAAAGGCAGTAAATGAACTGTCCTTTAACCAGACCGTCCATTTCCTGCCTCCTTTCTTAACCCATAGAGCAAAGGAGAAAGACTTCCCCATTCCCTGGATGTGCCCATGCTGTAAAGGTTCTTCTTGGACAGGGCAAAAACTTTCAGGAAAACAGACAGCGTTTTGTCTTCTTTTAGAAGGTAAGTCGGGGAATCCTAATTCCAAACAGACCATCTCCAACTGGATTTCTAAGGCCATCTCCTTCTGTTACTTCTTGTAGTACAAAACCCTGTCCTTAGCTGTGAAGGCTTATTCCACCAGAGCAGTCTCATTTTCAGAAACATTAATTCAAGATCTATTCTGGAGGCAGCTACATGGTCATCAGTTCACAGCTTTACTAGACAGTACAGAGTAGTTGCATTTTCCAGATCTGGAACTTCCTTTGCTACGTCTGTCCTTTTAGGACTGGTAGACAGCTCCCCTGTCTCCAGCTCATCCACCGTTATCAATCTCTAGCTTTGGGAATCATCCATCAGTATTGGAATACTGCAACAGTGATAGTATAACTGGGATCTGTACAGATCCCTGACGGCACTTTCTGCCGAAGCAGAAATCACAGAACATACTTAACCGAAAGTGCTGTTCAACGAAGCAGCACTTTCAGTTATGTATGCTGGTTGTGCCAGTTGCACTACTGTGTGGTTAAGGGAGAATTCCCTTTTCCCCACTGTAGTGCGACCTTGGAGTGAGAATATAAAAGTAGGGGGGTGAGGGGGGCATGCCCCCCTGCATAAAAGAAGATTTATTGTTTTTTGGGGTTTTTTCGAACACACTTTAACGAAAGCGCTTTAATTTAAAATGCATTCGGTTATTGTGGATTCGGACTATTGAACTTTCGTTCAGTAGTCCTAGATCTGTATAATTGTCTAAGAACTTACCGTAACAGTAGATGTCCTACTTATCATTCTTTCAGTATTGCATCCCACCCTCCAACCCCCTTTACTGTCATTTCCTTTTTGATGGTCTGTCTATCTGTATCTTTATGGATCAAAGGGGCACAGTTCCATTTTCTCCATTTTTAGCTAGAATATATTTTTGTTATTTGTACTCAGGCTTCTTCAGGGTCCCTTGGCTCTATATAGAGTGAGGAACTTATGCTTATGCATCCACTTATTTACCCCTACACCCACGGGCTTAGGTCGCATGCTGGATGTATGGTGCATCAGAAAGGTTTTTGCTTTGGTACGCCAACAGGATGTCAGGGTACCTCAGTCAGGATAACTCATAAGTATTGGAATACTGCCACAGTGATTAGTTAGACATTTATTGTTATGGTAAGTTCCTACACAACTGCAATTCCTCTCCAGAGCCTTCACCCCCTCTAGGCTGGTCTTCACCAGGTAAGGTCCAGGATTTAGATAAACCTGTGCAGCAGTCTGCTAAGCTGCCCTCTGCAGCTTCCTTTAGGTCTGCTAGGTCAAATGCAGCTTCCTTTAGGTCTGCTAGGTCAAAGGGAACCTTAGGGAAGTTGATTTGGACAAGGTGATGTCATAATTTCTGAAGAACCAGGTTAACTTGGGTGATTATTCCCTTCTCTTCTGCTTTGAGGATGGAGAGAGCTGGCCTTTCCAACCCTTTATCTATTTTGCATTCCCTGGTGCATCCTTCGAAGCTAGTGGTTCTGGAATAGACTCCTGTCCATATGGTGCTTGGCTGCCTTAATGTCCTTGACTATGACTTCACTGGAGCCATCTGCATTTTGGAGCTAAGGGGTGTCAGGGTTCACTCTAAGGCTTTCAGAGCTGTGCTTGCCCCTTGGTTTTTCATTCATAGACAGCTTGGCTGTAGTCTCTGCTTCAGATCTAGCTTGTTCCATGTCTGGCATGGGGGCTTTCCCTAGATCTATGGATTGGGGAGATCCTTTCCCAGTCATCTAGCCTTGGTTTCAGTGTTCAAAGTCTTAGAAAGGATTCTGTCCCACTCATTCACTGGTGTATCACACTCTTAAGTTGATTTATCCTGATCTTCCCTCATGCCTGGATTTTCAGTCTCGCATCATCTTGTTCAAGGGGAAGCCTTCACTTCAAGGTCTCTAGTAGCCCCAAATCCAGGGCTCTCCCAAAGCTTCCTTGTCTGCATAGTCTCCTCTTTTCTGGTGGAGCACAAGAGGCATTAGTGTAAAAGGAGGCATCTAGAATTCCCCTCAAGAGTCTTTGACAGAGGACTCTAACTTAGATGAGGGAGGATATTCCTGAAAATCTCCCCATGATAACTCCTCTTTTGTTGGTCTTCTTAAATTGATGAGACAAAGGGAGGGTTGGACCACTGAATTCCCTTCCCCCAAGCAGTCAGATTTTCTGGACACCTTTTTCTAATTTCTCCAAATTTTTAGGGTTTCTAATACCATGATGGGAATAGACCCCATTCCTAAGTCAAAGTATGATTAAAGTTCATGAAATTAGTATTCTTTCAATCTTTGATGTCAGCCAAAAGTGCTCTTTGCAGCACCCGCAATGTGGCCAGTAATGACTCCTGCAATTTGTATGAGGTTACATAGATTGGTAGCATATCTAAATATGATTGTAAATTCTGTTTTATAAGACCCATTGCTCCTACTACTATTGGAACTGTCTGGGTATCTTTCTTCCACATTGCTCTCGTTTCTGCCTGCAGATCTTGGTATTTTATGACTTTGTGTCTCTCTGTATGCAAGACACTATAGTCACTGGGTGTGGCGATTTCAATGATCAATGCTACTTTTGTCTTCTTTTCCTGGACCACTATCTCCGGTTTTCTAGCATCTGTCTGTTGAACTGTTGGTAATGGGTGATGTAAACTTCATCATTTTCTGTGATGCATTGTGGCTCATGTTTCTAGTGTTTTTCAGCCACTTTAATACCATAATGTTTGCACAATCCCTAGTGCAACAGTCTCGCCACATTATTATGCCTTTCAGTATACAGTCCTTCTGCCATTAGTGTGTCGCAACCAGCAACAAGGTGTGTGACTGTTTCTAATTCAGTTTTACAAAACCTACATTTGTCTGTTTCTCCCACATCTTCAGTGGACTTTGTAAACCTGCATGTACGGAGTCCACTATCTTGGGCTGCCAATATTAACCTTTCATTTCTTGGTTTGAATTCACCTTTCCTTAACCATTCCTGCGTTCATTCTTGATTAACATGAGACTCTTCCAGAAATTTTCTATACTTGCAGCTATATTTATGTTTTTTCCACATTTCTTGCCTTCTCATCTGGTCCTTCACCTTGTATTCTTTCTTTTGTCTTTTGGCGCATTCACTTGCTGCCTGTTTTTTTTTTTATCTACTTCTGATTTGATTTCCATTCCTGCTTGACATCGATATGCTTCTGCTAAATTAAGCAGAGAAGTCATCTTCCATTTATTCTCCTCATGTTTCAAAACTTTCACTACATTTGGATCTTGTGAGGTCAGTAGATATGTGTGGAGTCCCACGATTGCAGATCTATACATGTAATCAATTTCAAGGAGGCCCATCACTCCTTCGGAATGGGGAATATATAATCTTGGTTTACACTGATTTTTATAAATTATTTGGTGAGCATGAAGCATCCTTCTTGTTTTAACATTTTTTGGGGCCAGTCAATCACTTCAAAACTGTACGTTAGGACAGGAAGAGCAAACTGATTTATAGCTTGCATCTTGTTCCTAGTTGTCAGTGCTGTTCTCAAGATTAAGTTAAGTCTTCTAAAGTATTCCTTACTGATTTTTATTCGCATTTGTTCATGTTTTATTGCTGATCATTCCCCAATTCCCAAGTAATTATACACTCCCTCTTGCTCAATTTCTTTTATATCACATTCTTGTCCCAAACTGATATTTTCCTGGTGCTGCAGTTTTCCTTTTTTAAAGGTTGCTTTTGCACATTTATCAAGACCAAATTGCATTCTAATATCATTTGAAAATATTTTGACAACCTGCAGCTGTGCTTTCAGTTTCTCATCTGATGAGCTATACAGTTTTAAATCATCAACAAAGAGAAGATGAGAAGTCATTAGACTCTGTTGCTTTCTAGGAGCCAAATTGTAGCCATGGCCTAAGCTGTTAAGTAAACAGCTTAATGGATTAATGGCAAGGCAGAATAGCAACAGTAACAGAGAGTCACCCTGGAATATCCCCCTTTGAATTTTTATTCCTGGGGTAATATTCTGTCCTTTGTCATGGCTTAATTGCAGAGTGGTCTGCCATTGTTTCATGGTTACTGTAATGTAGTCAGTCAGTGTAGGGTGTATCTTACACATTTTTAAGCACTCTTTTATCTATGAATGTGTGATAATATCAAATACTTTTTTGTAGTCAATCCATGCCATACTTAGATTCTTCCCCTTTTTACAGTTCTCCACTATAACTTTATTTAAGAACAAATTATCCTTTGTTCCATATGACTTTCTTTTATTGCCCTTTTGTTCTACTGCCATAATTGAGTTTTCTTCTGAATGACTATAAACTCTGTTGGCGTCAATTCCCCTGTATAGTTTATACGTTGTCGGAAGACAAGTTATTGATCTGTAATTTTTAGGGTAGCTTGCAGGTTCACTCTTAAGTAAGAGCATTGTTTTGCCTGTTGTTAGCCAGTGTGGTGTCTGTTCGGGGTGCGCATATAAATAGTTCTTACTCATGGCTAAATCCTCGTGCAAAGATGTTCAAAAGTTAGGTACTGCATCTGGGCCTGGGGTTTTCCAATTAGAAGCTTTTCTTAACTTTGTTTTAATCTCTCTGGCTGTTATTTCATCCCATTTCATATCCTGTACCTTTAAACTTCTTATTCTTTCTTTTACTTCTTCTATCCATTTAGCATCTTTGTTATGTTCCACAGGATCTTCATAGATACTTCTCAAAAATATATCTACTTCCTCTTTTTTGGTGGTCTTTCAGTTCTTTTTACCTTATTTCCCAATTCCCTATAAAACTATTTTACGTTTTTCTGCTGTGCTGAAATATTTAATTTGTGATAGTGCATGATAGATCCTGGTCTGTTCTAATACTGTGCATTGCTTTAATCACATCTATCTTTCTCAGTATTTTTTTGATCTATTCCCTCTTCTATAAACTTCTAACAGTGACACTTCTTGTATTAATTGCTTTATAGTTTTCTCTATTTTATGCTTCCGTGATGTTATTCGATTTCTCCCCTTCCTTTCCCTCACTACCCTGTGATCTTGTGGTAGAATTTTATCAGATATTAATTTAGCAGCACAGCAGTATATCCTGTTTACTTCTGTTATATCGCATGGATCTCTATAGACGGTCCTAATTACTGCATTCGTTTGTTTTATCAGACTTCTTACTTTTTTGGGTTTTATTGACCTTCTGCAGTCTGTTTCTCTCATTGATCTTAATATATCTGCCCATGTCCATTAAATGAAGCAACTCTTCTATTAGCTCATTTTCTTCCAGACTGAGGGCATATCCCTTGTTTTCCGTTTCCTGCAGGCTTTCTATAGAAAGTTCTGTAGCATCTTCCTGTGGCACATTCTCTTCAGTTTCATCCTGTGTCATCAGTTGCTCTGTCATATGGGAACTCACTGGCCTATCACTCCTCAACACTGACTGCATCAGAGTTTCCACAATTTCCTGTTCCTTTCCTTGCTGTCTAGCTTCAAGTGAATGATTATACTGGCTTCTTGTGGAAGGCTCCAAAATATCTTGATATGGCACCTGACCAATTGCTTCCTGTTCCACTGGTTTCCCCTTAATTTGGATATCCATTGCTCTGTCCTGTTGTGGTGCTGTCTGTATTCGATTTTCTACACTGAATCCTTCTCTTTGCAGCCGCTCCATGGCCGCAATTTCTATTTCTTTGACTTCTCTATTACTACTCTCTTTTCCTCTTAGTCTTCTTATTTTTTGTATTGTAAAGTTTTCCATATCCGGATTCCTTTGCCTGTATTTCTCTTCAAATATTTTTGATGCTGCTCTTATTTATTGGTTAATTTTGCTTTCTCCTTTGCATAAATATTACACCATATTAAATCTCTTTTCTTTGCCCATGTCCATATTTCGTATTCACATGTCTCCTGATCTTCTTGCTTTTCCTTGTTCTGGGGAATGATGCTTGTAAAATGAGTTATCCAGTAGGTTCCACCAAACCAGAGGGGATCCTGGGTCTGTTCAGTGTTTTGCTGCCTAAGAAAAACGGGAACCGCAGGCCCATGTTGGACTTAAGCAGACTAAATCCATTTTGTCGAACAGAACAAATTCCAGATGGTAGCAGTGTACTGCATTCTGCCTGTGCTGAGGAAGGACGACTGAATGTGCACAGTGAACCTCAAAGATGCCTACCACCATATAAAGAAAGCAAGGCATTCAAGGAGGGTCCTGTGCTTCTGGCTGGGGAATAGTCTCTATCAGTTTCAACCACTGCCCTTTGGCATCACCAACATGGTTAGATCCTCGAGAAATCCAGCATTCTGGCAGACCCTCAATCTGTGAGTGGACATACAGATTTTTAGTTGATGGGTCCAGCCTTGTTGCAACCCCTTACAACAGAAAGTGCAGCAGCTTCTGTGCCCTGATCCATCACAAAATACATGGCAGTGGTAGCAGTTCAGCTAAGGCTGCAAGGATTCCTTGTTTTCCTGTATTTGGATGACTGGCTTTTGACAGTAACTTCAAAGGCTTTGCTAGTTTGGGCAAGAGAGTCCTTGCTCCATCTGTGCCACTCCTTGGGAATTATGGTGAACTTTGAGAAATCCATGGAACCACTCATGGCTATGGTATTGATTAGGCTACCATCTATACACAGCTATTCAGACTGCCAGGCTTCCTCTCTCAAGATTAGCATCTCTACAACTTCGGGCCTGTTAGGTTCTTGTGCTGTAAAGGCTACTAGCTTCTGTTCTTTACTGTCTTCTCTGTTTGATGGCCATGGCTATATCATTAGTTCCGTTGGCCAGGTTCTGCATAATGGTTTTCCAGTGGAGTCTTTCAATCCAGTGGTCTCTAACAACTCACTCTATGTGCTTCCCAGTACTACTTACAGACATTTGTTGTTGTCAGTTTTCATGGTGGTTGATATCTGACCATGTCTCCACAGGGCGCCCCTTGTTCTTCCCCATCCCATGGCCATGGTTGCATCTGTACTGGGGTGCAGGTGGAACATTAAGAAGGGAAAATGTTTCAAGCTACCTCATCCCAGTAAGAGGCTAATTTACACATCAGTATTTTGAAGAAGAGAGAGGTCCTCTTAACATTGTAGACTTTTCATGATTGTCTCCCAAAAGGTGTGATTTTGATCCAGACTGATAACATGACAGTGGTCTGATATATCAGTAAGCAAGGTGTAACAAGTTCCTATTCTCTGTGTTAAAAGACCATGAGGGTATGGCAGTGAGCAGTGTTTTCTTAATGCTTTCTACTAGCAGTGCACATCCTCAGAAAATCCAACATTCTAGTGGGCAAATTCAGCAGGAGGATTCTGATTCCTCATGAACAATCCCTCAAGCCATCAGTGGCAGCACACATTTTCAGCTGTTGGGGGCAGCATTGCTATGATCCATTTGCAACCCCTTACAGTATGAAGTGCAACTTCTTATTTGCCCTGATCCCCTCACAAAGGACTGTCACTTAAGGAGTCTTGAGTCCATGCATGGCCCTCCCAAGTCTTCTTTATGCCTACCCGCTGACTCTTTTATTATTAAAGCAGGTTGTTGCAAGGTGACTGGGATACTCATAGCCCCTTTTTGACCCATACAAGTCTGGTTCTCCTTTGCGTGAATTCACCTGGTTTATTCTAGATCTAATCTCCCAACCCTTGGGTCTGTCTCACCTGAATCTCAAATCCCTCAACCTGACCATTTGGTTCCTCCACTTTCAATGATGGCCAGAAATCCCACGTTATCAGAAAGAGTTGTATGTATCCTTATCTCAGAAGTTCTCTGCCAAGAAAATTTATGGCAATAAGTAGAAAACGTATAGTATTCTTGCTGTTTCAAAGGGTCTGGACACCTTCTCTGCTCCCTTGGATGCTATTTTGGGCTTTTTAGCTGGCCTTTTCCAGTATGGGACTAGCTATTTTACAATTAAGGTTCGGTTTGAGGCCATTTCCAATTTCCATGTTGGTCAAGACCATCTTCCCATAGTGTCCCCGAGATTATCCAAATCCTTTTTGAAAGGGACTTTTCTTCTCAGACCTCCTTTGAAACACCTGGTTTCATTTTTGGATCTGTCACTTTTGTTAAGGGTGTTAATCATAGCTCTCAATCTCTTACCGCAAGAAATCTTGACAAAGCCTGATGTAATGAGGGACAATGGCCCAAAAATAGGGACAGATTTTAAATATTGCTCTTTTAAACTTAGAAATGTGTTAAAATAACAGGGTTAGTGTTAGAGAACCGCACCCACAGACTGAAAAAAAACATGTTTATTTCATCGTGTCTTGGTGTTTCCTATACTTTAACACCACCTTTGGACTCTGTATACTCTTGTTTTTATATTTTTAAATGTAATTCCAGAGTCTGCCCACATGGGTCCATAATCTTGATTTTTTTTTTTAGTCTACATTTAGATATCCTACCATACAGTGTTTGGATTTAAAATGTCAGTACATTGACTTTACTTGTGTTTTCACATATACCCTGCTTTCTTTTAGTCAGTGAAGTTTAATTGCCATTTTTTGATTTTCAGTGACTACTTAAAAGACAAACAGGGATAATCACACAAAACAGTATTCTCGGTGCATGTTACTTCTTTTTCATTCTAAAATGTCCAGTTTTCATCCTTTTGTTATGCCTGGGTTGTAGACTTTAAACTCATCTCCCCTCCCCCTAAACACTTCCCCCTTCATATCTATCAAAGATATAGTTGCCAAGGTTTGCTGATGATTGCAAACTATGTGCAGTCATCAAGTCCCTATATGATGTCAACAGACTACAAGAGGGAGTTACACAGAGAAAAGACTTGTGCCAAAGTCATGAGCTAAAACTCAGTGCAAAAAATGCATTATCATCCCCTTCAGCAAGGGCACGTCCCTGCAGATTACAGCATTAATAACACCCTAAGCACGCAATCAGTGGTGAGAGGTTTGGGTACACAGGTTAACAGCAACCTTTCCTTTGACCACCACGTCTCCATAGTGGTATGAAAGACTTTCTACATTGCCCACCTCATAAATAAGGGCATTGCAACCAAAACAAAAGAAGTTATAACCCCCCTAATGTACCCCCTCACTCATTAGGCCCATAATAGAGTACAATGCTACCTTTGGTATGTACCTTACCAGGCACCTGAAGCAACTGGAAAGACCTCAAAGGTTTCTTACAAAGAAAATTCAGGGTCTTTAGCATACGTCATACATTGGCAGGCTGAAGTTACTGTCACTATACTCTGTGTCTTACAGACTACTCAGAGGTGACATGTGCCTTACTTATAAAGCAATCTCAGATCCTGCTTTAATGGAAATGATGCACATTTGTAAATCAAGTGGTATAAGATGCACTTGATGTAGGGAACTCAAACTAGTATGTGACATCAACAGAACTTGCTGAAGAGACAGATGTGTCTCACAGAGGTTACCTAGCCTCTGGAACAGACTTCCAGTTCCGGTGAAGCAGAGCCCCTCGCTGACCCTGTTTAAGTGTAATTTGGGTGATTGGATGGGAAATTGTAAATTCACCCAGGGAGTTTCACCTGTGTCCCTATTGGACAGGGGCAGTAGTTGTTGACTTAATTCTTCTTAATACTTTGATATTCTTGGGAACAGGGGCTGCACTTGGCTAGGTTTGTAAGGGCTTTAGTGACTTTAGACTAGTAACTTCCAGTGATCCTACGAACCATTTAACGTAGTTGTCTGGTTAGCTCCACTGTATGGTATAGAGGGTTGAAGCCTCAACTATGCCTGTTCTTTGGCGTGCTGTCTTTTAATACCACCCAATGAGTCTGTCTGGGGACTCTATCCCACAGGTTGAGGTGAACAGAAAAGACAACATCAGATACAAAAGTTATGTACTTACCATAATGCTAGATCCTTGTTGTTGTTCTCTGTCATTCTCAGCCATCCCTCCCTCCGTCCCCCTTCAAAGTTGTAACTAATATTCTTTGGCTGTTAGTGGACCTTGTGGGTTTGCCTGAAGTCTTGCTTGTTGGGTCTACGTAGGTCTTAGCCTAATGCTTTTAGGTGACATGTCATGTAATTAAATTAGTATGGGAGGGACAGACATGATCTGAGGATTATTAGCGATGCAGAGTATTATGAGAGTTGGTTGGGGGGAGTAGGAGCTTCAGAGCCAGAAATGTGAAGTGTCGTCCTCAGATCAATATTGCATACTGTTTTAAGTGACAGAATTCCTAAGAAGACCTCTGTACACACTGATGTAAGAAACAACTTCCTAAGAGCAGACTATTGTACACTCAATGTACAAGTATATTTTGGGGGGGGGAGGGGGGGTTAAAAAATCTAATCACTTTACAGTATCGTACCAAGCAGTCATGGCTGTTTGCCTTTTCTCACATAGTGTTGGCACACTTTAATAGTGTAATGTTATGCCCCTGCAGGAGAGAATCCCAACTGCGAATACACTGAACTTAATAACATCAGTCCTGCTGTGCTTTTACTCTGCATGACTTCAAGCTCTTTGCACTTTTCTTGGGTTTTGTTTTTGCACTACCAGGCAATTCTGTTAGGTGCCTGACTGGGCCACCACAGTTGTTACTGAGAGCTGGATTTCATTCTGTGTAGAATAAAGCAAAGGTAAACTCCAGTAATAACACAATGAGAAATCATCTGTTAAAGCAGTCTATTTGCTTTGTTGCAGAGCAGTTATATTTATAGCTCACTGACTGCTAGTGTAACATTCATTTATTGAGTAACAGTTTTAAGTAATTAGAGAAATAAGGAAGTGGTGACCTCTTTCTTTTTTCTTTGCTTTATATTTATAGTCATTGGTAAAGAAAATAAGGGACTCAGAAATGCAAGCATATAATCGGTACGGTATTCAAGAAAAGTTGGCTTTATTTGCAGATGATATTTTGTTTGCTTAGGTTCATAGGTAGGTACTAGGCTATCTGACCGAAGGCATTTATAAGCCTAGCCAGAATGTGTTGGCTTTCGCCGCCCCCTTAGATTAGTTCCCTGTGCCTCTGTCCAGCAGAGCCACTGAAGTGATCCCTGGGGTAAACTTCCTGTTTCCCATCCACTCGTCAAGGTTTCTCTTGATGAGTGCTAGCGAGGAGCTGTGCCTAATGTAGATTGGAATCTTGTTCCAAAGCATGGGAAGTCTCTGGGACAGGAAACTATCCCTCCAGCACATCCTATTTATTGCTGTGGTGAGGTTTAGATCCCTAGAGCGTGTGGCTCGAGGGGATAAGGTTTTCTTTAGGTGGAGCATGTCCATCAATTCTGGGTTGGACATGGCCTTGTATGTCAGGCAGAGATCACCTCTGAGCAGGCGGTATGCAACCGAGTACAGCTGGAGTTTCTTCAGTCGAGCTGCATAGGGCATCTGTTTAAGGCCAGTGATCCTCTTGGTGAAGTACTTCTGTGGTCTTTCCAGCTGTTGCAGGTGTCTTGTAAGGTTCATCCCAAATGGGGTTCTATGATGGGTCTGATGAGTGATGAGTAGAGGGGCACAATGACCTCTTGTGATCTGGATGCGAACCCTTTTGTGATTAGGTGGGCCACATAGAAGGATTTCCTAATCACTTTGGCAATGTGATTATCAAAGGAGAGATTACAATCTACTTGGGTCCCCAGATCCCTTATTATGTTCTCCGTATTTAGGGGACTACCACCTATGTGGTAGTTTGTGGGTACTTTGTTATTTCCAAAGGGAATAATTATGCACTTTTTGGCATTTAGCTTGAGGCCATGATTTTGACACCAGGTATCCGTCTCAGTGAGACCCTTTTGGAGGATGTTTGTGTCAGCCAGTGAGTCAATTACAGCCCCTAGTTTGCAGTCATATGCAAATTTGGTCAGCCGTAGTCCTCCTGTGCTTCTCTGTACTTCTGAGAAGTATATGCCGAAC
This sequence comes from Protopterus annectens, assembly GCF_019279795.1. Lineage (NCBI taxonomy): Eukaryota > Metazoa > Chordata > Ceratodontiformes > Protopteridae > Protopterus > Protopterus annectens. The sequence continues at coordinate 654,066,981 of NC_056733.1, read as the reverse complement.
AGGAGGGGTCCTAGGATTGAGCCCTGGGGAACGCCACTTGTAACCAGTTTAGAGTCAGACCTAGCTCCCACAACTCTCACCATGTGGGTTCTGTCCGTGAGTCAGTTGGCAACCCATCTTGTGACATAGGGGTTTATGTTCAGGCTGGTGAGCTTGTCTATAATACCAGAATGGGGAATGGTGTTGAAGGCCTTTGCGAGGTCTAGGTAGGCTGTGTGTACCACCTTTCCCTCGTCTATAGCCTTGGTAACTGTCTCAAAGAAGTCCAGCAGGTTTAGGAGGCATGATCTGCCCTTAACAAAGCTGAACTGGGTAGGGTCCAGTGTTTGGAGGTTCCCGATGTCTCTGTTAATGAGTTCCATGATGATGCACTCCATAACCTTGCAGATCAAGCTAGTCAGGCTTATAGGGCAATAGTTCCCCGGGGTCTGTTGTCGGTCCACCTTTGTGGAGTGGAATAACCATTGCTGTGCACCACTCTATGGGTACGTAGCCTGTGGAGAGGCTAAATTTGAACAGTGTGTTTAGGTGAGGGGTTAGTTCGTCTTTGAGCTTGTGTAAGACGCAGCCTGGGACACTGTCCGTTCGCATTGATGCTGTGTTTTTGGCTTTGGAGAGAGCTATTTTAACCTGGGTGTCTGTGATTTCAGGGGCTCTACATTCTTCTGGTATGGTTATTTTGGGGGTGAGAGGGAGGGTGAAGTTTGCACTGAACCTGTCTGCCAGGATGTTGGCAATATTGGCTGGTTCAGTGTATTTTGTGCCATTCTGCACTAACTCCAAGCAGATCTGAGCATTGCCACTTAGAATCTTGACATAGCTAAAGAATGCCTTGTGGTTATCTTTGGAGTCCTTGGCAAGTTTTCTTTCAAAGCTCACCTTGGATGATTTTATGAGGGATCGTAGTTTCTTGCTGATACTGATCAGGGATGTCTTCCCTTCTTGGGATTTTACTCTTTTCTGTACTAGTTTCCTCCTCCTATTGTATAGCTTGTTTATGGCAGGGGTCCAACAGACTGGTTTCCTTTTCTTATAGGAGTGAGTCTTGGTTTTGCTTGAGATAGCATGATCCATGCATTCTTGTAGGTGCCTGTAGAATGCATTAGTAAAGGATTTTGCAGCTTGGACAGTGTTATCCTTTAGCATTGGGGCTTTGAAACTTTCCACCTCCGTCTTAAGTAATGTGAAGTTTGCTTCTGAAAAGTTTTTCATGGTGGTTTCCTTGTCCGGGGGTTGGGCGGAATGTGGATATCTAAAGTGATTTGTTTATGGTCAGATCTAACCAGCGAGGGGTTGACCTCCGGTGTGGAACACCAGTCGCCCATGTTGGTGATGACCAGGTCCAATATGTTGTCACCTCTGGTGGGAGTGTTGACCAGTTGTTCCAGGGCGTTTGAGTTTATAAATTCTAAGAAATGTTGGGCAAGGGAGTTAGTATTTGAGTAGTTCTCCCAGTTAATGTTTGGGTAGTTAAAATCACCCAATATTAGGGTGTTTGGTAGGACCTTTATGTTACCCAGTGTTTCCAGAAATGCGGAATGGGGGTCCTGGGACATGGTGGATGATCTGTAGCAAGCTACAATTTGAATTACAGTTTTGCCCGTTGTTAGTTGCACGTGGATAATCTCTGAAGCATCGTGCTGTGCCACTGACTTGGAGGTGTGGGTATCCTTGATGAATATGAATACTCCCCCGCCTTTTGTATTTTGGTCCGGGTTCTGTGGCCGAAATATATGGTATGAGTTGTAGCCTGGTAGTGCTGGGGTGCTCCCTGGAGCCTTAAACCAGGTTTCTGTTGCTGCACATATATTGATTTTCTCCATACTGAGAAGTGCCTAGAGTGCGTGCATTTTGAGGTTTAGACTTCTGGCATTGAGTGGTATTACCCTCAGATTTTTGTTACTTGTGCTATTTGCAGTGGTGGGTTTGTCTTTTAAGCCTTGCCTAAAAAAGGCACTATGGGGGTGGCAAGAGCCTTGGCCAGTATTCGAAAGCCTAAGGGTGCAGGTGCAAGCCATCTCTAGTGAAGCAGCGTGGCTTGTCGAGCATGACATTCCAGGCAGACAGACACTGGATCCCCATTGAATGACACCTGAAACTTAGCCAGTTGTTGAAATTGATAATTTTTTCTTTATACTGTGGTATCATTCTTGGTGAGGGCAAGATGCTACTCAGGTTCAGGGTCATACCGGCCTGGGCTACATGATCAGAGAGCTCTTCCATGTCTCTTTTCATGTAGTCCAGAGAGGTACGGCTCAGGTCATTCATACCAACATGGACAATGACAGAGTCGTATCTCTACTTGTTCTGGAGTGACCTGAGTGCTTCTGTTATGTGGCGGATCCTGGCATCCAACAGGCAGATAACAGTAACCTTATCCTTATTCAGCCTAGTGAGTGGGACGTCAGTGTGCCTAACTATAGAGTCACCTATTACTAGTATGCTGGGTATGTTATTTTGCCTTGAGGGCTGTGATTGCGTGGCACACTGGTTTTGTGAAGTATGTGTTTCATGGTTTGTGTTAGGGGGTGGAGGTTGCTTGGATGTCTGTTTTGGAGGGCACTGTTGCTTTCACAGATTTTTATTTGAAGCCTCCGAGTATGTTTTCCTGTATTTATCTGTGTTTTTTGCCGGTGCTGGTTTAATGGGTCTGTGTGAGACTGGTGGTGTGATGCCAGTATTTCTCTTCTCCTCTTGACTGTCTGATCCAGTCTTGGGTTGAGAGAGCTTGGATTCCAGTTTGGCTGTCTAATTGCTTCTCTCGCATGTATTAGTGTTTGGTGGTAGGAGGAGAGGGTGGTCTGTGTACATGAGGCAGTTGTAACATTGCCTCAGAATGCCCAGATTCACCAGTTGGACTGGAGAGTACACCTGAAACTGCCCTTTGGACATGCCTGGATAGGTACAGTAAACTGTTTTACTGAATGGCTGGTAAGGTCGCATAAAGAGCCTTGTCCTTCTGTAGTGCTAGGGTTTATAAGTGCTTGCTATGAGTTTTGAGCAAGTGCCGGGCTTAGAAATGAATGGCTTGAGTCCTTAAGTTGAAAGTTTGTCTAGTTCCAAGGGAAAATTGAAGAGACTTTGTGGAGTCGGGAATAGTTATACCCTAGCTAACCGGCACTGCCTGGCACGCAAAACCGGGCAAATGCATTTTTTATAGCAAAGAAATTAAAGAGAGAGAAATTAGCCCAAAATGACCGATAAACTACTACTTTCTGGGCTGAAACCACTCCTCCAGGGACAGATAGGGCTGCTCAATGCTCTCCCATCTCTCACAGGTGAACAGAGAAACTTTCTTCTATTCAAGTAAGGTATGGGCAAAGACAGAAATTTGTAACAGAGCCCTGAATTCAGCACTAACCTGAAAACTGGACTATACTAGCTTAGAAAGGTTGGAAAGAAGTGTATATATATATATATATATATATATATATATATATATATATATATATATATATATATATATATATATGTATATTTCAGAAAATAAAGCCGATACAATAAAAAAAAACACTTTAAATGCGCATAAAAAGATGCTTATTGTTATATATCTCAGTTCAGAGTTGTAGTCAATGTCCCTAGTAATAAAGTAGGAAGAAACACAAATACAGTAAAAGCAGATGAATAAAATACAATTTATATATAAAAACAATAGAAAATGAACAATCTGATTTAAACATGTTACCCAGTTAACCAGAAAAAAACTCAAAACTCAGCCCTGTTCCAGCAGTCTTCAATCAGACAAGTTCTAACTGCACACTCCCGCTACTAGGGTGCAAGGGAACCTTCTCCAAAAAAGATGGCCTGGATCAGTGCTCAACTTATACAAACAAAGCTAGATTCAGCAGGCCTGAATCTGGTCCTATGCTGCAGCAACAAGGCGCACCAATTTCAGAAAGAAACAGTTTGAATAAGCAGGCCCAATAAGCCTGTGACCAGAAATTCCCAGGTCAGAAAAGCAGAATCCAGCCTCTCCTCCCACAAGAGTGCAGACCACAAACCTTAACGTAGAATAACTTGCCTGAAGCCCAAGTGCTTAAACCAGAACTAAAGCACTTTTAGAATAGCAGACACTGAGCTTTCAATCAGCAATTCCCAGCTTAGAAGGATGTAAGCTACCTATCTTGCCACAACAGTGCAGACCACAAACCTTCTTAATGTAAAACAACCGGTATGAAGCCCAAGTGCTTATTGCACCCAATAAGTCCAGAAAAAGATATCTCATTGTTGAACTTTGAGAGTTTCAAGTCTTTTTGGGCTATAAAATTAAGAAGATAAAACAAAGGCTATAAGTTATGTACCAAACACAAATTGGTTCAGCAATACCTATATTTATGAGGACACCATATGTTGAAGTATTTAGGAGTATGGATTAAAAAGGCTTCTGTTATGGCAGATAAGCATATTTATTTATTTATTTCCAGTTTGATAACTGGGGAGGTCCACTGGGCTCAAAGAGCCCGTTTTCAGTGGAGGCACGGGGAGAAAAGCTCTATAATCCATACAAGTAAATCATACATATGATAATTTAAAAAAAACGTAGAATTATATACTGAGAAATAGCAAATTACAATTGAAAAAAAAAATGAATACTCTTCATGACATATATGTAGTTGATTAAAGAGTCATTTGCACAGCATACAGTTGAACTGAGGCAGCAGAGTCATTTGACAAAATATTAAAAACTATGATATTGTAAGTCTTCTCTTAATAGCTGCAAAGACTGAATATTTGAAAGATAGAAGTATAGGTTTTGTAGAATGTGGAAGAAATAAAGGAGGAAAGTGGAATGTGCACTAAGTATACGTTCAAGATTCTGGTGAGAGAAGAGAGGGGACGCTGAGTAGTACAGAGGGAGGAGGTTGTTTAGTAGAAAAATAATCTGGTGTAAGTAGAGAGAGGCAGTTGTTTAGTAGCAAAAGTGGAGTACACACGTGTCAGAGATGATTAATGTAGCTAGTTAGCAGTATCTCTTAGCATGAACTTAGTATGTAGGTAGAATGAAAAGAGAACATTTCCAGATAGGGAAAGAGAGCAGAGTTACAAAACTATGTACAGTATTTACATTATATACATTCAAGGTTTTGACGTTATAGTATGTTAGATTGAGAAAGGGGAAGCTGTAGAGGGAAAAACAGCAAGGTGTAGAGGTACGTGTGGAAGTACATTTATAGGAGAGAATTAACAGAATAGGGACATTAGCAAGATTAGGTAGGTAGGGTGCAATTACTTTTCCAATTATGGGAGAGGTAGGAATGGAGCTGGAATTTGAAGTGTTCAAAGTATTTAGAGATTCGTAGCGAGGGTGGGAGAGAGTTCCATTTTTTGGCTAAGGAAAAGGATAGTAGATACTCGCCAGCAGGATGTTTTGGTTTGTATACAGAAATTAGATTTTGTTGGGCAGATCTCAGGAGTCTGTGAGGTGTGTAAGATGGTAAGATATTTTCTAGAGCAGTACATGCAGTAGGTTTAAAGATTAATTTGTGGGCTGTTGTGAGTTGGACGTAGTCAAGGTACTTGGGAAGCTCTAGCCTGTTAAGCATTTGGAGAGAGGTACAATGATGGGAGATGTGGTTATTGTTAGTAGCAAATTTAGAGATTTTGTTGTAACAGATTTCTAGTTTTGCAGAGATGGTGGAAGAGAGGTTTGTTAGTAGTGGAGCACCGTACAGTAGTGATGGTAGTATGTAGGTAGTGGTGAGAGTTTGCCTAGTAGAAAGGGAGAGAAAGTGAGAGTTTTTGTATAGCATCCCACGTTTCTGATGAGTTTTCTTAATATTTAGTTGGACGTGTATCGAACTTCAGGTGTTTATCAATGGTAACCATATGTGGGAAGAGATTAAACAAAAAGGATAACATAAAAAGTGAAACGCTGGAAGCTTGTGTAGGGGTATGGATAGTAAGATGCATGCAGTGAAAATGTTTTTAGTCTCTGTAGTTTTATACATGGGTCAGGCATATTTTTAACAACCAGAAAAGTTGTGGACACTAATTAATAAACAGTTGAAAGAATTTATCTGGGAGGGGAGGAGGGCAACAATTAAAGTTAGTGGGATAAGTTGATCTTTCCACTAGAACAAGGTGGTGTAGGTTTACTTGATTTGAAGAGATTTCTTAAGAGCTACACAGTTAAGGGTCATATGCATGACAAAAGCAGAAGGTTATAATTCAAAATAGAAAGGCATGATGAAGTGGGGGGAAGTTTAGGAAACAGAGAGTTGGATTTTTGGATGCAGATCCTTAAAGAGAATAATAACAACCATACAGAATATTAAGTCTGTAAAGTAGCAGAAAGTATTCTAAGAACTAAGCCGGCAGGAGAATGGAGAAAGGAGATTTTTATAACAAGGATGACTGCAAGTAGGGATACAGAAAACAGGCAAGAGAGGTGTGGAATTTACTGAAGAAAACTGGCAAAGGAATCACATGGTATTTGAAGCAAATAACTTGAGAGGGAAAGGTAACAGAATGGGATGAGGCCAAGAGGAAGTTTGGACTGCAGGCTAGAGACTACCTTCCCTACCATTGATTGATATTAGCGTATAGGCATAGAGAAAGGGGTAGGGGAATCCGAAGTGAAAGACCTGGACTGGTAGAGTTTTGAGTTGAATTTAGAACTGAAGCTGCTGTTAAAAAATGGATAATTAGTAGGGCATAAAAAATATTGCACAATAGCTATAATAATCAATCAGAGAAGGTTAGAAATGATTGGGAAGAGAGACTCAAAAAGCAATTTTCAATAGAACAACGAGAGAACATATGTATGGCTGCCAACTATGAAACAAAATCCAGAAAGTTTAGGATCTTTTCTTGGATGTGTTTGTATACGTATTTTCATATCCCAAGCAGACTTCAACAAATTTTTCCTCAGATAGCAAATTTGGAGATGTGATTGGACAGAAGGATGTAACTGGGGGCATATGTTTTTTAATGAGTTGGCATTTTTTAAAAATTGTCTACAGAGTCTGGAATATTGGATAAGCAAATGGCTGTAATCATTTGAGCTTGGGTGCAGGATCTGAATTCCCTGGATATAGTAAGGTCTTATTCAGTTTAATTCTGTTGTATGTCAAAAAAGCAGTTACCGAAAAGTGAAATTAAAGTGTAAACCAACTGTATTTGAAGTATTGGATATTATAAACAATGTACAAGAACTAGAAGAGATGGGTTTTTAGAATAAGGAAGCAGCAAATTACATAGAAATAGATGGCAGTCATATGACCAATACATGTAGAATAATGTTCAGGAGGAGGAATCAGGTTTTAAGGAAGGCAGGACTTCACAATTTAGCTAGTATTTGGACTGATGATAATTACAAAGAAAGAAAAGATATACGATGTATAATTTATATAAATGGAAACATACTAATATGGTTTGTTTTGTTTTCTGTTGATGTATATTTGCCTGTGTCTGAAGTGGTGTTAAAGATTCCTAAAAACCTTGAACAGTTTAAAGTAGTTGACTGGTTAGGCCCACCCTACAGTATATAGGGATGAATCAGCCTTGACTATGATTCAGATGATGTGAGATTGGTTAGTGGATCGGGAGCCATGAAGGGGAGAGTGGGAGCAAGCAGGTGATGAAAGCTGATCTGTCCTGGGAAAGGGAGGCAGTCCTGCATACTGTAATACCATCACCTTCAGTATGTAGTCCTATATAATGGGAACAAGTGCATGAGTGTGCATCACAACTTCATAGCATGCGACGGAGGGAAAGGCCACAGCCTTTGGAGAAGATTTAGCAGGACCTGACATCAACTGCCAGCAAAGGAGTTGGGTCAGAATATGGAAAATATAGTTCATGACTGGCTGAATGAAGGCTATGTCACAAAAATCACTCATCCTGGTGATAAGGAACAAATGGAAAATAGATGTGCTGATTAGATGGTCATCAAGTTTAGGAGGCTGGATAAAAGAAGTAAAATAAAAAGTGGTTACATGTACTTCAGTCAGCAAATGGAAAACAGATCCTAATTAAACTTGAGTTTGCACAGAGATGTAAAAGATGTACAGAGCATGTAGTGCATGCAACTTATGCTTCTCTGGAATACTTTCATGTTTCTGTGATAAAGAAGCACACAGAACATATCATTTGAGTGGGCAGACTCAAGATGAAGCATTTTGGCAGTCTAAAGAGAGATCATCATATCATACAATACATATTATAACTTTTATGGATATGTGTGCTCAAAGAACTTGCTGCCTGAGCCTACAAGTACAGTACAGTCAAAGGCAACATATGCTGTTCTCACTCATTATTGTACATTTCCAGTTATTCATATTTGTGCTTTGTTTCTTTAGAGTAACCACATTTAGTGGATATGCTTTATAGTGCCTAAATATCATTTCATTCATACCTGATTAATTTAGACTAGCTTATGTAGCACTGGGTGTGGCTATTCTTATATGGATTTTGCAGACCTAATGCATCTGCTGTATTAATTTTTCCATGTGCACAACATGGCTGTACCTATGATGCTTTCTTAATAATGATGAAGTAAACACAACTAGTAAACTAGGCATTAAGTGCCAAATGACAATATAACTGTACCCAAGGTACAGAATAGACCTTCTCAATGTTCTACTTGTCTTTCTATGATATCAGGTATGTGGATTCATCTCTGTTCTTATTTACTGGCAATCAGTGTCCTTTACATGATATCTATTCTTCATCTCCCATTATTGATGGAGTAGGTATGTAAAATATACTGTTACGTAAACACAAAGCTTTATTTTAATTCTTACTTTTCCAGTTAAAACAAGAGCTATGCCCCATATGGATTATCACTCTGCTTCTTTGTACCACTAGCCACATGCAATCTGTCACTGCATTCAAAAGGAGGAGAGAGGGAAAGCCCTCTAGAACAGTCAGTGATCCTTCCCACTTTTCTGTGTAGTTTGCATTCAGCACCCTTACCAGATAAGGACTGTGGCTTGACCACTGAGCCATAAAGAAATGCAGCATCCCTCAAAGAAGTAAAAATATACAGCTCATCAAAGCAAATACTTGTGTTCATGACTGAGATGATGGGCTTTCAGTTGCAGAATTCTCTTAGTATGGGTAGTCACCCAGGGAACGTAAATAGTTTCCACTGATGGTATGTTTTCAAGGCTTAGGATCAGTGCCATCATGCTGCATTTAATATAGCAGATTAATTCTATGCAGGGATTTTCAGAGTTTGTCACTGAAGCTCCAAAGATTACTAGGCACAGTAATACCAACCCAAGGAAAACTTGTGGATTTTTCAAATAAATTTTGATATTAGCAGGTAGAAAAGTCTAACTTGGTGCCTGGAATTCATAGATGTTCATTGTAGGGATCACTGCTGTACATACGATGTGGAAGGTGTGAAGACACAAATTGATAAACTGTGTGCAGATTCTAAAATTTATTCTCAGATACTACAAAATCTTATGCAAAACAGTTTGGCTCCACAAAAGGAGTGGTAAGTTGTCGTAGTGACATCCAGGTAACCCCAGATACTGGAATCAAATTAGATTATATTGAAAAAGAACTGCGCAAACTGGATCCAAACAAAGAGCAGGGCGGAGACGGAATTAGTAACAATGACCTGAGAACACTTCAGCAAGAACTTACAGCGCCTTTATATCTATTATTCACTAGGTCATGTAAATATGGGGAGATTCCTCAAGATTGGAGACATGCGCTTATTGAACCTGTTTTTAAGGGCAAGGGGGAGTAGGATAAACCCAGCTTCATATTGACCCTTAAGTTTACTTTCATGATGTTCTTCATGTTTCACTGTTGCAGTCATTACATTTTGGTTATCTGCTTGCAGTAGCCCTCAGTCGGCCCGATTAACAAAGTCTTGGTTCCTGCATTAGTTGCTGTCCTGCGTTAGTTGCTGTCCCTTGTTCCATGACGTCAGGTCGTTAGGGGTATAAAACATGCAGCCGACGCCATTACACCAGTCTTTCTTGCCATGCGGTGCCCGAAGCAGAAGCAGTTCGCAAGTGCCGGTTGGCCGACTCCTGAAATTTTTGTTTTTGAGTTTCAGAACCGAAGTCTTCAACTAAAGCTAAGTACCCCATTGGGGAAACTTTTTTTTGCTCCTTACCAATGTCAGTAAAAGTTAATAATTGCATTACTTGTGGAAAGCAAATACCTCATAAAGATTTTCATTCGTACTGTATTCCTTGCCTAGGCCCTGACCACGAAGTACCTTGCTGTCGGTTTTGTGCTTTATTTAATCAGCACACTATCCGTCTTCAGTATATTTTTGCCTCTAAATATTTCGGTTCTCGGTTTAATTATCCAGAAATGTCATCGGTTAGCTGTTCGACTACTGGGATTTCGAAAAAACGCAAAGATAAAGACAGAGACAGGCCGCCGAGGTCCAAAACTGCCAACAAGGCTTCTCCTAAGCCAGTTGCCAGTTCGCCGGTACTCAGTGAAGCACTTTCGCAGCCCCTGATACCTGCTACTTCTGATTCGCAGGCCTCTACTGTGACCCATTTGGAGTCCGGTAGGCTGCGAGATGCTTCAACTATGGAGCCCGTGGATGTCTCTACCTTGGATGGGTGTGGAGCCGCTGTACAGGCACCGGCTTCTGAGGGTGTATTCAGGCCTACAGACTTGCATATTAAACTGACGCCTCCTTCTTCATTTAGGCCTAAATCTTGAACCATGCCTAAAAAACCGACGCCCAGGCCACATGCTCAGGCCTCTATGCCTAAAAAACAAATGATGATAATGGCTGAAGATCTTATAACCCTAATCAGGGGAAGCCAACCTCCCCCTTCTAAGAGACCTAGGACTGAAGTTGTTTATTAATCTTCTGATCAGGATTCTGATTTTTTTGATAATCTGGATTTGCCCTTATGTACTTATGAGGATTCTGATGTAGAGGACTGTATTTCCTTGCTTCCCCTCCAGAGGATTTTTCTTTTGGTGAAACCCTGCATACTCTAAGGGAGCATTTCCACTGGGAAAGCCAGGAGTTTTCTGATTCAAAAAAGAGGCTTAGGGATTTCTTATTCCTGCCACAGCATAGGCCTTTAGCTATTCCTCCTGTACTAGACATTGTTGATGATGCTTTTTCGGAATCTAGTTTGGCCCCTGATTCTTTGCCTCCTGCTCCCAGAAAACCTGACCGATATTACAGGGTTCCTGTTTCACACAAGTTCCTTTTTATAAATCCTATTGCGGATCCAGAGACTATTTCACAGGGACCCAAGGGCATTAAGGCTTCTACTGCTAAAAATCCTACTCCTTCTGATAGAGACTCCAGGGCGCTGGATAGATGGGGTAAGAAGGTTTACACTTCTGCAACCTTGGCCATTAGGGCATTAAACTGCCAGTTTCATATGTTAAAGTATCAGCAACATGTTATTGGATTGCTTAAACAGAAAATGATGTTGCTTCCTGACTGTGGGGAAAGCAAAGAATTACAGGATTTAATGCATTCTGCTGAACAGGTTGGAAAACATACTTTGCAATGTGGATTTGATTCATTAGAGGCCTCTTGCAGGGCTGCTGTTACTGGGTCTGTGCTCAGAAGGCATGCTTGGCGTAAGGAGAAATCTTTGCCTGATCATGTTAAAACTAAATTGTTGGATGCTCCCTTAAATCAGGACCACCTGTTTGGCAACAAGGGTGAAGAAGTTCTTAAAAAGATGGAAGATAAAGCTAAATCTATGCATACTGTTAAAGATTTCTTATAAGTTCAGCCTCCTAGATTTAGTAGGCACTGGCCCTCTAAGAATTGGTCCTTTCCAGCCCCTTTCAGGTCTTCTCAAGCCAAACCCAGACACAACAGAAACCCCAAGTTTCAGTCCCAGGGGACACACAAGACTAACCAATGGAGGGTTTCCGCACCCAAATCAGGGAGTAGTAAGACTCCCTCGTATGGAAAACTGTCTCAATGACTTGCTTTTAAAACTTCCAAGCACTTCCCAACTGAATACTCCTTTAGGCGGAAAGATTGGTCTGCAGGCCAAAAACTGGGAACTCATTACCCAGGTCAAATGGGTTTTAAATATAGTGTCCCAAGGGTACAGATTTCACTTCCACACCTTACCAACACCAAGTGGGTGGCCAGATCTACCCCCAAATCAGTGGGCAGAGGCCCAAACTCAAGTACTCTCTCTCTCTCAAGCATGGGAGCTATTCAGTTGGGACCAGAAGAGGAAATGGGACAAGGTTTCTATTTGAGACTTTTTCTGGTACCCAGAAAAGGCAATACAAGGCATCCTATCCTGGACCTTTCTACTCTAAATACCTTTCTGGTGATTCCAAAATTCAAGATACTGACTCTCTTCACCAGCTGCTTCTTATGCTAGGCAAAGATGCATGGTTGGCAACACTAGACTTAAAAGAAGCATACCTGCACATCCCTATCAGGGAATCTACTTAATCCTTGCTATCTCTATGCCCTAGGGGTCCTTTCCCCTGGTACTCAGCTCTCTTAATCTCCCACAGTCTCATACCTATAACCCTTTACAAGCTCTCTTTAACTTCTTTAGCTTCACTATCTTTAACCAACTTAAAATTCCTAGAGCTGTGCTCACTTGACTAAACCTGTAATTAATGTAAATATTGTGAATAATTTTCTACTTTCTACTTTAATTATGTATATAAAGCAAGCATAATCTGATTCCTCAACAAATGTAATTTAACTGACACTCACTTTCAACACTCATTTTCCCTTGCATCAAAAGTAACTGAATCACCCGTAACTTCTCTCTTACCAGATTCTTCCAACTACGCGTGTTGTAAATTCTTATTTGTGTTTCCCAATACAATGTTAACTTGTATACTCCTGCATTTTATTGTAATTTGAACTTGTACAATGCTTTCTTGGAGCTTTTCTCCCCGGGCCTCCACTGAAAACGGGTCATGTTGACCCAGTGGACTTCCCTGGTAACCAAACTGGAAATAAATAAAATAAGTACCTACGCTTGAAAGCAGGCTACATGCACAATCAGTTCTCTGCACTGCCCTTTGGCTTATCTACTGCGCCCAGGGTATTCATAAAGTGCCTAGATCCAGTCATTGCATTCTGCAGGCAAAGAAATATTCAAATGTATCCATACCTGGACGATTGTCTAATTCAGGCAGAAAGCCAGGACATACTTTTGAATCATCTGGCTTTTGTTCAAAGAGTACTGACTTGTCTGGGGTACATCATAAACAAAAAGAAATCACACCTGGTACCCTGTCAACAAATTATATTCCTGGGAGCAAGCTTGAATACAACTTCCCAGATGGCTGTCCTCACGCCAGAGAAACTGACTCATTTGACAACCTACTTCAAACAATTGGCCACAAAAACCCAGTTATCTGCAAGGCAAATACTGCAAGCCTTGGGGTTCATGGCCTCCTGCATTCTTCTAATTCCATATGCAAGTCTGCATATGAGGAAACTGTAATGATATCTCAAAAGCCTATGGAGTAAACATTCACAGGATCTAGAAGCTATGATTCCTATCATACCTTGCCTATGCCTAGAGTTCCTGTGGTGGGCAGAGGCCTGCCACCAAAACAAGGGACTACCATTCACACTACACCCTGCCACCCAAACCTTAACAACAGACGCATCAGACTATGCATGGGGGGCTCACCTGGCAGGGAAGTGCATTCAGGGCAAATGGAACCCAAGTCAAATACACCTTCACATAAATCAAAAGGAAATGTTAGCTATACAGAATGCTCTGACAGCCTTCAAGGACCACATTCTTCCAGGGCAACTAATGGTTCATAGGTTGGTACTAGGCTATCAGCCCTAGGGCTTGTACAAGCCTAACCATAACAATTCCCTGGCTATTTCTTCCCACACTATTTACTTCCCTGGACCCCTGTCTAGCAGGGTGACTGACGTGATCCCTGAGGTGAATTTCCTTTCTCCCATCCAATCGTCAAGGTTCCTTTTGAAGAGGGCCAAAGAGGCACTCTGCTTAACATGTGTGGGCAATCTATTCCAGAGTCTGGGGAGTCTCTGGGTCAGGAACCTATCCCGCCAGCATGTTTTGTTTTTTGTGATGACAAGGTTTAGATCACTGGAACGTGTGGCTCTGAGTGATTGGGATTTCTTTAAGTGTAGCATGTCCAACAGCTCTGGGTTTGACATGGCCTTGTATGTTAAGCAGAGCGCCTCTGAGTAGACGATATGCTACAGAGTATAGCTGGAGTTTTTTAAGGTGGTCAGCATAGGGCATCTGCTTTAGGCCTGTGATTCTTTTAGTGAGGTATTTCTGCGGCCTTTCCAGTTGTTGCAGATGTCTTGAGAGGTACATACAAATGGGGTGTTTTATTCTATAATGAGTCTAATGAGGGATGAGTACAGTGGGACAATGACCTCCTTTTTCTGGAAGAGAAGCCCTTAGTGATGAGGTGTGCCACATAGAAGGATTTCCTGACTGTTGTGGCGATGTGGTTATCGAAGGTGAGACCACTGTCCACCTGTGTCCCTAAGTCTCTCATCACACTTTCGGTGTTTAGTGTACTGCAACCTATATGGTAATTCATGGATACATGTTTTTTCCCAAAGGGGATAACTATACATTTCTTGGCATTGAGCTTGAGCCCATGGCTCTGGCACCAAGCATCTGTTTCTGTAAGGCCCTTTTGTAGAGTATCCACATCATTTGGGGATTCAATAATGGCTCCCAGTTTGCAGTCATCTGTGAACTTTGTTAGCCAGAGTCCCTTAGTGTTGGCCTGTACTTCAGAGAAGTAAATGCCAAACAAGAGCGGTCCCAGGACTGAACCCTGAGGTACTCCACTTGTCACTTGTCTGGAGCTGGATTTGGAGTCGGCTACTTTTACAGTGTGGGTTCTATCAGTAAGCCAGTTAGCAACCCATTGGGTGACGTAGGGATTAATGCCCAGCTTAGTAAGTTTATCTATGATTCCAGAGTGGGGGGTGGTGTCAAAAGCCTTGGCAAGGTCTAGATAGGCTGTGTGGACCACCGTACCCATGTCCATGGCTCTGGAGACTGATTCGAAGAAGTCAGTCAGGTTCAGGAGACAAGATCGGCCCTTCACGAACCCAAACTGGGTGGGGTCCAGTGTTTGAAGGTTGCCAATGTCTTTGTTTATATGTTCCATGATAATACGCTCCATGGCCTTGCAGATAAGGCTTGTCAGACTGATGGGATGGTAGTTTCCGGGATCCAAGGTGGATCCCCCCTTGTGGAGTGGGATAACTGAGGTGAGGCTATGATTAAACATGACACTTAGGTGTGGTGCCAGTATATATAGTACACAGCCCAGGATGTCATCTGGTCCCATGAATGCTGTATTCTTAGCTTTGGAGAGTGTGTTTTTTTACCTGTGCGGTCGTTATTACCGGAATTTGGCAATCTTCCGCTATTGAGATGGGCCATTTAGGGGGTGAGAGGGGGGTGAAGTTGGCACTGAATCAATCTGCCAGGATATTGGCAATATCCTTGGGATCAGTATATTTAATGCCATTCTGTTTTAGCTCAGAGCAGATCTGAGCATTGCCATTTAGATTCTTGACATAGTTATAGAATGCCTTGTGGTTGTCTTTGGAATCTTTGGCAATTTTATTTTCGTAACTAGCTTTGGAGGATTTTATGAGGGATCTCAGTTTCTTACTGAGGCTGGTAAGGGAGTTTTTTGCATCCTGGGATTTTCCTCTTTAATGCAACAGTTTCTTCCTTTTGTTGTAAAGTTTGTTTATGGCAGGGGACCACCAGATTGGCTTCCTTTTTTTGAATGAGAGCATCTTGGTTCTATTTGGGATGGCACGATTCATTCATGAGTGGATGTGCTCGTACAGTGCCTTAGTGTAGGATTCAGCATTTGAACTTTCAGTTCCCGTCTGCATGGGTGTCATGAAGTTTGTCACTTCTGACTTGAATAGCATGAAGTTGGCTTTGGAGAAGTTTTTTATGGAGGTTTTCTTACTGCGGGGGTGGGGGTAGGATGTGGATGTTAAGGGTGATTAGCTTATGGTCAGACCTGACTAACGAGGGGGTGACCATAGGTGTGGAGCATCGATTTCCCATGTTGGGAATGACCAGGTCTAGGATATTGGAGCCCCTGATGGGACTATGGATTAGTTGATCCAGGGCATTTGAATTTATGAATTCCAAGAACCGTTGGGCAAAGGTGTTGGTACATGAGTAGTTTTCCCAGTTAATGGCAGGGTAGTTAAAATCATCCAGTATTAGGGTGTTTGGTTCTATCTTAATATTTTCCAGTATGTTTAGAAAGGTGTAGTGAGAATCTTGGGGTATGGTGGGGGGATCTGTAGCAAGCTACAATTTGGATTGCAGTCTTACCTAGTGTTAGTTGCACCTGGAGAATTTCAGACGCATTGTGTTGGGTAACTAGCCTGGTGGTGTGAATATCCTTGGTGAATATTGACACTCCTCCACCTTTAGTGTTTCTGTTCTGGTTTGGTGGCCGAAAAGTGTGGTAAGAGTTGTAGCCTGGTATTGCAGGGGTGCTCTCTGGAGCCTTGAACCAGGTCTCAGTTACTGCACAGACATCAATGTTCTCCATTTTTAGGAGTGCCTCGAGAGAGTGCATTTTGAGGTTTAGACGTCTAGCATTGAGTAGCATTACCTTCAGATTTTGCATGCTTGTACCTGTTACGGTGGTGGTTTTGTCCTTTTGAACTTTGCCTTAAAAAGGCACTATAGGGGTGGCAAGAGCCTTAGCCAGTAACCTGAATCCCAGGGGCGACGGGTGCAGACCATCTCTGGCAAAGCATCGTGGTCTGTCAATCATGTTGTCCCAGGCAGACAGATACTGGATCCCCTTTGAATGACACCAGAAGCTTAGCCAATTGTTGAAATCAGTCATTTTGTCCGTATATTGTGGTATCATTCTGGGCGAAGGCAGGATGCTACTTGGGGCTAGGGTCATACCTGCCTGGGCCACATGATCCGAGAGCTCTTCCATGTCTCTTTTCATGTAGTCCAGTGAGGTACGTCTCAAGTCATTCACTCCAACATGGACAACAACAGAGTCATATTTGTACTTGTTGTGGAGTGACTTGAGTGCATGCATTATGTGGCGGATCCTGGCAGCTGACTGTAATTTTCTCCTTGTTCAACCTGGTGAGAGGGACATCAGTGTGCTGAACTATAGAGTCACCTATGACTAAAGTGTTAGGTACATTGTCTTGCCTTAGGGGCTGTTGCTGGGTGGCACAATGGTGTTGTGTACTATGTGACACTTTGGTTGTGATTGGTGTTTGTTTGCGTTTCAGCTTCAGAGGTCCTTGTTGCTTGGGCAGGTTACAGATGTTCATCGTGTTACACTGCTGCAGTCATTACACTTGGGTTATCCTGCCGTCAGGTGGTCCCACAGTCGGCCAGAGTTCCAAAGTCTTGGTCCGGCATCAGTTGCTGTCGCCTCCTCCCTGACGTCAGTGCGACAGGGGTATATAAGATGCAGCCGACGCCATTTTCTTCAGTCTTTTTTGCCCCGTGGTGCCCGAAGCAAATGCAGTTCGCAAGTGCCGGCCAGCCTTCTCCTGAGATTTTCATTCCGAATCCAGAACCGCAGTCTTCTACAAAGCTAAGTACCCCGTTGGGGAAACTTTTTCTTGCCTCAGACCGATGTCAGTAAAAGTTAATAACGGTATTTCTTGTGGGAAGCAAATACCCATAATCATAAGGATTTCCATTCCTGTTGTATTCCATGCCTAGGCCCTGACCACGACATTACTGGCTGTCGGTTTTGTGCTAGGTTTAACAAGCACATTATTAAATGTCGGTTTGATTTTGCCCGGGATTATTTTGGTAGAAAATTCAGTTATACCATGCCGTCGGAACTTCCAATGACCGGAATACACAAAAAGTGCAAAGACAAGGATAGGCATCCGAGACCCAAAACTGACGACGAAGCCTCTTCTAGGCCAGTCACCGGTTCTCCGGTTTTCAGCGAGGCGCCTTCGCAGCCCCTGATGACCGCTTCTATAGAAGCACAAGCCGCCTCTGACTCCCACGTGGAGATGGCTGGGCCTTCGGACACACAAGCTCTTCAGCCTACCGAGACTTACCTTTCAGAGGGATCCGGAGTAGCTGAGCAACCCACAGCTAAAGAGGGTGTCTTCAGACCATCTCAGTTAAGCATTAAACTCTCAGCTAAGTCTAAGCCTCCTTTAAAGTCAAAGAAACAAATACAGCATTCTCCAGGACAGGCCTCCATGCCTAAGAAACAAATGCTCAAAATGGCCGAAGACCTAATTACTCTTATCAGGGGGTCCCATCCCCCTCCTGATAAAAGGCCTAGACAGGATGCAGACTATGACTCATCCGACCAGGTGTCCATCTCTTCTGATTCATCCTCAGACCTAGGATACTCTTTACCCCCTTATAAGGATTCTTTTGCTGAGGAATCAATTCCATCAGCCTCACCACCTGAGGACTACTCCTTTGGGGAAACCCTACATACCATGAGGGAGCATTTCCACTGGGAAGGCCCGGATTACTCAGAATCCAAGAAAAGGCTCAGAGACTTCCTTTTATTACCTCAACACAGACCCCTTGCTATTCCGCCAGTGTTAGATATTGTGAATGATGTGTATACTGAATCCAGCTTAAATCCTGATTCCTTACCTCCAGCCCCTGTTAAACCTGACAGATACTACAGAGTCCCTGACTCACATAAATTTCTGTATAAAAGCCCTGTCGCTGACCCTGAAACTATTTCTCAGGGACCCAAAGGAGTTAAGGCCTCGTCAGCCAAGAATCCAGTTCCCTCTGACAGAGATTCCAGAGCATTAGACAGATGGTGAAAGAAAGTATATACGTCTACAACTTTAGCAATGAGAGCCTTAAACTGCCAGTTTCACATGCTAAAATATCAGCAATTTTTACTGTCTCAGTTAAAACAAAAATGCTTCCAGAATCAGATCCTCCTAATTTTAAAGAAATGCAGGATTTATTGCATGCAGCTGAACAAGTGGGAAAGCATACTTTGCAATGTGGTTTTGATTCTCTAGAGGCCTCCTGCAGAGCAGCAGCTACAGGCTCTGTCATTAGAAGACATGCTTGGTTAAAAGAACATACGTTACCAGATCATGTTAAAGCAAAATTATTGGATGCACCTTTGCAGCAGGATGTGTTATTTGGAGTTAAGGCAGAAGAGATATTAAAGAAAATGGAGGATAAGGCAAAATCTATGCAAACGGTGAAGGATTTCTTACAGGTTCAGCCTCCTAGATTTAGCAGAAACTGGCCAACTAAGAATTGGTCCTTTCCAATTACAGACAGACCTCAAAGGTGAAGATACAGACGTCTAAGAGGTAAAGGTCAAACACAAGGTCCTTACAGGCCTTGACAATGGGTTGCATCAGGCCAGAAAGAAGGGGAAGACAGGCCACAACCATATAAAATGCAGCTCCAATGACTTCTCACTACAGCTGCCAAACAAATCCTTCTTGGCAGCCCCCTTGGGAGGAAAACTGGCACTCTTCTACCGCAATTGGCAAATGATCACCAAAGACAAATGGGTTCTCAATGTTGTATTTCAGGGTTACAGGTTCCACTTTCACATTCTGCCAAGGTTAAAAGGAATGCCAAATCTGCCACCAAATCAATGGGCAGAGGCTCAAAAACAAATTACAGCACTCACAGATATGAGAGCTATTCAAAAGATAGCATCACAGGAGCAAGGACAAGGATTTTACTCAAGACTCTTTCTGGTACCCAGAAAGGACAAAGCCTGGAGGCCCATTCTGGATCTTTCATCTCTAAACACTTACCTGGATGTTCCGAAATTCAAAATGTTGACATTACAGCAGCTTCTTCCCATGCTGGGCAAGAAAGCTTGACTCCTGACTTTGGACCTCAAAGAGGCATACCTGCATGTCCCTATCAGACAAAACTGCAGAAGATACCTCAGATTCCTAGCTAGTTCAATGCACTACCAATTCTGTGCACTGCCCTTTGGCTTATCTAATGCGCCCAGGGTCTTCACAAAGTGCCTGGCACCAGTAATTGCATTTTGCAGGCAGAAAGGAATTCAAATTTATCTGTACCTGGACGACTGCCTGATTCAAGCAGAGAGCAAGGACTTTCTTCTAAAGCATTTGGCGTTTGTAAAAAAGTTATTAAGTTGCCTGGGGTACACAGTAAACAAAAAGAAATCAAAACTAGTGCCCTCACAAGAGATTATATTCCTGGGTGCCAGCTTGAACACAACAGCCCAGATGGCTTATCTCACGCCAGACAAACAAGGACAACTGACTCAATACTTTCAATTGATGGCAACAAAGACTCAGCGCCCTGCAAGAAAAATTCTGCAGGCCTTGGGTTACATGGCATCCTGCATACTACTAATTCCATATGCCAGACTGCATATGAGGAAACTGCAATGGTACCTAAAGAATGTATGGTCTCAACACTGTCAAAGTTTGGAAACAGTTATACCACTAATCCCTTGCCTTCAACAGGAGTTTCAGTGGTGGGCTCAAGCTTGTCACCTCAACAAGGGACAGCCTTTTACACAACCCACAGCCAGGCAAACACTGACAACAGATGCATCGGATTATGCCTGGGGAGCACACATGGCAGGCAAATGTAGTCAGGGCACGTGGACCGCAGACCAAAGGCATCTTCACATCAATCAAAAAGAGATGCTAGCTGTACAAAATGTGATTATAGCTTTCAAGGACCTGCTGCATCCAGGACAACTACTACTAAAGACAGACAGCACCACAGTTATGTGGTACATAAACAAGCAAGGGGGCACTCACTCCTACCCCCTATGCAGGCAAGCTATGACCTTATGGAACACAGCTATAAACCTTCAAGTTCATCTGCAAGCGCAATTCCTGCCAGGAGAGAAAAACACACTGGCAGGCGACTTAAGCAGAAACATCATGGATCCCCACGAATGGGAGTTGAATCCACAAATATTCAGAATGATAACACAGAAATGGTGGAGCCCGGACATAGATCTGTTTGCATCCCCAATAAACTGCCAGCTACAAAAATTC
This sequence comes from Protopterus annectens, assembly GCF_019279795.1. NCBI lineage: Eukaryota > Metazoa > Chordata > Ceratodontiformes > Protopteridae > Protopterus > Protopterus annectens. The sequence continues at coordinate 654,046,037 of NC_056733.1, read as the reverse complement.
TGTGCAAGGAGTTACCATCCACAAGCATGGAAAGTGGATGCCCTCTCATTCAGCTGGAAGAACCTACAAGTATACGCTTTCCCACCAATACCTCTCCTGCCAAAGGTACTCATAACAGCCAGGCAGGAAGAGCCAAAGATGATCCTGATTGCACCAGACTGGCCACGCCAGCACTGGTAACCAATCTTAAGGAGCTTAGCACAAGAACCACCCTGGATTTTGCCTCACATCCCACATCTGCTGACTCAGCACAACAAACAAATACTACACAGCCAGCTAAAGATCTTAAACCTAGCTACATGGAAGATTCCTTAGTCAAGCAAGCAATGCCTCTCTCCAAAGCTGTTATGGATGTCATTCTGGAGGCCAGAAGGCCTAGTACCAGGAAAGCCTATTCGGATAAATGGAAGAGATTCTGTGCCTGGAACCAAGCTCACAGCTTTGACCCTCTTGTCCCAAACATTCCTCAGATACTACAATACTTAACTGAGATGCTGGACAAAGGACTCTCCTTCTCATCCATCAAGATCCACACCTCTGCCATCTCTGCTCATTACAACACGGATCCACCAATTTTCTCTAATCTTCTGTTAAAACTGTACCTCAAAGGGGCTAAAAGCATAGGACCGCCCCATAGGGCACCTACTCCAACTTGGGACCTTAACTTTGTTTTGGAGAAGCTAACTTTACCTCCTTTTGAGCCAGCCAGCACAGCAGAATTAAAATATATCTCTTGGAAAACTGCTCTGCTCCTGGCAATAAAATCAGCACGAACAGTTTCAGAATTACAGGCACTAATGGCAGTGGAACCTTTCCTCATTTTCCACCAGGACAGGGTGTCTTTACGAACTAACCCTACTTTTATGCCAAAGGTGGTATCCAGTGTGGCTCTAAACCAAACTATTCACCTGCCAACTTTTTATCCTAAACCACAGAATAAAGGGGAGAGACTACTGCACTCTTTGGACATTCACAGGCAGTTACGCTTCTACTTGTACAAAACCAAAGCTTTCAGAAAATCTGAGCAATTATTGGTAGCATATGCTGCAGGAGCACAGGGAAAAGCCATTTCAAAACAGACTATTTCAAAATGGATAGGACATTGTAAACATTTCTGCTACACATACCATGGAAAACCTGTACCTAGCAGCATTAGATCTCACTCCACCAGGGCAACAGCCACTTCAACTGCCTACCTCAGGGGAGTACCTACCAAGGATATTTTGGAAGCAGCAACTTGGAGTTCTGTACACACCTTCACCAAGCATTACGATCTACCTGTATACTCTAAATCCAGAGCTGGCTTCGCCACTGCAGTGCTGCAGGGCCTTATAGCCACTCCTAATGCCTTATAGGACCAGCCACCCTTCCTCAGCTTTGGGATTCTACCCAAGTGTAATGACTGCAGCAGTGTAACACGATGAACATAGTACAGTTTTGTACCTACCATAAATGTAGATGTTCGAGTGTAGACACTGCTGCAGTCCAGGTTACCCTCCCTCCTTCCCCTCTTACTGGCTGGTATGTACCTATGTCTTCTACCCTTACTACCTATGGGGAGTATTTGCTGGTAGCTGTAAGTTGTTTTTTGCTTTTCATATGTATGTTTTATTAGCAATTGGAATTGCCTACATATTTAGAGGCACCTGACATCTGGGGCAAGAAAAACTGAAGAAAATGGCATAGGCTGCATCTTATATACCCCTGTCGCACTGACGTCAGGGAGGAGGAGGCGACAGCAACCGACGCAGGACCAAGACTTTGGAACTCTGGCCGACTGCGGGACCGCCTGATGGCAGGATAACCCAAGTGTAATGACTGCAGTAGTGTCTACACTCGAACATCTACATTTATGGTAGGTACAAAACTGTACTTTAAGGGCCTCTGCATATGTGGATTTAGTGTTGCTATATGTGAGTGTTGGTGGTGCGGGTTTAGAAGGGCTATGTGTTGCTTGAGGTGTAGTGTGGATGTTGACCTTCTCCTCTTGACTGTCTAGCACAATCTTGGGTGGAGAGAGCTTTGCTTCCATTTTGGCTATGTAAGTGCATCTCTCACAGGTTGTAGTGTTGGGTGGTAGGTAACCAGAAAAAATTGACAAAAACTGATGAACTAGAAATGGCCAAGCGCCAGTGAACGAAGTTGAAGTGCAGGAAACACCAAAATAGAGTCCACCAATGTAGAAAGTAATAAAATCCAAAACGGTTTATTTACACTCGATAACGTTAAACACCAAGCACTCCAAGTGTTTTTCGTCCCAGCCAATGCCGGAACTTCCTCAGACAACAACTTCCTGTAAAATTCCTGCTTTTATAGCAAACATTTAGTGTTTAATATGCCAATTTAATTTAAAAAAATACACAATATGTTGTCCTTTAGCACTTAAGTAAGTATATACAACAACAGTGATGTTCAATGTTTCACAGTAAAAAATGTTGTCAACATTTTGAAAGCGGCAATAATAAGCACCGCTAGTCCTAAAACCAGTTGTTCAACTAAGACCATCACACATAAAATATAAAATATGAAATCATAAAATGGTTTTGCTTTAATAAATATAAGCATAAGTATTAGTAAGCACGCACCCTGATTATAGCAAGTTGCTAGTGCTTACAATGTAACTCGCATTCGCGTGCTTCGCAGATGCAAGCACTTACTAATAAAGATTTCCCTACCTAACCTTACTAACAAGCCATAAGCCGTAAATTTTAGCTTCAATATACCACAATTTTTTACCAGGCTTGTAGTGGTGTAAGGAATCTGTGCTTGCTTCGTGTAGGGTTGAAAAGTAATAAAAAAATAAAAAATAAATAAAATAAAATAAAATAAAAAGTGTTTGTGTGTTGGTGTTGTCCTAATGACCTGTGAGTACATTTGCTAAAGTTACCAGTAGCCTCTACTATTGTACCCCCCATACATACACTCATTTACTTAGATTTTAACTATATTCAGTAAAATTATACTAAACCTTTCATCAATTACGAATTACCCATTGACTAAACCCGTCATGTCCTGTGTACATGTTTTAACAATACACTACAAGTTTAAAGGATAGTAATAGTAATTAATAATTAATGCTCGGAAACCGAGTATTTATATTTTATCTTAATAAACTTTTAATTTTTAAAATACACGCTATGGAAAGGAATTCATTCAGTCCTGGATAATTACAGGCCATTAATCTTATCTGCCATTTTAATTCACTTCTCTCCAGCTCTAATTTTAATAAGTTATCATTAATCAACCCTTTCTCACTTAAGCTTTGATTAATTTGACTTATGACTAAAAATTTGAATTTATGTTCTGGATGTGTAGAACAGTGCCTGGCAAGGGCGTTGTCATCCTTGTTTTTAGGAATTGCATAGCAGTGCTCATACATCCGATCCCGCAGTCGTCTATCGGTTTTGCCCACATAAAATGCGGGGCATTTTGAGCATTGAGCCAGATAGACAACTGCTTTAGAGTTACAGTCACAGCATGTACTAACTTGGAAGGTTTCTTTCCTGATGTTAAACGTTTCTGATGTGTTTATGTAAGAACAATATTTACAATTTCCACATTTTGTCGTACCTCTTTTTGGTTTTCTCTTTTTAAGATTTGTTTCAACCAACATTTTCAAATTATGGCCCCTTCTATATGTAATTGTTGGATTACAGTTAGACATATGTGTTAGACCTTTGTCTAGTGACAAGAAACGCCAGTACTTTTTCACTATACTACCTATATTTTGTGCCTCAATACAGTAGGTGAATGTGAATGCAGTATTAAAATTACCCCCATTCTTAGCCACTAAATTCATAGGTTCTTGTGTAGTACTAAGCATGTCTAACTGGAAGGTCTGCTCGGGGTTGGTGTTAGTGTTATTCTCTGGATTGATGTTAGTTCTTTCTTTAACGTTTAAAATTGGGGAATAAATTCCCTTGCTCCTTTTTTCAGTAACTTCCCTAAAAATACCTTGTAGGAATGAGTCTGGGTACCCTCTGTTTATGAACATGTCAAATAAAAGGTTACATTCTTCATCGAACTCCTGGTCTGTTGTTACCATTCTTGCAGCTCGGACTAGTTGCCCCTTGACTACTGATTTCTTCTGGTGGTTGGGGTGCATACTCGTAAAATGTAGATAGTTGTTACAGTGAGTTTCCTTCCTATGAATTTTTGCTGTGTACTTTTCTGGATGTTTAGTCAAGCATACATCTAGAAAATTAATTGTTGTTAACTGAAAGTTTTTTGTAAACCTAAGAAAGTGGGTGGTTGAAGTAAGGTAGTCAACTAGTTGTTGTGCAAGCGTATCATCCCCCTTGATAATGATAAAAATGTCATCCAAGAACCTTTTATAGCAAAGTATTGAATTCATCCAAACGCTGTTGAATAGGTGTTCATTTTCCCAATGGGCTAAGACCAGGTTTGCAAAACTTGAACCCATAGGAGAGCCCATGGCTACTCCTATCTTTTGTTTAAATAGCAAACCTTCAAAATGGATGAAGTTATTTGCTAGAATTATATCTAGTAGTTGTTCTATTAGAAGACATTCATTGTCATCTGCTCCTTTACTTCTGATAAAATCAGTTACCCATTCGATTCCAGTTGTATGTGGAATACAGGAGTAAAGCTCGCAGATGTCAATTGTTAAGAAATTACCAAGTTTGTCAAGTGGTGTATTTTGAATGTTTTCTAAAAAAGACCAAGAGTCTTTAAGGATCTGTGTTTCAACGCTCACATATTTTTTAAGAATGCAATCCACCAGTTTTGCAGCTGGGTAAGTAATAGACTGCCTTGCATCTACCAAAGCCCTGAAAGGTGGAATCGACACATTTTTGTGTAGCTTTGGTATACCAAAAATCTTTGGTATTCTAGGCGCTAGCATGGTAATATAGGCATATTGGTGAATGTCTATAATACCATCAGTGTATAAATCACTGAAAAACATTTTTATTCTACTGTATGCCTGGTTAAGTTCAGTTCTACTCGTTTCCTCATATGTCTCACTCCTTAAAATAGAATGCATAATATTAGAGTAGTCACTGTTGTAAAGCACTGCTAACCCCCCACCTTTATCAGGTTTCATCAGTCTCAATGGTAGCTGCCTAATTAAGTTCAGTGAGTTAGTTTCTTCCTCAGACATATTAGCTACAAGGTTTTTGTTGTGGGGATGTTTTACTATGTCTCTAAATTCACTAATGCACAAGTGTTTGAACATATTTAAGATGTCATTATGGGGTGGGTTGTATGTACTAGCTATCCCGAGTTCATTTGTATTGTAGCTGTTATTACCAAACAGGATGTTTAAGTTTAGTTTACGTGTGAACAATTTAAAATCAATGATTAGTTCACTAATATCACAGCTTTTTGCAGGCACAAAAGTCATTCCTTTGGCGAACAGTTCCACCAGGTTAGAGTCAATATGACACTCAGTGTAGTTGTATATTTTAAAGTCATTTTTAGTATTTGGTATAATCTCGTACAACTTTAATCCTGGTGCTGATTGTTGCTCCTGGTGTTGTATCTCCGTCTCTGGTCTTGTGGGGGGTTGGTTTTCCAGTTGTTCCCCTTCCCCCCATGGTAGTTTTTTTGACCCCCTTGGTTTTGCCTATTGTTGTTACCTTGCTGGGAGGGTTGATCCAGTTCAGTAACATAGTTTATGTCTTCAAAAATTTCATCTTCCGTGGTTATATGCTCGGAAGATGTTCCATAAGCATTAGTAGTTGTTCTGAAAGTACCATACCCGGATTTGTTCCTTGATGGTTTCAGATGGTTGAACCCATTAGTTTTGGGTGTAATATTATTTTTGTTAGGCGGTTTAGGGAACGCTACCCCCTCCCTGTAGGCATTGAGGTCCCTTTGTAGTTTTTTCAGTTTGTTTCCTTTTAGTTTGACCATTTGTTGGGAGATACTGTTTAATGTTCTTTCAAACTCATATTTGTATCTGTTAAACTCAAAGTCGCTTTTGATCTCGTTTTCCAATATGGTAATTTCATTGTTAAGGTCTTCTAATGAGATAGCATAATGTTTAATCATACATCTTAGAACTTCCAATCCATGATTGTTGTACAGGTTCGTTAGGTCGTTAAAGAAATCAGACCCATAGACAAGGCCAGTGGGGTAAGAAAAGTGCCTAAGACCTTTTGGCACTATTTTCTCCTGCACACATCTATTTAGGTAGTTAAGTTCTAAATGTAGTTTCTTGGCCTTAAAAAGTTTGTTATCAAAGGTCTTTAATTTTTCACTCAGATTTACAGTGTTCGTACTATTGTTAATTTGTACAGTACCTGTAATCTGGTTGTCCATATTGAGTTCCGTGTTCAACCACGACCTGATGTTGAAGTTGTTGTCAAAATTAATGAAATTCCGTTCACTAGGTGCTGTGCCTTCCACACACCGTCCCTGTTCGTTTTGTAAGGATCCATGCCCCTCAGGCTGTTGTTGTTCGCTACCAAAAATGTGGGTAGGCGATGCAGAGACCCTCGTACGTCCGCTGAAGTTGGTATTGGTCACACTATCGACCTTCTCCGATAAGCGGTCCAAACGAGTGTTGATTAAATTTAATAGTTGAGTCAAGTTACCCTGCGATAAATCCTGGTCCCCTTCTTCTTCCATCACGTAGCGCTGGTCAACAAAAACCGCAACCAGAAAAAATTGACAAAAACTGATGAACTAGAAATGGCCAAGCGCCAGTGAACGAAGTTGAAGTGCAGGAAACACCAAAATAGAGTCCACCAATGTAGAAAGTAATAAAATCCAAAACGGTTTATTTACACTCGATAACGTTAAACACCAAGCACTCCAAGTGTTTTTCGTCCCAGCCAATGCCGGAACTTCCTCAGACAACAACTTCCTGTAAAATTCCTGCTTTTATAGCAAACATTTAGTGTTTAATATGCCAATTTAATTTAAAAAAATACACAATATGTTATTTTATATTTTATGTGTGATGGTCTTAGTTGAACAACTGGTTTTAGGACTAGCGGTGCTTATTATTGCCGCTTTCAAAATGTTGACACAACATTTTTTACTGTGAAACATTGAACATCACTGTTGTTGTATATACTTACTTAAGTGCTAAAGGACAACATATTGTGTATTTTTTTAAATTAAATTGGCATATTAAACACTAAATGTTTGCTATAAAAGCAGGAATTTTACAGGAAGTTGTTGTCTGAGGAAGTTCCGGCATTGGCTGGGACGAAAAACACTTGGAGTGCTTGGTGTTTAACGTTATCGAGTGTAAATAAACCGTTTTGGATTTTATTACTTTCTACATTGGTGGACTCTATTTTGGTGTTTCCTGCACTTCAACTTCGTTCACTGGCGCTTGGCCATTTCTAGTTCATTGGGTGGTAGGTAAAGAGGATTGTCTGTGTAATAAGGCAATTGCTGCATTGTCCCAGTATGCCCAGATTCACCAGGTGGACAGGAGAAATCACCAGAAGCTGACCCTTGGACATGCCTGGTTTGGTGCTTTTTTTTTTTTGTAAAGTACAGGAGCTGTTTTTCCTTACCTTAGCAAGGTACTTTGCAATTATAGGCTGTTTAGTGCCTACTATTAATTTCTCCTTATTAACAAGGAGAGTTGAGTGCTTGTATCAGTTTAGGGCTTCCTAGTGCTTTCCAGCAGGTATTAGAGAAAGTGCTAGTCACAGGGGTGCTTAAAGGAAAGCTGGAAAAAAATGCACACTGCAGTGTGCACTATAGAAGTTAGATGTGAAAGTAGGTAACTAAAGTTTTACCTGTTTAAAAAGTTAAGGTTTAGTGGAGCGTTACTATTTTTAAAACAGCAAGATGGATTGAAAGGGATGGTCACTTTTGTATTCTGGTACTATGGAATACAGTAGGATGGCCAATAAATTTAAATAGTTGAAGGGGAGGGATTTCAAAAATCATGATTGTGTGATTACTCACACAAGCCAATGAAAGTAGAGAGGAAATGAGATATATGGTCAGATTAACATAAGAGGCTGGCATTTAACAAGACAACTATAACTGGGTGGGAGGGCGGGAAAAAAAATTCTGCCTGGTCTCTTTTGAAGTTTGAATATGCTGTTAAAGCAGAATGCAAGTAAAACACAAGATAAAGAAAACAAACCACAGTATTCAAAATATAGAACTGCAGTAAAGAATACAAAATACAAAAAACAAAAGCAAACTAACCTTTCCTTCACAGCAAAGTGTAGCAGAGTCTGGATGAGCCTTTCTGGTAAAGCTCTGAAATGTTATATTTTAAAGACGGACAACACCACGGTCATGTGGTACATAAACAAGCAGGGGGGTACACACTCTTGCCCCCTCTGCAGACTAGCCATGGCATTGTGGAACACAGCCTTGAGCTACCAAGTGAATCTACAAGCTCAATTCCTGCCAGGAAAACTAAATACACTGGCAGATGGACTAAGCAGAAACCTCATGGACCCCCACGAGTGGAAACTGGAACCAAGGATTTTCAACATGTTGACAATCAAATGGGGGAGCCCAGATATAGACCTGTTTGCCTCCCCCCAGAACCATCAATTGGACAAATTTTGCACAAGGATTCCCCACAAACAAGCTTGGAAAGTGGATGCTCTATCCTTCAGCTGGAAAAATCTATCAGTTTATGCCTTTCCTCCTGTGCCTTTGCTCTCCAAGGTACTACTAAAGATCAAACAGGACAAGCCAAGGACGATTTTAATTGCACCAGACTGGCCACACTAACACTGGTACCCCCTCCTGCGCAGTGTGTGATGCTTGGCCCCATGGCACCTGCCTCAGACTCCTTTCCTGTTGTCTCAGCAGGAGAACCAGATTCTGCACCCTCAGCTGCAAACCCTGAACCTAGCAGCCTGGCTAATTACCTAATCTCTCCTTTACCACCCCTCAGTAAATCAGTGATGGATATCGTTTTAGAGGCTAGGAGGCCTAGTACTAGAAAATCTTGTGCTGCAAAATGGAAAAGATGTCCTTCAAGAATGCAACTGCAGTCATAACATATGGGTTGTCCTGCCTCAGGCAGCCCTCGGTCGGCCGGATTCCAAAGTCTGGGTCCGACGTCGGCTGATGTCGCATTTCTCTCCGACGTCAGAGCGGCTGGAGTACATAAGCATCAGCCGACGCCATCTTCTTCAGTCTTTCTTGCCGCGCGGTGCCCGAAGCAGAAGCAGTTCGCAAGTGCCGGTCGGTCAGCTCCTGTATTCTTCGAAACCGAAGTCATCAAAAAAGCTAAGTACCCCGTTGGGGACCTTTTCTTGCCTCAGCCGATGTCAGAAATTACTGAAAAAGTAAATAATTGTTTGTCTTGTGGTAAACAAACACCTCATAAGGATTTCCACTCTTACTGCCTCCCTTGCCTTGGCCCAGACCACGACGTCTCTGCCTGTGCCGCCTGTGCTCACTTCAATAAGCGCACTCTCAGGCGCCGGCCGGAGTTCGCTGAAGACTTTTTTGGCGAAAAATTTGATTATACAATGCCGTCGGAACAACCGACAACGCAGACTCCTAAAAAACGGAAAGACCGGGACCGACATCCTCGGCCCGCGTCTTCTACCGACACCACGCTAAAACCTACCGCAAGTGCTCCGGTTCTCTCGGAGGCGGTTATTCCACCGCTCCGAACCGAAGACACCGCATTACAGATACCTCCGATACCGGAGACCACTCTGACGCCAGTTATTGATTTTCCCCCGGATACCGAAACCGAGGAAATGCCCGAGACCATTGCTGTTGATAAGGTCACTCCTGCACGTGGAGCTGCTAGACCTCCCATGCCCATGTCTATCAAGGCCTACACATGTGCCAAGGCAGCCAGCAAGTCCAAGCACCTTACAGCTAAAACCTTACCTCAGCCTACTCCTGAAACTCAAATCATGGCTATGGCCGCAGATTTAATTTCCATGTTCAGAGGTTCCCAGGCCCATCCTGAGAGAGGATCCCAGCCTCCTCCTGATAAGAGGCCCAGGGCTGAACCCTCTGACCCTCTTCCTTCTGATGAAGATTCTGAGGACTCTGTTCTCTCCGAAAGCCAGAAAGAGCCCTTCCAGACCTACGAGGATTCAGATGCAGAGGACTCCATCCCCTCTGCCTCTCCTCCTGAGGATATTTCTTTTGGGGAAGTTCTGCATTCCATGAGGGAACTTTTTAAGTGGCAAGGCCAGGAATATTCTGATTCCAGAAAGCGCCTCTGAACCTTCCTTAAAAAGCCACAACACAGACCCTTAGCTATTCCTCCTGTGCTTGATGTTTTGGATGATTTATACTCTGACTCCAGTGTTACCCCGGATACTCTTCCCCCTGCACCTGTCAAGCCTGACAGATACTATAGGGTCCCAGAAACCCATTCTCATTTGTTTAGGGCCCATGCTGTTGATTTAGAAACAATTTCTCAGGGGCCTAAAGGGGTTTCAGCTACCACCTCCAAAAATCCTTTGCCTTCCGACAGGGAAGCAAGGTCCTTAGAGAGATGGGGAAAGAAGGTTTACACCTCCACTACTTTATCTATGAGAGCTCTCAATTGTCTCTTTCATATGTTTCAATATCAGGATTTCCTGTTAGATGATTTACAGAAAACTTTGGCCTCTCCTGAACCTTTAGATGGGAAGTCTTTGCAGGAGGCTGTGCATAACTCTCAGCAAGTTAGCAATCACTTTCTACAGTGTGGATATGATGCATTGGAGGCTTCATGTAGGGCAGCTATGACAGGGGCGGTCATTCGAAGGCATGCATGGTTAAAAGAACAACCTTTGCCAGATCAGGTTAAGGCAAAACTTCTTGATGCACCTTTGGAAAAGAACAAGCTTTTTGGTGCTAATGCTAAAGATGTGTTAAAGTCCATTGAGGAAAAAGCCAAGTCAGTTCAGACAGTCAAAGATTTCCTCCAGGTTCAGCCACCCAGATTCAGCAGGAATTGGCCTTCCAAGAACTGGTCCTTTCCTAATCCTGAAAGATTTCAAAGGGGCAAAAACAGACATGCCCGAGGAAGAGGACAATACAGAGGATCCTACAGAGGATGACAATGGCAACCAGCAAACCGAAAAAGTGACACAGGGGTTTCTCCTGCCCCACAGGAACAATCTCAATGACTTTCCTCTAGTTCCGCTGACCAAGGAGCAAGCAGCAGCTCCTTTGGGCGGAAAATTATCTCTGTTTTCAAGCAATTGGCACAAACTGACAAAGGACAAATGGATTTTGGACATTATAGACCACGGTTACAGGTTCCATTTTTATACCTTGCCAAGAAAACAAGGAATGCCAAACCTTCCACAACATCAGAGGGCAAAGGCTATCAAGCAAATTTCCCTGCTTGCTCAGATCAAAGCAATAGAAAAAGTTCCACAACAAGAACAGGGTCAGGGGTTTTACTCAAGACTGTTCCTTGTTCCAAGAAAAGAAACTCAATGGAGACCAATACTGGACTTGTCCGCTCTAAACACTTTTCTCATAGTACCAAAGTTCAAAATGCTGACTCTACAGCAACTCCTTCCCATGCTGGGCAAGGGGTCTTGGCTGATTACTCTGGACCTCAAGGAGGCATACCTGCATGTCCCTATCAGACACAGCTGCAGAAGATACCTCAGATTTCTTGCAGGGCCAGAGCATTATCAATTCTCAGCATTGCCATTTGGCTTGTCTACTGCGCCCAGAGTATTCACGAAATGCCTGGCTTCAGTAATTGCTCATTGCAGGCTCCAGGGAATTCAAATTTACCCGTACCTAGACGACTGCCTCATACAAGCGGACGACAAACAACTTGAATTATGTCATACAACTGCTACAAGCTCTGGGATACACAGTCAACTTTCAAAAGCCAAGACTTCAGCCATCCCAGCAAATAACATTCTTAGGAGCCAATCTAGACACAGCCTCTCAAATGGCTTACCTGACAGAAGACATGCAAAAGAAGTTAACTCATTACTTCAAAAATTTAGCAAAACTCACCCAGATGACTGCAAGGAGATTCCTACAGGCCCTGGGTTACATGGCATCCTGCATTCTCCTGGTTCCACTAGCAACACTTCACATGAGAAAGCTTCAATGGTACCTAAAAAGCTTATGGTCTCAACAACTTCAACAAGGCCACCTACTAATACGGACAGACAACACCACTGTGATGTGGTACATAAACAAGCAGGGGGGGCACTCATTCTTACCCCCTTTGCAGACTGACAATGAATCTTTGGCAGAAATCACTGAGCCTAAACATACAGCTACAATCCCAATTTGTTCCAGGCAAAGAGAATGTTCTGGCGGACAGCCTGAGCAGGAATTTCCTAGATCCCCACGAATGGAGGTTACATCCAGAAATCTTTATACGACTCATCTCGACATGGGGCAGGCCAGACGTAGACCTATTTGCCTCACACCTCAATCATCACCTACAAAAGTTCTGTTCAAGGACATATCATCCACAAGCATGGAAGATAGATGCTCTCTCATTCAACTGGAGCTCCCTAAAAATCTATGCATTTCCACCTCTGCCACTGATGACCACAGTATTACTAAAGATCAAAGCAGAGCAGCCCAAGGGGATCCTAATAGCTCCAGACTGGCCAAGACAACATTGGTACCCACTACTACGGAGCGTGTGTCACAACAAAAAGTGGGCCCTTCCCCAATGGCCCCAACTTCTGACTCAGCACAACTTCAGGACAGTTCATCCCAACATCCAGACTCTACAGCTAACAGCTTGGGAGAATCCCATAAATAACCTCAGTATACCTCTCTCCAAGGAAGTTCAGCGGATACTAACAGAAGCCCGCAGACCATCCACCAGAAGGGTTTACTCAGCCAAATGGAAGAGATTCAGCATTTGGAATACCAGCAAGGGTCATGATGCATCTTTTTTGAGCATTCCACTCATTCTGGAATATCTGGCAGATATGCTACATAATGGCCTTTCATACTCTTCCATAAAAATACATACTTCAGCTATCTCAGCTAGATACAACACTGATCCGCCTGTGTTTTCACATCCTTTGTTAAGGCAATTTCTTAGAGGAATCAAGAATATAAAGCCCCCAAGAAAGGCACCAGTACCAGCTTGGGACCTCAACTTTGTCCTAGAAAAATTGACTCTACCTCCCTTTGAGCCAGCAGCTTCTGTGGACTTACAATTTCTTTCCTGGAAGACAGCTTTCCTGTTGGCCATTACCTCAGCAAGAAGGGTTTCGGAATTACAGGCCCTAATGGCAATACCACCGTTCATAACCTTTCACAAAGACAGGGTCTCCTTACGAACCAGCCCTACCTTTCTGCCAAAAGTAGTATCTAGGGTTTCTTTAAATCAAGCAATTCACCTGCCTACTTTCTTTCCCAATCCTGAGAACAAAGGGGAGAGACTGTTGCACACCTTGGACATTCACAGACAACTTCGCTATTACCTGGACAGAACCAAGACCAGTAGGAAGTCTGATCAGCTGTTTGTAGCTTACGCCCCTGGAGTACAAGGAAAAGCAATTTCCAAACAGACAATTTCAAAATGGATTGGACATTGCATCAGATTCTGTTATTCCTTCCATGGAAAGAGTGTGCCAGCCAATGTCAGACCACACTTCACCAGAGCTACAGCCACCTCTACAGCATTTTTGAGGGGTGCCTACAAAGGACATTCTAGAAGCTGCTACATGGATCTCCGTGCATACATTTTCCAAACACTACAACCTCCCTTTATATTCCAGATCCAGAGCAGGCTTTGCTTCGGCAGTCCTGCAGGGTTTGATAGCCACACCATCCCTTTCCTAGGGCATTCCACCTCCCCCAGCTAAGCTATGGTATTCAACCCATATGTTATGACTGCAGTTGCATTCTTGAAGGACATAGTACAGTTTTGTACCTACCATAAATGTAGATGTCCGATAGATATGCAACTGCAGTCGGGTTTTCCCTCCCTCCTTCCCCTCTATGCCTTGGGTCCACTCCTATCCCTGTTACTCTTAGCTGGGGATATCTGTTATGGTGTATCTGTTTATTGCTTACTTATTTGTCTGGAAACCTGTTTTTGTCTTCCAATTTGATTACATCCTTCCTTGGAGGGCACCTGGCATCTGGGGCAAGAAACACTGAAGAAGATGGCGTCGGCTGATGCTTATGTACTCCAGCCGCTCTGACGTCGGAGAGAAATGCGACATCAGCCGACGTCGGACCCAGACTTTGGAATCCGGCCGACCGAGGGCTGCCTGAGGCAGGACAACCCATATGTTATGACTGCAGTTGCATATCTATCGGACATCTACATTTATGGTAGGTACAAAACTGTACTATTTTGTACCTGGAACCAGTCTCAAGGGTTGAGCGCAGCAGTGCTCAGTTTACCTCAGATTCTACAATATTTGACTGAGATGCTTTATAAGGGCTTGTCCTTTTCCTCCATCAAAATTCATGCCTCAGCCATTTCATCTCATTTTAGCACAGAGCCTCCCCTCTTCTCTCACCCACTGCTCAAGCAGTTCCTCAGAGGGGCCAAAAATTTAAGGCCACCGAGGAGAGCTCCAACTCCAGCCTGGGAGCTTAACTTTGTCTTGGAGAATCTCACTCTTCCTCCTTTTGAGCCAGCTGCTACTGCAAATTTAAAATTCCTTTCCTGGAAAACAGCTTTCCTTTTAGCAATCACTTCTGTAAGAATGGTGTCTGAGTTACAGGCCCTTATGGCAGTGGAGCCTTTCATCATCTTTCATGCGGACAGGGTGTCCCTCAGAACCAGTCCCTCCTTCATGCCCAAGGTGGTATCCAGTGTGTCTCTTAATCAGTCCATTCATTTGCCTACCGTCAGCTTAGATTCTACTTGGACAGGACTAAACCTCAAAGGAAATTTGAACAACTGCTGGTGGCATTTGCTGCAGGGACAGAGGGGAAAGCTATTTCAAAGCAAACCATTTCAAAATGGATAGGCCATCGCATTCATTTCTGCTATAAGCACCATGGAAAACCTATCCCACAGGGCATCAGACCCCATTCAACAAGGGCTGCATCTACCTCTACAGCCTTTCTCATGGGCGTCCCTACAAGGGACATCCTAGAAGTTGCTACCTGGAGTTCTATACATACTTTCACCAAGCATTATCATTTGCCAATTTTCTCTAAATCCAGAGCTGGTTTTGCCACTGCAGTCTTGCAGGGCCTTATAGCTGGTCCTAATTTTATTTAAATTCCTCCTGCCAACCTTAGCTTTGGGAATCTACCCAAATGTGATGACTGCAACAGTGAAACATGAAGAACATAGTACAGTTGTGTACACTTACCATAAATGTAGATGTTCGAGTATTCACTGTTGCAGTCCTGGTTACCCTCCCTCTAGCCCCCTTTCTTCTTTTGGCTATACCTCTACTCTCACTTACTATGCTCAAAAAGCTTTTTGGTGTATTTGCTTTTTTATTAGAGGTATATCCTTGTATTATAGATTTAATTGCTTCTCATTAGGGGGGCACCTGACATCTGGGGCAAGAAAAACTGATGTAATGGTGTCGGCTGCATGTTTTATTCCCCTGACAACTCGACGTCATGGAAGAAGGGACAGCAACTGATGCAGGACCCAAGACTTTGTTAATTAGGCTGACTGAGGGCTACTGCAAGCAGATAACCCAAATGTAATGACTGCAACAGTGAATACACTCAAACATCTACATTTATGGTAAGTGTACACAACTGTACTTTGTGGAAAAATAATGGAGAAGGTAATATTGGATAAGTTATTGTCAAACTGGATAGGTTGGGACTTGAAACCATATGTCAGCATGCATATGTTGAAAACAGATCTACTGCCATCTGTAACATGATGTTCTGTAATAATTTACTAACAGCTATGAATGAAAAAGTGTGCTGTGATGACATTTATATAGATTTGACTTCAACATTTGACAGCGTCATACACAACACTGATCAATAATTTAGTACAGTTAGGTATTGATGTACTGTTGATAAGATAGATAGCTGCATGTCTTACAGATAGGACATGGCAAGTGTCATACAGCAACTGGACAGGCAAAATGCTTGGTTACAGTTAGGATATCCCACAGTGCTCTGTCCTAGGCCCTTACTTTAGATTGTATCTTTCAGACCTAACTTTTACATCTGAGGTGTTCTACAGTCTATATGCAGATGACCTGAAATTGGGTAAACTGATTACATGTGTTACAGATAAGGCATGTCTGCAAAATAACTTGACTAAATTGACCATTTGGGCACAGGAGAATAATATGCTGATAAATACATCAAAAACTAAGCATATGAGATTTGGTAAGCATAAATTGAAAGGTGAATATTTAATATAGCACACAGTGATCGAAACTGTAGATTCATTTAAGGACCTGGGTATATGGGTAGATTCAGATATGTGATTTTCTAATCATATCAACCAATTGGTTAATGACAGTTATAAAACTGTAGCTTGTATAAAAAGATTTAAAAGTCTAGGAAATCAAAAATAATGAAGTCATTGTTTGTTAGTTACATTAGACCCAAACTTAAGTATGGAATAAAAATATGGAAACCCTATAAGAAAACAAGCATGAGTAAACTGGAAAGAGTACAATGAAAATATACCAAGGGTATCCATCAATGTGAAAATTTAAGTTATTTTGAAAGACTAAAGTATCTGAACTTGTACGGTGTCTCTTACGGATATCTAAGATGAGATCTTATTCAGGTATATAGGGCATTTAGTGACAACTACCTCTGGGACTGATTGGAGTTAACAAAAAGTACTAGAGAATTATCAGACAACCTATGTAGGAGATTCTATAAGAGTGAGAAGTTTACTAATTGATTCTCTGACATACTAGCTGATGCATGGAACAGAATACCAAATTACATTAAAGCAGGTACTAGCGTAGATATTTTTAAGAACAGCCTGGGCACTTATTATGGGAACAAGGGTTTTGGTATATTGGCAAGCGAGAAGGGCATTAATGCCCATGCTTGAAATATCTGTATGTATGTATGTTTGTATGTAGCAGTAGCCAAAATTCATGGGAACTGGGCATCAGGCATATGCCAGTGTGACTGGCTTGACTCCCAGTACTCTGGATTTGAGTCATTTTTAAAATGTTTAAAAAATACTTATAAAACTACATCTGAAGTAGTTAACTTCATTTTATCTGCAACCTGTGGGTATGCGGATCCATATCGGATCCGAGGCGGCAACATTTCAAGCATCTGCTCCGAGCTCCAAGCTCCTCCCCCTTACCCATACCCATCTCCCTTCCCCCAGATCTCTTTTGCCGCTTCGTGCATCAGCACCGTGATCTCTGTAGCTCCGAGCATATGGTATTGTAAGTGCTTTTGTGGTCGTTTTTCTGAAAAATAGTTAGTGCGTGTTTTCAGTTAGTTCCCTTTCCTCCCACTAACGCTTGTTCGTTGGTTAAAAAAAAAAAAAATGTTTGTTGTAAAGTAGTTAGTGCAGGCCCCCCTACCACTTAGGTGTGAGTGCACTTGTTGTGTCGGTCTTAAGTAGGTTGGCTGTGTGTGTTTGTAGTATGGCTGATCAGCCAAAACTTACCTTTAAGAAATGCACAGAGTGTAGCCATAAGCTTTCACCGTCCGATGATCACACTCTGTGTGTTGTTTGCCTGGGTGTTCCCCATTTATCTGTACAGTGCAGTGTGTGCGCCGGTTTTAACCCCAGCACCTTGAAAGAAAGGAAGGCCAAATTGGTGGCAAAAGGCCTTCTACTGGTTTCCTCTCTGGACTCATCGGCCTCGGCTTCTGCAGCAGCTGCCCAACCTCCCTCTCAGGCTGGGACTCATCCTCCCACTAGACCTGTTGAAGGGGAGGCCAAAGGAAAAGACAGGAAGAAAGACAAGGACAGAGACAAGAGGGGGAATAGGCCCCGTAAATGGTCTCCAGAGCAGGAGCCCTTCTCTAGCCTGCCTTCTAAAGTGCCGAGACGTACGTCTCCTCAGCTCCACTCCCGAGATTCTCCCCGGAGCTGATGGAGCTCTTGGATCTGAGGCCTTCATCTAGGTCGTCGCAACGACCAGCCAGATCCAAGTCAGTCGCCTCCTCGCCCTCGACTCAGAGTCTATCAGAATTGGATATGGACAAGATGATGAGATTTATTCGGACCCAAATCCAGATGGGAGTCTTGCCAGGCCCCTCTCCCTCTGGAGGGGGGAGGACCTCCATGCCTTTTTTTCATCCAATTTCTCCTTCGCCGATCCGGCCTGTGGTTTCGGGGTTTATGGATCCTAGGATCTTCAGGGCTGGGGATTTGGCACCGACGGTTCCTTCAACCTTGACTCCGGTGATTACCTTGAGTTCTTCGGATCTGAGCAACTCTCGTGGTCGAGGATGGGGAGTCGGATCTGAGGGAATGGAGGTGTCTTCAGCTCCGACTTTGTCAGATCTGAGCCATTCCTTCGGAACTCTGGCTACTCCAGCCTCGGCCTCGATCCTCACGGTGGATCCGAGGAGAGCTTCCTTATTGTTGGGTGCTAAGGAGGTATGCTCTCCATCAGCGTTCGATGTGGTGGAGAGGGTTCTCTCCCAAGGATCGAGACCCCAGCCTATTCCCTTGGATTCCACCCAGACTCCCTTGGATTCAGTTAAGACTCCCTTCAACTTGTCCCAGGGACAGCCCGTGCTAGAGGACCCCCAGGCGGTTCCCCTGGAGGAACCCCCCCCGTGGCTCACAAGCCCTCTTCACAGAGTCCCACTGAAGAGGGTCCCCGTAAGCACATATGTAAAAGGAGGCACCTGGACTCCCCGAGTCCTTGACAGAAGACACTGATTTAGATGAAGGAGAAGGTTCCCCCAGGTCACCTCCTGAGGATGTCTCCTTTGGAGGTATAATGGAGATCCTCTGCCAGAGGGGAGGTTGGTCAGCCCCAGAACCTTCTAAGGATGAATCAATGTTCCTGGAGGCTTTTGGCATGGACCCGTGTATGTCCTGGGTGTCCCTGCCTGTGGATCCCTTAGTGGATCTTATCACCCCCCCTGGCATGGAAGGAGCCTGATACCATAGAGCAGATACCAAAATGCCCGGACAGAGTTTTCTCTCCCCCCTCAAACAGGCCTGGTATAAAGGATCCCCTGTGGATGCTATGGTGGTTGCAGCAGCCACTAAGAGGGAACTGGCCCAGGAGAGTTCCTCAGTCCACCCTCCGGACAAGGAATCCAGGGCGGTGGATCGATTTGAGAAGTGAGTATATTCTTCAGAGACGTTTTCCATCTGAGCGCTGAACGATTTGGCACACGTTATACAACTGCATTGAGACCTAGTCACGGAGTTAGCTGAGTCGCAGCCAGAGTCTTTGTTGCCGGAGGACAAGCGTTTGTTGTCCGTGGAAATGTTGACACTGAAATCAGTATCGAACATGTCTATGCGCCTCCTTTCCCATGCTACGGAAGGAGCGGCTGGGGCGGCTGGGACTGGCGTGGCTATGAGGCGACACGCTTGGCTCGGACTGTGTCCCTTCAAGGCGTCTTTCACAAATGCTCCCTTCGATGGTTCTTCTCTTTTTGGGAAGACCATACCTGACACCCTTGTCCAGAGCGAAAAGGATGGGAACACTTTGTCTGCCGTCGGAGTCAGCTTCTCTAGCCTTCAAAGATCCTTTTCCAGGAATCAGAGAGGGCAAAAGAAGATGTGGTTCTGAAAATCACAGTTTTCCCTGGACTCTCAGGACACTTCGTCCCCTAGAGGTAGAGAGGGACAGGACAGATGCCAGCCCAGAGGCAGAGAAGGTCCGAGGAACTTTGGGTCTAGGGAGCCCTTCTCAGACAGGCCCACGCAGCAGCCCTTAGGGGTTGCCTGACTGTCCTACTTTGGAGGCAGTCGGGGGAAGATTATCATTGCGCCCAATGGCTTGGGAGTCCATAACTGTAGATTGTTGGGTGCTTCAAATAATATCCAGAGGCTACTACATCCCATTTGTTTCCCCTCCCATCCAACCAAAGCACCTTTCAGATATTCCACCCGCTCAAAGGGAGACGGCAGCACTGGAGATTTCCAAGCTGCTTCACAAACAAGCCATCGAACTGGTCCCCCTCGATCAGTCCAGATCAGGCGTTTACTCCAGGTTCTTTTTAGTGCCCAAAAAATATGGGGGATCTCAGGCCCATTTTGGACCTGTCAGCTTTAAACCTGGCTGTCGCCAAGCAGACATTCCGGATGGTCACCCTACAGTCCATTCTACCTTATCTTTGAGAATGCAACTGGATGTGCTCGATAGACCTCCAGGATGCTTACTACCACATCAAGATTTGCAGAAGCTCCAGGAGGTTCCTTCGCTCCCAGCTGGGAGCCAGTCATTTCCAGTTCAGAGCTCTACCCTTCGGTCTCGCCGCAGCCTCCAGGGTGTTTACCAAGGTAATGGCAATTTTAGTGGCTCACCTGAGGCTTCAGGGAATTCAGGTATTCCATTACCTAGACGACTGGCTCCTCACTGCTTCCACCAAGCATCTTCTTTGCCTAGCCAGAGATTCCTTCCTTCATCTTGCAGTTCGGCTAGGGGATTACTTTCAATGTTTCCAAGTTCCTCTTGGACCCGCTGCAGATTTTGGACTTTATCGGGGCATGGCTGGGCACCCTTCGACTAAAAGTCTTCCTAACTCCAGACAGGGTCCAGAGCCTATGGGCCCATATATCAGTAGTTCTTGGCCCCAGATTACCAAAGGTGGGTGACATTCCCAAAGCCCTGGGTTCTATGGCAGCAGCAATCTTGATCCTCCCCTGTGTGCGTCTTCACATGCGTGTTCTCCAATGGACTCTAGCTGTACAGTGGTCTTGGCTAGATCTCACCATGGAACATCCAATTCAAATCAGCAAAGCGTGCAGGGCATCACTTCTCTGGTGGCTCCAATCGCTGGAGATCGTAGCGGGATGCCCATTCGTTTCACCCACAGCCCAAGCCACAGTGACCACAGATGCCTACCAGCTCAGGTGTGTGTGGGGGGGGGGCACTATCTGGGGAGGATGGTCCAAGGCACGTGGTCCCAGATCGAGACCAGATTGCATATCATTGTTCTGGAGATGAGCAGTGCTTTTAGCATTGCAAGCCTTCCACACTGTTCTTCCTGTGGGGACGATTGCAGTTCAGTCAGGCAACATGTCGGCTGTCTGGTACATCAACAGACAGGGAGGAACCAGATCTTACCCTCTGTGTCGTGAGGCCATGAGAGTGTGGGAGTGGGCGATCTCCACCAGTCAGTTTCTGATTGCAACGCACATCAAAGCACAAATGTGCAAAGCACATTCTACCAGATCTGTGGCGACCTCTGCTGCCTTTTGGTCTAGGGTTTCACTGGATGATATTTGTGTGGCAGCAACTTGAGCAAGGTTGCATACCTTCATTTCTCATTATAAGTTGGATTTGATCTCCAGAGGGAGAGCATCCTTTGGCTCTGTGGTGCTCAGGAATATCCTTCCATGAGGACCTCCCAGGAGTTGAGTAGCTGGGGACTCTGTCCCACAGGTTGAAGATAAAATGAAGTTAACTACTTCAGATAAAGAAGTTATGTACTCACCATAACTTTCCATCTGAGTAGTTACACTTCATTTTTCTGCAACCGTCCCATCCTCCTTCCCCCAAATCTGTTCATGGCTTATTGTAAAATTGAGTTGCTGATTGGTTTGAGTAGTGGCAAACTCGATCTGAGGGAAGGTAGGAGATGGTGGTGGGTTATGGGTAAGGGGGAGGAGCTTGGAGCAGATGCTTGAAAAGTTGACGCCTCGGATCCGATATGGATCCGAATACCCACAGGTTGCAGAAAAATGAAGTGTAACTACTCAGATGTCAGATGGGACATTATAGTGAGCACATAACTTCTTTTTCTTTCAAATGATGAATCATATTTATTTTTCTTGTTAATATTGCAATGGTCTTTATTTCTAGAACTAGCGATTACAAATAAAAGAAATGGAATCATGAAGGCTTCATCTACTGCTCAACAAAGGCAAATATTATGACTATGGATGACATAAATTCACTTTAATCAAGGAGTAACCTAGTAATACTTAAGTTTTTTTATTTTTATTTTCACATTTTTTATCCAGACAACCTTACTGAATACAAGTGTTTTTCCTTTTCATGGATAACCCAGGTGCTCTGTTTGGAAAAGTGAATTACTCAGAGTTGCACGTTATGCCAGTGGAGATGGAAGGAGTCCAACTCTGTGCAATAGGAAGCACTTCATTAACTGCTCATAGGCTTAATCCTCTTTCCTTTGCACTGACAGACTGATGCTGTGTGGAAAGGAGAGGGTAATCCACTCCATCTTAAATTCCTTGTTTTTTTATTTTATTTTATTGAAATTTTAATAGAGTTAAATGATAATATGACATTAGTAAAAACTGTTAAATTATCAGCAACCATTTGATCTTATTAAACTCAAATTATAGCTGATAGTACACTGATAACTTGATATTTAACTAGGAAGAATGGGCACAAAGCTGTGAATGGAAAAAAGGAAAACACTATGTCTAATAAAGAGCTGTATGCTTGTATAATCTATACCTCATATACAAGTCTGAAATTGCCATTGATGTTATTGCACAATTCCTAATTAAATTTAATTAAACCATTAAAATTTAATTAAACCATTAAAAGTTAATTAAACCCTCGCAAAGCAATCCAATTCTGGGCAAACTTTATGAAAAGATAGTCTACACCAAACTCTTCCTCTTTATCCATTAGTACCACCTGCTGTCTTCCAAACAACATGGATTTTGGCCTGGATGAAGTACTATGACAGTACTTTGGTCCCTAAGTGATGACATCCTACTAAACCCTGATAGTGAACTCTTGAGAGATTAGACCTGACACAAAGGTATTTACCTTTTTGGCCACTGTCTTCTCCAAAACAAATTAATTGAAATTGGTATCAATCCACACGCCACCCCTGGTTTAAAAACTTTCTCAAGTGACACACACTGCAGAGTTAGAATAGGATCCTCCCAATCAGAATCTGTGCCTGTTACCAACGGTGTACTACAAAGATTCACTCCTGTTCCCCTGCTTTTCTCCATATTCATTAACAAACATCCTTATGATCTCCCCAGTCTCCTGCTTATTCTGTATGCTGATGGTATGGTTATTTACTGATCTAGTCATTCTCACACAAACATTCAATGCCATTTCCAGTCAGACTTAGTTGAGCTCCACCGATTGCTCATAAACCACAAACTACTTCTCAACCTCAACAAGACACAAACTATGCTTTTAGGAACAATACAGAAAATTCACCAAGCACCTGACTTTAACTATCTGTGACATACACAAACCTCCCCTTTCAAGTACCTGGGACTGTGGCTTGATCAGTCACTAAACTTCCATTTCCATGTAGACAAAGTGTGAGCCAAAGTAAACTTCCTCCTCTTCTGGGCCAAAAAGATTTCCCCTTTTTCTATTACAACCAGCCAGAGCAATGATTGGCAAAGGAGTTCTCCTTTCTCAGCTTAAATATGGACTCCCAATTCTTGCTTCTGCCCTCAAGAAAAAACATTGCCACATTCAGACCATCTCTAACAGCATCTGCCAATTCATAACAAACTCACCTGTTTATGAGCATCACTGTATTATCCTAGAAAAAGCCAAATTGCTACCAATAAGACAATGATATAACCTACTTTTATGATCTCAACTCTACAAACTACTTCAACTTACATATTTACTCCACTTGCAGCTAGTTCATCATACAACCTAAAACACTACTCGCAAGCCAGAACAACTCTCATTACCCCTAGAATCAAACTACACAGCACTGCATATGCTTTCCCCTATCAGTTGCTTATTGTTTGGCAAGTGCTCCCCATCGACATTAAGGAAATCAACACGGCCCTGCTAGCTCATTCAACAGAGCATGAGACTTTAAAGCTCAGAGATTAGGTTTTAGGGCGAGTCCCTTTTTCTGGGGTTGTGGATTGGCATAATAGTTAAACTGTTTGCCTCACAAACACAAGGTGTACTGGGTTGGATTCTCACTTTTGAAGGAAATGGGATAAGTTTAAAATGACTCACAAGGGCAGTTAGCCTAGTACTTAGCTATGAACTTATTCCAGATTTGGACTGCAACTCAAAAAGCACTTCTTCATCCAAGCCAAATGCTTCTGCTTTGGCAAAAGACATATCACCTAATTTACCTCCTTTCTGAGTCTTCTCTACTCTCTCAACATTCACTGAAGATGGACCCACTTTAGAAATTAATTATATGTTGTACTTTACACACTGCTTGATTATGCATTGCACTGTGATTGTTCACTGGAATACACAGTTTTCTCTATCTAATTAATCAGAACTATTCTGTTATTGATTATAATTCTGTATTTTTTTGTTTGTGTAATGTTCTGTATTTCACCTAGGCTGAGCCTGAAATTGGTCAATATTTATCAGTGCACTACTCCAGTAAACAAATATAAGTAAGTAAAATTAAATAAATACATTTATATTATAAATTTATTTTAAACTTATGGTTAAATTGTATTAAAATGAGTCTTAAGAAGTAAAAAAAGTAGTTAAAACTTCAACAGGATAGAATTGCGTTAACCTGTAAGTTAGAGGTAAATCTTATTTTTAGAATGTAATTTCATTGTAGGTATTCCTTTTTCATAGATTTTAAACAAAAAGTTATAGTACTGAAAAGAGAAGAGAGCAAATTTCTAACAGTTTTAGTTGTTTTCTTAGCTACTGTCTGTACATATAGTAAAGGAATTTGAGACATACTCATGTATCCAGGAATAGGAGTATTTAAATGACCAAAAATTACCAGATCACGACATTTGTGCAATTCTTTTGAAATCTTGCCAAAACTTTTATATTCTTTTGTACATGAAAATATAGGTTCATATATTTTGTCGTTTTTGGTTTTGAATCTGATGGACAGCTTCATCTGTGCTAGTCTTTTTATGAAGATACTTCATCTCTTATTTATTTGGAAAATATAACTTGTTTGAATTTGTCAGTTTAGTCCAATCCCAGTGATATTCTAAAATATGTGCGTGTCTGTGTGTGTGAATTATTTATCCCTCACCATATATATATATATATATATATATATATATATATATATATATATATATATAGAGAGAGAGAGAGAGTGAGAGTGTGGGAACTGAGCATCTTGTATTTCATGTAAGCTGCCACTCTAGCCTCAATTCAAGTACCTGAGCACACTGTTTGAGTTCGAGCAAAGCAAATGGTTCAGCTGTCAGGAGGCAGTGAGAGTGTGCATTAGGACAACAATCAGGAAGGATATTTAGGTTTAGGGAATGGAAAGAGAGTTTTAGGGATAGAGTGATTGTGGAATTTATGTTTAGGGAAGTGGTTAGAGTTTTAGGGTAAGACATCTAGGACTCGAGTTAGGAACTGGTTGGGAGTTTTAGGGTTAGAGTTAGGGCTCTGGTAAGACTGTACAGTTTTATAGAGTTATGTTTTGGGAAGGAGAAATAGTTACAGGAAATAAGGCTACTGAGAATTAGAGCGCTTGCTTTTTCATACAAGTGGCAGGGAGCAAGTGGGTCGCAAGCTACTAGCATGCAGGCACTTTTAGTCGACCCTGTGTGTGCGTGTGTCTATACATATATATATGTGTGTGTGTGTGTGTGTGTGTGTGTGTGTGTGTATGTATATATATATATATATATATATATATATATATATGTATATATATATATATGTATAGGTTTACTATCACAATGCCGACGTGCACTTGCACGGCTATGAAGTATTCGAACAACAGATGTTCGAATACTTCATAGTTCGGCAGGTGATGTGAGCGAACGTTACCATTGCGAATGGACTGTGCATTCGCAATTTTAACATTCGCTCATGTGAGGGGATCGTGGTACAGTGCGGTTTGGAAATATATCCCTTTCCTCACTGTAGTGCGATCTTGGATTTGGAATATTAAGTTAGGGGGGTGTGGGGGGTGCAGAGGGGCTTGCCCCCCTGCATAACTGTGTGTTTAGGCTAGTTAGGTAGGTAGTTACGGGACGGGTGGAAGTGCTGTGTATTGCCGAAAATGTCGCGAGAGACATTTTCAACAATACACAGCTGTTTTCGACATTAGGAAAATTCGGAAATGTTCATTTCCGATGTATAAATTCGAAAATGCAGACACGTTTTGTTCTGATTTTTGAATTTATGATAGTAAACCATATATATACATATATATATATATATATATATATATATATATGTATGTATATATATATATATATATATATATATATATATATATATATATATATATATATATATACACACACACACACACACACACAGACATGTACATACAGTGGACATAAAATGTGTACACACCCCTGTTAAAATGCCAGATTTTTGTAATGTAAAAAAGAGACCACAATAAATCATTTCAAAACTTTTCCCAGCTTTAATGTGACCTGTAACCTGTATAATTCAATTGAAAAACAAAAAAAAATCTGTTAGGGGAAAAATATAAAAAATAAAACACGTACAATAAGCTGGTTGTATAAGTGTGCACACCCTTAAACTAATACATTGTTGAAGCACTTTTTGATTTAATTACAGCAATCAGCATGGTACATCTTGACTTAGCCCATTCTTTCTTGCAACAGCGCTCCAACTCTGTTAGATTGTGAGGGCATCTCTTGTGGACAGCCCTCTTCAGGCCACCCGACAGATTTTCTGTTGGATTTAGGTCTGGGCTGTGGCTGGGCCATTCCATAACTTTAATTTTCTTCTGGTGAAGCCATTCTTTTGTTGATTTGGATGTATGCTTAGGGTCATTGTCATGTTGAAAGGTGAAATTCCTCTTCATCTTAAGCTTTCTAGCAGATGCCTGAAGGTTTTGGGCCAAAAGGGACTGGTATTTGGAACTGTTTATAATTCCCTTCACATTGACTATAGCCCCAGTTCTAGCTGAAGAAATGCAACCTCAAAGCATGACACTGCTACCACCATTCTTCACTATGGGGATGGTGTTCTTTTGGTGATGTGAAGTGTTGTTTTTGTGCCAAACGTACCTTTTGGAATTGTGGCCAAAAAGTTAAATCTTAGTCTCATCGGACCATAACACATTTTCCCCACATGCTTTTGGGAGACTTGATGTATTTTTTTTTTTTTTGCAAATTTTAGCCAGGCTTGGATGTTTTTCCATCTTGCAACACTACCCCATAGTCCAGACATATGGAGAATACGAGAGATTGTTGTCACATGTAGTACAAAACCAGTACTTGCCAGAGATTCCCGCAGCTCCTTCAGTGTTACTGTAAAACTCTTGGCAGCCTCCCTGACCAGTTTTTGTCTCGTCTTTTCATCAGTTTTGGAGGGACATCCACTTCTTTGCAACGTCACTGTTGTCCCCATATTTTCTCCACTTTTTGATGACTCTCTTCACTTTGTTACATGGTATATCCAATACTGTGGAAATTTCTTTGTACCCTTTTCCTGACTGATACCTTTCAACAATGAGATCCCTTTGATGCTTTGTAAGCTCTCTGCGAACCATGGCTTTTGCTGTAGCAGGCAACTGAGTAAATGTAAGGAAAATCCTAGTAGGACAGGTGAAATTTATTTGGGGTTAATCAGAGTCTCTTTAATTGATGGCAGGTGTGTACCCAAGAAGACTGAATGCTGTAATTAAATCAAAAGGTGCTTCAATAAAGTATTAGTTTCAGGGTGTGCACACATAACAAACTATTAGTTTAAGGGTGCGCACACTTATGCAACCAAACCAGCTTATTGTACGTTTTTTTATTTTTTAAATGTTTTCCTCTAACAAATTTGTTTGCTTTTCAATTGAATTGTACAGGTTATAGATCACATTAAAGGTGGAAAAGGTTTTGAAATGATTTATTGTGGTCTAATTTTTTTATATCATAAAAACCTGACATTTTAATAGGGGTGTGTAAACTGTTTATATCCACTGTATAAATATATACATACATACATACAAATGTTTCAAGCACGGGCATTAATGCCTTTCTAGCTTGCCAATATACCAAAACACTTGTTCCCATAATAAGTGTCCAGGCTGTTCTTAAAAATATCTAAACTAGTACTTGCTTTAGTGTAATTTAGTATTCTGTTCCATGCATCAGCCACTCTGTCAGAGAACCAATTAGTACGTTTCTCATTCCTACAGAATCTTCTACATAGGTTGCCTGATGATTCTCAAGTACTTTTTGATAACCCCAAACATTCCTAGAGGTAGTTGCCTCTAAATGCTGTATATAATTGAATAAGATCTCCTCTTAGATATCGTTAACAAAACACTGTACAAGTTCAGATATTTTAGTCTTTCGTAATAACTTAAATTTTCAGATCTATGGATACCCTTATTATAATTCTGCTGTACTCTTGCCAGTTTACTCTTGCTTGTTTTCTTATACGGTTTCCATATTGCTATTCCAGACTCAAGTTTGGGTCTAGTGTAACTAACAAACAATGACTTCATCATTTTTGATTTCCTAGAATTTATAAATCTTTTTATAAAACCTATAGCTCTATAACTATCAGTAACCAATTGGTTGATATGATTAGAAAAACTCATAGCTGAATCTACCCATATACCCAGGTCCATAAATGAGTCTGCAGTTTCAATCATTGTGTGCTTTATTAAATATTCACGTTTCAATTTATGTCTCCCAAATCTCATATGCTTAGTTTTTGATGTATTTATCAGCATATTATTCTCCTGTGCCCAAATGGTCGATTTAGTCAAGTTATTTTACATACATGCCTTATCTGTAACACATGTAATCAGTTTACCCAGATGTTCTTCGTTTTCCATTGCTGCAGTCCTTACTATTGGGGTATAGTCCGCGTCCAGTCGGCCCGAATACCAGAGTATAAGGCTGACGTCGGTCAGGGCGCATTAGACTGACGTCAGTACGTCAGGGTACTAATGCGCATGACCGACGTCATATCCTCAGTCTTTTTTGCCGCATGGTCCGATGCAGAAGCAGTTTTGCGAGTGCAGGTTGGCGTTCTGAAATATTTCCGAAACCGGAGTTTCAGACCGAAACAGAGTTGGCTAAGTACCCCGTTGGGGAGCATTTTGGTTTTTTCTTGCCTCAGTATTTTACCGGATGTCAGAAAAAGTGAATAACTGTATTTCTTGTGGGAAACAGATACCTCATAGGGATTACCATACCTTGTGTATACCTTGTTTAGGGCCTGAGCACGACGTTGTTGGTTGCCGCTCTTGTGCTAGGTTTAACAAACGCACTATTAAGAGGAGGTTAGACTGTGCCAGGTTAGTGTTTGGGAAGCGTTGCAATTATAAAATGCCGTCGGAAGCTCCGACGCCCGCTTCGTCCAAGAAGCGCAAGGACAAAACAGTGAAGCCTAGGGTTGATGAACCGGCAGTCCCGAACGTCGGTTCTTTAGAAGGCTCAGTGGAGCCAGAGGTTTTGCCAGGAGTTTCCATGGAGTCTCAGGCAGAAACTTTACTGTTACAGGATGTGCCTTCTCAGGAGGTAGGCCAGGCTGAGGGGGCTTCTCAGGTAACTGTTCTTCCCTCTCTTCCCAAGGTAGTTAGAGCCTCTCCTTCTGTTGCCAAAACTTCTTTGAGAGGTAGGCCTAGTTCAGCTTCAGTGGGGGCTTCTCCTGGCATTTCGGGTTCTGTACCTAAGAAACATATGCTTAAAATGGCAGAAGATTTGATTACTATGATTAGAGGTTCTATGCCCCCGCCTGATAAGAGGCCTAGGGTGGAACCGAGTTTGATAGTTTTGAACAGTGTTCAGAGGCTTCAGAGTCTTCTCTTGGAAGACTTGCAGGAGTATCCTACTTATTCTGATTCTGATGTGGATGATTCCACTCCTACAGCTTCTCCTCCTGAGGATTTCTCATTTTCAGAGACTCTGCATTCCATGAGGGAGCACTTTAAATGGGAAGGCCAGGATTACTCTGATTCCAGGAAAAGGCTTAGGGAATTCTTGTTTTACCCCAGCATAGGCCCTTAGCTATTCCTCCTGTGTTGAATGTGGTGGAAGATGTTTTTGCAGAGGCTTCCCTGAACCCTGACTCTTTGCCTCCTGCTCCTGTTAAGCCTGATAGGTATTATAGGGTGCCCAAGCTCATAAGTATTTGTTTAAGAGTCCTAGGGCGGACCCAGAAACTATTTCTCAAGGGCCTAAAGGTGTTAAGGCTTCTGTGGTTAAAAATCCTGTTCCCACTGATAAAGAGGCAAGGGCTTTGGATAGGTGGGGAAAGAAAGTGTATACTTCTTCCACTCTAGCCATGAGAGCGTTGAATTGTCAGTTTCACATGCTAAAATATCAGAATTATCTCCTTTCACAATTAAAATCTAAGGTGGATGCTTTGGCGGAAGGTATTGAGTGTAAAGAGTTGCTGGATTTGGTTCATGTGTCTGAACAAGTTGGTAAGCATTCTTTGCAATGTGGTTTTGATGCTGTACAGGCCTCCTCGAGGGTGGCTGCTACTAGTTCTGTTCTTCGCAGGCATGCCTGGTTGAAGGATCAGAATTTAGCTGAGCATGTTAAGACTAGGATTTTGGATGCTCCTTTACAGTCTGATGTGTTGTTTGGATCGCCTGTGGAAGCAGTTTTAAAGAAAATGGAGGACAAAGCTAAGTCTATGCAAACTGTTAAAGATTTTTTGCAGGTGCAGCCACCGAAGTTTAGTAGAAATTGGCCTGCTAAGGGGTGGACATATCCTGCTTATGATTCCCAGTCTAGGGGTAGGTCTAGACGTGGTAGGGGCAGGGCTCAAGGTTCTTTTAGGCCTAGAACAGGGAGTTCTCCTGCTCAGACTTCTGGTGAGGGCAGGGGTCAGTCCTTTCGTAAACAGACCCAATGACCTGTCTTTTCAGCTGCCAGTAGATTCTCGTCTGGCAGCTCCTTTGGGAGGAAGACTGTCTCTTTTCAAAGAAAATTGGGATTTAATTACTCAAGACAAATGGGTGTTGGATATCATTCACCACGGTTACAGATTTTATTTCCATACAATGCCCCCTTTCAAAGGCATGCCAGACGTTCCTCCTCCACAAAGAAAGGAGGCTCACAAGCAAGTTTCTCAGTTACTCCAGATGGGGGCCATTCAGCCAGTCCCTGTATCAGAAAGGGGCCTAGGATTTTATTCTCGCCTGTTCCTAGTACCAAAGAAGGGGAACACGTGGAGACCAATTTTGGATTTATCTCTCCTCAACACTTTTCTGGACATTCCCAAGTTCAAGATGTTGACGTTACAACAGCTTTTACCTCTGCTGGGCAAAGATCACTGGATGGTAACTTTAGATCTCAAGGAAGCTTACCTTCATGTGCCTATAAGGCTAACTTGCAGGAAGTATCTGCGGTTTCGAGCTGGAAATTCTCATTATCAGTTCTCTGCATTGCCCTTTGGCTTATCTACTGCGCGCAGAGTATTCACAAAGGTTCTGGCTCCAGTGATAGCTTACTTCAGGCTTCAAGGAATTCACATCTATCCTTACTTGGACGACTGCCTGATTCTGGCTCAAGAAAAGGAAGACCTTCTACAGCATCTGGAATATGTTATAGCAGTGCTAAGATGCCTAGGGTATTCTGTGAACGAAATAAAGTCCAGTCTAGTACCCTCTCAAGACATGTGCTTTCTGGGTGTGAGACTGAATACAGCAGCCCAGATGGCCTTTTTAACCCCGGACAAACAAAAGAGTCTGTCACTTTACTTCCATCAACTATCTCATCAGTCCGTGCTGACTGCAAGGACAGTCCTTCAAGCATTAGGGTTCATGGCATCTTGTATTCTGGTGCTTCCCAATGCCAAACTGCATATGAGGAAGCTACAATGGTATCTCAAAAATGTATGGACACAGCACTGCCAGGATTTGGACACTGTCATTCAAATAATACCTTGCCTTCAAAAGAATTCTTGTGGTGGGCTCAGGAATGTCACCTAAACAAGGGACTCTCTGTGACCCGGCCAGAGGCAAGTCAGATTTTAACGACAGATGCCTCGGACATTGCTTGGGTAGCTCATCTAAATGGAAAGTGGATACAAGACAAGTGGCTCTAGACTACAGCATCTACATATCAACATGAAGGAGATGTTAGCAGTCCAGTTTGCATTAATGGCTTTCAAGGAGTTACTTCTTCCAGGGCAGGTGTTGATTCTAACAGACAACACAACTGTCATGTGGTACATCAACAAGCAAGGGGGAACACATTCTTATCCTCTATGCAGGCAAGCAATGATTTTATGGGAGACTGCGCTAAGCTTGCAACTAACTCTTCAGGCAAGGTTTCTGCCAGGAGCACAGAACTCCTTAGCAGATGTGTTAAGCAGACAAATCATGGATCCCCACGAGTGGAAACTGGATCTTCATGTATTTCAGAAATTGACAGTGTCATGGGGAACTCCAGACATAGATCTGTTCGCTTCTCCACTAAACCACCAGCTGCCAAAGTATTGCACAAAGGGGTTTCATCACACAGCTTGGAAAGTGGATGCTCTGTCTTTCAGTTGGAAAAACCTTCATGTTTATGCCTTTCCACCTCTGCCTCTTCTTCCAAAGGTACTATTAAAGGTCAGACAAGACAGGCCAAGGATGATTTTGATAGCTCCAGACTGGCCTCGGCAACACTGGTACCCACTACTACGGAGTCTGGTAAAGAAGCCTCCATGGCCTTTACCTCTGATTCCTCATCTGTTATCTCAGAAGGACGGTCATCTGCTCAATGTCAAGCTTCACTCTCTTCATCTAACAGCCTGGCATATTCTGTGTTGAAACACAGCAGGTCTCAACTTCCTCAACAAGTTTTAAATGTGATTATGGAAGCTAGAAGACCTAGTACAAGGAGAGTGTACGAGAAAAATGGAAGAGATTTTTATTTTGGAGTACAGCAAAGAATTTGGAGATTTCTGAGCCTAATTTGAGTGTGGCTCTTCAATATCTTACTGAGTTATTGGACAAAGGTTTGTCCTTCTCTTCCATTAAGATTCATGCTGCAGCAATTTCAGCTCACTATGATTGTGACCCACCTTTGTTTTCGCATCCTTTGTTCAAGCAGTTTCTTAGAGGGGCAAAGAATATAAGACCCCCACGTAGAGCTCCTACTCCTGCTTGGGATCTCAATTTTGTGTTGGAAAAACTTACTCTACAACCTTTTGAGCCTGCAGCTACTGCTGAATTGAAATACTTGTCATGGAAGACTGCTTTTCTGTTGGCTATTACTTCTGCAAGAAGGGTGTCTGAGTTGCAGGCCCTTATGGCAGTAGAGCCCTTTTGATTTTCCATAAGGATAGGGTATCATTACGTACTAATCCTTCCTTTATGCCTAAGGTGGTTTCTAGTGTGGCTTTAAACCAAACTATTCACTTGCCTACATTTTATGCAGACCCTCAAAATAAAGGGGAAAAGATTTTGCACACTTTAGATGTACACAGGCAATTGCGTTATTATTTAAGCAGGACTAAGGATTTTAGGCAGTCTCAGCAGTTGTTTGTTTCTTTTGCTTTGAGTTCACAGGGCAAGCCTGTGTCAAAACAAACTATTTCTAGGTGGATTGGCTTTTGCATTGCATTTTGTTATTCCCATCATGGCAAGGAGATTCCAGCTGGGATTAGGCCTCATTCCACTAGGGCTACTGCCACTTCAACAGCATTTCTAAGGGGGGTGGCAACTAAGGATATTTTGGAAGCAGCTACTTGGAGTTCAGTGCATACTTTCTCTAAGCATTATCACCTTCCTATCTACTCTAAGTCTAGGGCTGGTTTTGCCACAGCTGTTTTGCAAGGCATGTTGTCAGCTCCTACTTCTTTATGATTTGCCAGCCTCCCTTACCTCTGCTTTGGGATTCTACCCAATAGTAAGGACTGCAGCAATGGAAAACGAAGAACATAGTACAGTTTTGTACCTACCATAAATGTAGATGTTCGAGGATTCCATTGCTGCAGTCCAATTTACCCTCCCTCCTGGCCCTCTGTGTTTAGGGGTGATTGTGTAGGTGAGTTTACATGCTTATATTTTTGTATATATTCTTGTATATATTGTACATGTTTTTGGTGCAGGTATTTTGGGACTTGTCTTTTTAGGGTCTTCTGACATCTGGGGCAAGAAAAGACTGAGGATATGACGTCGGTCATGCGCATTAGTACCCTGACGTACTGACGTCAGTCTAATGCGCCCTGACCGACGTCAGCCTTATACTCTGGTATTCGGGCCGACTGGACGCGGACTATACCCCAATAGTAAGGACTGCAGCAATGGAATCCTCGAACATCTACATTTATGGTAGGTACAAAACTGTACTTTTCAGGTTGTCTGCATATAGACTGTAGAACACCTTAGATGAAAAAGTTAGGTCTGAAAGATACAATCTAAAGATGCAATGACCTATGACAGAGCTTTGTGGGACACCCTGACTGTAACCAAGGATTTCACCTGTCCAGTTGCTGTATGATGCTTGCCATGTCCTATTTGTAAATCATGCAGCTATCCATCTTATCAAGGGTACATCAATACCTAGTTGTACTAAAAACCAAAAACCCAGACTGGAAGATGCAGGAAAACAGAGGGAAATCCACACGATATTAGCATAATAAAACTTTTAATCCACACTTTCGTAACCAAACTTTTTTAGAATAAAATACACATACTCAACGTCACATTTAAAAACAGTTTTAACATACCTCTGAACCAGTAAACACATCTTTCCACTTAAACAATTACACAATTAATCAATAAAATTTCAAAGCTCAGGAAGTTATTTCCTTATGTAGACTCTACAGTCTTTCAAAAAACATTTAATGTTAACAGCATCATTTGTACCAGTTTTTTTTTGTCTGAATTTAGTTTGCTTTGCCATAAAGCCTCCTTTTGTTCAAGATTTGTTTTGAAATTGCCACTCCTAAAATCATGACTTCATGCTCCAGCACAGAAAACAAAATTTTTTTGTATGTAGGACAAGTGATGGTATGCTTATAAAAGGCATTTGTCTTGTCTTGTTTTCTAATATTGTAATAATGTTCTTTTATTCTAGTGCATAGGGCTCTTGTAGTCATACCAATGGTGAATGCACATATACCAATGTATACAACTCCTTTACTCTTGCAGTTAAAATGTCCTGGACCTTTAAAAGTGTAAGGCAGATGTTCTAAATTGACTAAGGGACCTTCAGAAATTTATTTACATATATTACAATTCCCACACTTGTACATGCCCCATCTTTTCTTTGTAATGTTGGGACAATATACAAATTTATTTCTCTCTCTCTTTCTAAAATGTTTTTTATATTGTTTTGATTTTTGTATACAAACCTTGGTTGGGACCCCACAATAGGTTATAAATCTTTGTTTCCCTCAAGAATTTTCTAATTATAGGAAATAATATTTCTGATAATGCCACTATCTACTGTCATATCCAAACAAAAGTAGTTACCAGCATCTGATATGTTCCTATCATGGTTCTGTTTTGTGTTGGTATTAGAAAACCCATGCTCAAGGATGGCTGGAAAGAAACTGTCCCTATTCTGTATAACATATTCAGCCTGCTCTTTCAACAGGGTCTTACTATACCCTCTTTCAACAAACAAAGTAGTGATAAATTCTGTTTCCTTCAAGAAGTCAGTCATTCACTTGTCATTCGACTAGCTCTTATGAGCTGTCCTTTTAGAATGTTGTTCTTCATGTAACAAGGGTGCATGCTGATATAATGCAAGTAACTGTTGGTAAAAGTTTCTTTCCTAAAAATCCTACTAACTAAGCTTAACATCCCATTCCAGAGTTATATACAAATTAAACTTAGAGTCCACCAATAAGGAAAGAAGACCGTAGAGTCTATATAAGGAAATAACTTTCTGAGCTTTGAAATTTTATTGATTAATTGTGTAATTGTTTAAGTGGAAAGATGCGTTTATTGGTGGATTTCCCTCTGTTTTCCTGCATCTTCCAGTCTGATTTTTTTTTTTTTGTGGTTATCCAGGAGTATTTTTGCATACCTAGTTGTACTAATTTATTGATCAGTGTTTTGTGTATGACCCTGTCAAATGCTGAAGTTAAATCTCTATAAATTACATCACAGCACAATTTTTCATTCATAGCTGTTGTATTGTTATAGAACATCATGTTACAGGTGACAATAGATCTGCTTCCAACATATGCATGCTGATATATGGTTTCAAGTCCCAACCTATCCAGTTCTGACAATCATTTTTCCAGTATTACCTTCTCCATTATTTTTCCACAACATGAAAGTAGACTTAAGGGTCTATATGAATCTGGGTTTGTCCTACCCCCCTTTCCCGTAAAAATAGATTTAATAAACGCATGTCTCCAATCTTGAAGAATCTCCCCATATTTATATGCCCTAGTGAATAATAGATATAATGGCACTGTAAGTTCTTGCTGAAGTGTTCTCAGGTCATTGTTACTAATTTTGCCTCTTCCCTGTGCTTTGTTTGGATCCAGTTTGCTCAGTTCTTTTTCAGTATAATCTAATTTGATTCCAGTATCTGGGATTACCTGTATGTCACTAGGACAATTTATCACCCCTTTTGTGGAGCCAAATTGTTTTGCATAAGATTTTGTAAATATATCTGTAATCTGCTGTCTGAGAATACATTTTAGAATCTGCACACAGTTTATAAATTTGTGTGTCTTTACACCTTCCACCTTTTGTGTATCTATAAAAGGTTTCCTGTTATGCTCATATAAGTTTTCTTCAATTTTTTCTTGATCTTGTCTCACACTGTGCTTAATCTGTTTGTCTAGTTTGTTTATTTCATTTCAGAGTTGTAGCTCGACCTCTCTTCCATTTCTTATATTTTTTGTCTCTCACCTTAATCAGATATCTTGTTCTTATGAAAATGTATCCCCTGATGTTGATGTTAGACATTTTTTGAATTTTTGCACTCAAACAGTTTTTCTTTCAAAACTTTCCACATTCCATCTGCAGTTTTTCCACTGAATACCTCACTCCATTTAGTTAGCAATGCAGTAAATATCTTTTCTTTCAGTGCAATATATGCAAATTCGTAAATTAACCACAGTGCAATCCTCTAATGTTCACAGTGTAGTGCTCTAATGTTCACAGTGCAATACTCAAATGTCTCTTTCTGCGCAAGGATCAATGCAATGTCTTAACCAAGTATCTGTGCAATACTAAAGTCTCATGCAAGTAAGTGTTCAGTTCGAAGTGTTAAAATGTGTTTCTAATTATGTGCAATATTAGTCTGTCTACCTACATGTTGGCGATGTAATAGCTAGATGTTACATGTGTAAATGTCTGTGAAAATAGTCTGTTGTCTGCACATTGAGTCCGGAGACATGGAATTTCGTTCAGTTTTTGCACTTGTGTGATTTCTGAATGACAATAAAGTTTACTTTGACTTTTACATAGTGACTGTTTTGCTTCCATCTAATCTGTAATTAACCTTCTGTGCATTGGTTTTGATTTCATTTTGGCAGAATTATCTTGCAACAAATTAAGCTTTTTAACCCCATGATCACTGCACATCAATGGTGATAAAACTTGACTTGAAGTAACAGTAATTTCTTTAGGAACACACACAATGTGTAGTACGTTCTGTCCCCTGGTATGTTTTCTTTTACAAGCTGAAGCAATTGCTGTTCCTGAATATACGCTGTGAATAATTTCCTTACTAACGTTTAATCAATATTATTCCAGTCTGTTTCTGATAAAGTTAACTCCCCAGCTAATATTGTTCTTCCCTCCTGAGTTTCATGCAAGAAATGTATCATAGGAAAATACTAGGCTTTTGGCCCTGAGGCCCTTACAAGCTTAGCCAAGAATTTGTTCCATGTTCTAACAAGTCAGCACCCTATGCCACTATCCAAAAGAGACCCAGATGGAATCCCAGAAGTGTATTTTCTGTTCCCCAATCCAGTTATTCAGGTTGAGTTTAGCTGGATGGGGAACAGAAAATTCACCCGTGGGATTCCCCCTATGTGTGTATGGATTTCTCTAGGTCATCTGCACTTGACTTTGGTGGTCTGTACACTCCAGCAATTGCTATATGTTCCAGGGTTGTCTTTACTTTCACAGTCACACAGCATGTAGTATTGGTGTTATCACTGAACATGTAATAATCACAGGTTTCATAATTATCTTTAATCCCTATCATAACAACTCCACCTGATTTTTGTTAGAATGTCTGTTAAAATAAAAACATTTATACCCTGACAGAACTGGTTTCCAGTCATCGTTCTTTAACCCTGTTTCACAAACAATAACATCATCAATGTTGTGGGAATGTACAAAATTTTCCAATAAAAAAACTATTATTAATGCTCCTAGCAACCATCAGAGATGCATCAAATATTGTTGTCTGAACTGTTGAATTTTCAAGCTGGCAAAAATCCTGACTAGTGTTTGTCAAATATTGCAAAATATCTGCTGCAAAAATTCTCTTCCCTGATCTTGACAAATGTATGCCATCATGTCTAAACATGTGTGCCCAAAATTAGGCTTGGATGCTCTACACATTTCCATTTTTTAAAACAGGAAATTTTTTCCATGTAGGTATTTACCCAAAAAATCTTTTCATTCACAGTGACCTGACTATCCTTTCTATAGGTGATTTTTGAAAAATACATCCTAACACCAGTCCAAGCTAAACTATCTAAGAGGACTGTCAGTTCCCTAATAACAGTCAGAAAATCCTTGCGGATGGCATCATTTGTACCAATATGATTAAAAACAGATCCATGCTTCCTTACATTAAGGCATTCTAAGGCTTGTCTCATATCTTGTATTTTTACTCCTGGCAGGTATAACACTGTTCAATGTTCATTATCTTCTCTGCAAATGTAAGTATCAGTTCCTTTAATAATTGAATCTCCACTTACAAGAATATGTTTGCTAGCCAGCTGTGAAGAATCTTAAGCTTCTAATACAGTAATATCTGCTCTAGCAATTGTTACAAAGGATAGATCTTCATCACCATTAGTCTTATTAATCCCACTGTTTTCTTTGTACATTAAATTCTCATCCAGCTGGTATTGTAAATCCACAGTTTGAGCCATGTAATCAACATCTCTTTCTCTTGTTTTTTTCTTGCAGTAATGTTCTTCAATCCTTCCATGTTCAATTTTGATTTCTTCATTTTCACCTGCCCCTTGCCTCTTTTTTCTACCTTCTCTGATGGAAAATGATGCTTTTTTCTGTAGATTGAAGGTTTTCTAATAGAAAAATATCATTGTTCCCTCTATCCTGTATGTTACGTAACAAAGCAGTGTCCTTTTTAATATGTATTCTCTTTCCTTTACAGTCATTAATCAGTTTATTTTTCTTCCTTGTTATTTGTGGTGAACTTCTTGCTTTCTTTCTTTTTTGTTTCCTTCTAAACAAACTGTATCCTCAGATTGCTGAATACTTGATTGAGGATTCCAAAGTTGTCAGAGGCATCATCTTGTTTCATAGGGGTTGAATGATCTTTGCAGAAAATAGATGCATCATTTCCTAAATGTGTTCTATTTCTTCTATGCCTAACATTATTTAGTTCATCAGTCCAGTCATTAATGTATGAAACAACAGTTCTCTAAGCCATGTCAATTGCACAGGTGCAATCATCATCATTAAGTCTAGATTTGGTTCTAACAATGGTAAGCAAATCATCCAGCTTCTGACATGGGGAACACAGATCACCAGTTACCTTTAAATAAGCATAGCATTTATTACACTGTACAAGATATTTGTGCATTAGCAAATCATTAATTGTATACTCATTTAAGGACTCCATATTCAGCTTCAAACTAATAAAATATTGTAAAAGAAAAGAATAATCAAAATCAGTAACCATAGAATTCAAAGAGAACTTAAATCAGCTTCTGTGACAAAAGAATCACACCAGCAATATACAACTAAATAATAAATTAAGTACAGTAAAGTTGTTCTGACCATACAAGTTCTGCAAGCCAGACAAAAGTTTTAATTCCTATCAATCGCACTATCGATTGCAGTCACACTTTTTAACAGTAAAGATCAATAAATCACAAACCAAGGTAGGATTTTTTAGATATGCTCAAGATTTTCCTCTATGCAGTCTATGTGAATTTATAGCTGTCTAGGCCCCTTGGGGTGGCTAGAGCTCACTTGTCTAAAACCTATCCCTTTCTAACAACCAACAGTGAAATTAAAGGTAAAACAACAAAATATGAATAAAAGTAAATTGTGGTAACAAGCTATCCCTCCCTACCTACAAACAGTTAAAAACAGTGATAAAAAATACAGTATACATTCAAATAAAACTTCTCTTACCAGTCAACTCCACAGTAAATCACAAACCAAGGCCAGGTTTTTGTGATATATAAAAAATGAGACCACAGTAAATCATTTCAAGACTTTTCCCACCTTTAATGTGACCTATAACCTGTACAATTCAATTGAAAAACAAGCAAATCTGTTAGAGGAAAAAATATAAAAAATAAAAAAATGTACAATAAGCTAGTTGCATAGGTATGCACACCCTTAAACTAATACTTTGTTGAAGCACCTTTTGATTTAATTACAGCATTCAGTCTTCTTGGGTACACACCTGCCATCAATTAAAGAGACTCTGATTAACCCCAAATAAAGTGCAGCTGCCCAAGTAGGATTTTCCTAACATTTACTCCATTACCTGCTACAGCAAAAGCTATGGTTCGCAGAGAGCTTACAAAGGATTTAAGGGATCTCATTGTTGGAAGGTATCAGTCAGGAGAAAGGGTACAAAAAAATTCCCACAGCATTGGATATACCATGGAACACAGTGAAGACAGTCATCAAAAAATGGAGAAAATATGGGACAACAGTGACGTTCCAAAGAATTAGATGTCCCTCCAAAATTGATGAAAAGATAAGAAGAAAAAGGAGACTGCCAGGCGGCCTACAGCAAAACTGAAGGAGCTGCAGGAATTTCTGGATAGTACTGGTTGTGTACTACATGTGACAACAATCTCCCGTATTCTCCATATGTCTGGACTATGGGGTAGGGTTGCAAGACGGAAGCCTTTTCTAACACAGAAAAACATCCAGGCCAGGCTAAAATTTGCAAAACAATGCATCGAGTCTCCCAAAAGCATGTGGGAAAATGTGTTATGGTGTGATGACACCAAGGTTGAACTTTCTGGCCACAATTCCAAAAGGTACATTTGGCGCAAAAACAACACTTCACATCACCAAAGGAACACCATCCCCACGGTGAAGCATGGTGGTGGCAGCATCATGCTTTTGGGTTGCTTTTCTTCAGGTGGAACTGGGGCTTTAGTCACGGTGGAGGGAATTATGAACACTTCCAAATACCAGTCCCCTGTGGCCCAAAACCTTCAGGCGTCTGCTAGAAAGATAAAGATAAAGAGGAATTTCACCATTCAGCACGACGATGACCCCAAGAATACATCCAAATCAACAAAAGAGTGGCTTCACAGGAAGAAAATTAAAGTTTTGGAATGGCCGTGCCAGTGCCCAGACCTAAATCCAATAAAAAAATCTGTGGGGTGACCTGAAGAAGGCTGTGCACAAGAGATGCTCTCGCAATCTGACAGATTTGGAGTGCTGTTGCAAGGAAGACTGGGCAAATATTGCCAAGTCAAGATGTGCCATGCTGATAGACTCCTTCCCAAGAAGACTGAATGCTGTAATTAAATCAAAAGGTGCTTCAACAAAGTATTAGTTTAAGGGTGTGCACACTTATGCAACCAGCTTATTGTACGTTTTTTATTTTTTATATTTTTCCCCTAACAAATTTGTTTGTTTTTCAATTGAATTGTACAGGTTATAGGTCACATTAAAGGTGGGAAAAGTTTTGAAATTATTTATTGTGGTCTCATTTTTTTATATCACAAAAACCTGGCATTTTGTTTGACTGAGTTTTGTCAAAAAACCCTTTCCAGAGGAAGCCTGGGAAGAAAAGCTCCAGCATATTGCCAACATTTTTAGACAGACATTGACTAGTAAATATGAACAGACATTAAGTAATATCCATTAACTGTTACACATTCATATGAAATAAAGGCAAACTATTACAGTACACAGGTTACTTGTGCGTTGGAAGATTTGAACATTGAGCTTTTGAAGAAGTGTATTAGTGAGTTTATCATATAGTTATTGCCCACAGTTATTACAAGGCAAATTAGTTTAAAACACAATTTGTACCTTGTCCGTGCCTACCATCATGCTATACTCTCAGTTTTAGAAGTTTATATTTATGTGCTAGCAGTGAATCACAGTGTAGTTTTTTTATTTAGGCTCCTGGCATTGAGCAGTAACAAGTTGAAAGTTCATTTCAGTTTGCCAATTTGACATCACCTAAGGAAGGCTCTCTGAAAGTGGATAAACTTTTAGCCAGTATTCAGAAGCCTAAAGGGGATGGATTATACCTATATGGACTGTGATGAAGTCATACTGGTACATACTGGTACCTGTGGTTTAATGAATTGGGTGTGTCTGAGGTTTGGTGGATCCTGGCTCCAGATAAGCAACTTGTTCAGCCTGGTTAGAGGGACATCAGTATGTCCCCTATGGCGAGAGTCCTGGGAAGTGCATTTGCTTGCCTTAGGGGTTTAGTGTTTGGGGCTCCATTGAGTGTGACTGCATGTCTAGTATTAGGTGGTGTTTTTTCTGAGTTTCTTTGGCTTACTGAGAGATAGTTTTTCTAACTGGTAGTCTAGGTGAACTTTGTTGTTTAGGAAGATTGCTTTTAAGTGCCTTAGCACATGTTAGTCTGTCTGTGTGCTGTGTGGTATGTGAGGTGGGTGTTGTAGGTGTGGTTTTGACAACCTGATGTTGCCTGTATGCGAGAGTTTAGCTTCCAGTGTCATTGTGTAAGTACACCTCTCACATACTGTGTCTGTTTCTTTTAGTTTTAAGTGGTTGTTGGTAAATACAAGACAATTGCTACATTTTTCAAGATGCCAATATCCACCAAGCTGGTAACAGGGAAGTTAGGAAATTGCATATCCATAATGTCTAGTCCTTTGCTTGGTGAGCTACAAGGGAGTGGTGTATTGAGATTAGGAGACAATTAAGGGTGCTTTGTTGGTGCAGATTAATAAGGCTGTCTTATTGGGGCAGAGTACTATATTCTACTAACTTTAATGCTTACACAGTACTGAATTCTCCTAAATCTACACATATTGTACTCAATACCCAAATAGCTGCTTTAAGCTTCTCAGCATGCAAGGTATTTGCTCTACATTTATTGTTTTACAATGTAGTTTTATGGACCGTGTTTGCTATGCACAGGGCACTGCTAACTGCTGCTGTGTGGTGAGCAGCTCCACGCAAATGTGTTAAACTAGTAACAGCAGAGAAAAAAACAGAAAACTAACTAATGAGCCCTCTGGCCATTGAAATGACTACATTATGAGACCTTGTGTGTGTTTCTCAACTCATACAGACCAGGCAAATACTCTGTGCCACAAGATGAATAAACGCAGTCATCCTAATGTAAAAACACAGTAGAAAAGACCCACAAGTGCAATGCTACCCTACCACAAACCATTTAAACAGTTAGCTGGAAATCCTTTGCTGAAAGTGATTTCAAGACACTCTTACTGCAGTAACAGTGAGAGGAAGAACTTTTTTTTACAGAAATATAGTGAAATGCACAAATAAAAGCAGGGACAGTAGTGATTACTCATAATAACTTAAGCAACCGTGATTTAGAAATCAAAAGTACCTCACCTTGCCTGGATGGTACTGGATACAAGTAAAACACTTCTGGAGCACAGGCTAGGATGCAAAGCTTTGCTGAGTTGTGAAAAAGTGAGCAGGGTAAAATATGCAGTAAAGAGGGTTTACTTAAGAGCAGTACTGGTTTACTTGGTAGGCATTCAGTTCCATGGCTCTGTGGAAAACGATGGGTGGGAAGAGTATTTAAGTAGCTTATACAACAGACAATAACAGTGAAAGAGGGGAGGATTATGTAAGAAGGTAAAGCATATTGTCGGAAAATGGATGGGTGTATGGTAAATTTTTAGTCAACTTTGCAGTCAGCTCATAAATCCTAAGGTGTACAGTAATTTCTGATATTCCACTGTACCTTTGGTAAAGCATGCCATTATTAACTTTTAACTGTAGGTAAGATTTTAGAAGTGATAAATTATTTTTCCCTGCAGAGTTATGGCAAAACTTCCTCTATTTTATTTACAATTGAAGAAAAGAGAATCATAACAAATGTTTAATTTATTTTCTTGTAGTACGTGAATTTTCATTAAGCTTGTTGACTTTCAAGTATTTTTAAAGTACCATTTTGAGGCATTATTTAAACCATTAGTATTAAGAGGTAAAAGTGAGAGAGACCTCTCTCTTAATTTATTTTAAAGAGAACCATCTTTATTTTAAGCTGTAAAGCAAGCTGAAGAATAAAGTGTAAATGGATTAATTTGTGACCCAATATAAGCAAGTAAAAACAAAACAGATACAAAAGAAGCTGTTAGGGAAGTCATAGCAGTGTTATTAAACTATGGTTAATGCAGACTTGAAAAGTTGTTTACTAACGATCAGAAAGATTCCCTAACTTAATTAGAAAATATTTTTTTTAAAACATTACCCCTGAATCTCAAGATTAGTTCTAAAATAAAAAAAAAATAAACAATCCTGAAAACAGTTGTGAACTCTCAAAATATCTTTAGCTAGTTGTCTAAATATATATTGCAGTAAAATCAACATATTATGTTCTAAATTCATTCATTCCCATCAGTAAAAAGAAAAAAAGGAGGAGGGATGGATGGGGGGAGAATGTAAAGTAAGAATATAAGCAATTCATGT
This sequence comes from Protopterus annectens, assembly GCF_019279795.1. Taxonomy (NCBI): domain Eukaryota; kingdom Metazoa; phylum Chordata; order Ceratodontiformes; family Protopteridae; genus Protopterus; species Protopterus annectens. The sequence continues at coordinate 654,001,448 of NC_056733.1, read as the reverse complement.
TTAGCTGTATTTCATAACATATATTTTGTGGTATTAGTTTTTATTATTTTCCTTTTTTATTAATTGACTGGAGACATAGGTTCATAGGTTCATACTAGGCTATCTGCCCTAGGGCATTTATAAGCCTAGCCAGAATGTGTTTGGCTTTCGCCATCCATTTTAAATATATTTTGCTGTGCCCTTTTTCGAGGTTAGTATATTGTGCCTCTGTCTAACAGTGACACAGAAGTGATACCCGGGTTAAACCTATGATCTCCCATCCACTCATCAAGATTCCTCTTGAAGAGAGTCAATGAGGGACTCTGCCTAACCTGGACTAGGATTTTATTCCAGAGTGAAGGGAGCCTCTGGGTTATAAATCTGTCCCTCCAGCATGTCCTATTTATTTCAGTGCTGAGGTTCAAGTCTCTCGAGCGCGTAGCTCGATGGGATTTGGATTTTCTGAGGTGCAGCATGTCCATTAATTCCGGGTTGGACATGGTTTTATACGTCAGGCACAGATCGCCCCTGAACAGGCGGTATGACACTGAGTAGAGCTGGAGTTTCTTTAACCGGGCAGCATATGGCATCTGTTTGAGCCCTTTGATCCTCTTGGTGAGGTACTTTTGGGGTATTTCCAGTTGCTGCAGGTGTCTGGTAAGGTACATCCCAAAAGGGGCATTGTACTCAATTATGGGCCTGATGAGGGATGAGTAAAGAGGCACGATGACCTCCCCTGATCTAGATGTGAATCCCTTCATGATTAGGTGGGCTATATAAAATGTTTTTCTAACCACTTTGGCCACGTGGTTGTCAAATGAGAGACTGCTATCAACTTGGGCCCCAGGTCCCTAATTACTTCTTCTGTACTTAATGGATTACCACCTATGTGGTAATTTGTGGGCACTTTGTTTTGCCAAAGGGATGGCTATACACTTTTGGCATTTAGCTTGAGGCCATGGCTCTGGCACCAGTTGTCTGTTTCTATGAGGCCCTTTTGGAGGATGCTTGTGTCGGCTGGAGAGTCGATTATGGCGCCCAGTTTGCAGTCATCTGCAAACTTGGTCAGCCACAGTCCTTCCGTGTTGGCCTGTACCTCCGAGAAATATATACCGAACAAGAGAGGTCCCAGGACTGAGCCTTGTGGGACGCCACTTGTAACTGGTTTGGAGTCTGACATGGCTCCAGCAATTCTAACCATGTGGGTTCTGTCCTTGAGCCAGTTTGCAACCCATCTAGTGACATAGGGGTTTATATTTAAGCTGGTGAGCTTATCTGTAATGCCCGAGTGGGGTATTGTATCAAAGGCTTTTGTGAGGTCCAGGTAGGCTGTGTGGACCACCTTCCCCTCATCAATGGTCTTGGTGACTGTTTCAAAGAAATCAACCAGGTTTAAGAGGCAGGATCTGCCCTTAACAAAGCCGAACTGGGTAGGATCCAGTGTCTGTAGGTCCCCAATATCTTTATCTATGAGGTCCATGATGATTCTTTCCATAGCTTTGCAAACCAAGCTAGTCAGTCTTATGGGGCGATAGTTTCCAGGATCCGTTGAGGCACCACCTTTGTGGAGAGGGGCCACTGTTGCTGTACGCCACTCTTTGGGTACATATCCTGTAGTAAGGCTGAGATTGAACAGTAGTTTTATGTTTGGGTTTAGCTCTTCTTGGAGTTCATGTAGGACGCAGACCGGGACACCGTCTGGTCCCATTGATGCTGTGTTTTTTTGCTTTGGAGAGGGCGGCTCTTACCTGAGCATCTGAGATGTCAGGGGGGCAGCACTCTGCTGGGATAGATATTTGCCCTTTTGGTGGTGGTGGTGGTGGGGTTGCGCTGAACTGTCAGCTAGGATGTTGGCAATGTCTGTGTGTTCGATGTATTTTTTGTCGTTTTGGACTAATTCTGAGCATATCTGGGAATTCCCACCCAGGTTCCTAACATAACTAAAGAAAGCCTTGTGATTATCCTTAGTGTCCTGTGCAATTTTCCTCTCGAAGCTGGCCTTAGACGATTTTATGAGTGCCCATAGTTTTTTGCTAATACTGATCATAGATGCCTTCCCTTTTTGGGATTTTGCTCTATCATTTAGTAGCTTCCTCCTTCTATTGTATAGTTTGTTTATGGCTGGGGTCCACCAGACAGGACGTCTGCCTTTGGAGGATTGGGTCTTGGTTTTATTTGGGATTGCATGATCCATGCATTCCTGAAGGTGTTCATAGAATGCATTTATAAAGGATTCTGCGGTCTGGGCCGTATTTTCCACAGGCCCGGGGGCTTTGAAGGATTCCACCTCGATTTTGAGGAGTGTGAAATTTGCTTTAGAGAAGTTTTTCACTGTGGTTTTCTGGGCAGGAGGTGGGGTCGGGATGTGAATATCCAGTTAGATTAGTTTATGGTCTGATCTTACCAGTGAGGGATACACTTCTGATCTGGAGCATAGAGTCCCCATGTTGGTGATGATCAGGTCAAGTATGTTTTCCCCTCTTGTGGGAGTGGTAACAAGTTGTTCCATAGCATTTGAGTTTATAAATTCTAGGAACCTTTGGACTAGGGTGTTGGAGCTAGAGTAATGCCCCCAGTCATTTTGGGTAGTTGAAGTCGCCCAATATAATGGTGTTTGGAGAGACCTTCATATTTTCCAGTGTTCTCAGGAAGGCCGAGTGGGGTTCCTGGGTTTGGGAGGGTGGTCTGTAGCAGGCTATAAACTGGAAGGCAGTTTTACCCACAGTTAGTTGCACATGGATAGCCTCTGATGCCTCGTGCTGCGCCACCAGCCTGGATGTGTGGGTATCTTTGACGAATATTGATACTCCCTTTCCTTTTGTGGTTCGGTCCAAGTTTTGGGGCTGAAAAGCATGGTATGAGGTATAACCTGGTAGTGCTGGGGTGCTCTCGGGAGCCTTGAACCAGGTTTCTGTTAATGAACAGATATCGATGTTCTCCATGCTAAGGAGAGTTTCGAGTGCGTGCATCTTGAGGTTTAGACTTTTGGCATTGAGTAGCATTACTCTTAGTTTCTTATCCCTTGTGATACCTATGGAGGTGGGTTTGTCTTTTGAGCCTTGCCTAAAAAAGGCACTATGGGGGTAGCAAGAGCCTTTGCCAATATCCGAAAGCCCAGGGGTGACAGGTGCAAGCCATCCCTAGTGAAGCATCGTGGCTTGTTGAGCATGACATCCCAGGCTGACAGGCATTGGATCCCCTTTGAATGACATCAATACTTAAGCCAATTGTTGAAATTGATAATCTTGTCTTCATATTGTGGCATCATTCTTGGTGAGGGTAAGATGCTACTCAAGGTCAGGGTCATACTGGCCTGGGCCACATGCTCAGAGAGCTCCTCTATGTCTCTTTTCATGTAGTCCAGGGAGGTACATCTCAGGTCATTCACACCAGCATGGACAATGGCTGAGTCATATTTGTACTTGCCTTGGAGTGACCTGAGTGCTTGTGTTATGTGGCGGATCGTAGTGCCCGACAGATAGCTCATCGTGACCTTCTCCTTGTTCAGCCTGGTGAGCGGGACGTTAGTGTGCCTGACGATAGAGTCACCTATTACAAGTGTATCAGGTGTGTTGTTTAGCCTTAAGGGCTGTGACTGTTCGCCACACTGGCTTTGTGAGCTATGTGTTGCACGTGTTTTGTTTTGGGGTAGTGGTTGCTTGGGTGTCTGCTTTGGAGGTCTCTGCTGCTTAGGTAGGCAAATTTTTATTTAGAGCCTCCGAGTATGTTTTTGTGTGTTTATGTGTTTGGTTTGCTGTCGTGGTAGGTCTATGTGAGACTGGAATTGTAGTGAGTGTGGTTTCCTTCTCCTCCTGACTGGTTACGCCAGTACTGAGTTGAGAGAGCTTAGCCTCCAGTTTGGCTATATGGATGCATCTCTCACATGTGTTGGAATTTGTTGGAAGGAGGAGAGGGTTGTCTGTGTACATGAGGCAGTTGTAACATTGCCTCAAGATTCCCAGATTCACCAGCTGGACCGGAGAGGAGATTGACAACTGACCTTTGGACGTGCTAGAATAGTATTGGGAATTCCCTTATAATTGAAAAAAAAGGGCCAATGGGGAACAAGGTACTCAAGGGGAGTTTGTGAGGGTGTAGTGCTTTTAATATTTTAGTGCTGACTTATATAATTGCTTTAGTGAGCAAGTGCCAGGTAACTTAAATGCAATGTGTTACAGGTAACTTAAATGCAAAAACGACAAACAGTAACTTTCTTTAAGTGAAACAAGGAAATAAGTACAGTAAGCAATGCAGATATCACTAGGGATCCACAGAAGCGCTGAAAAGCTGCGTTTTAGGTGGTATTAGCATTTCAGGGAAATAACAAGCAAACAAACAACAAGCATACAAACAAAGCTAGATTCAGCAGGCCTGGATCTAGTCTATGCTACAGAAAACAAGGTGTACCAATTTCAGTAAGAAACAGTTGAAATATGCAGGCACTATAAGCTTCTAACCAGAAATTCCCAGCTCAGAAGGGCAGAGTCCAGCCTCTCCTCCCACAAGAGTGCAGACCACGAACCTTCTTAATGTAAAATAACTGACCTGAAGCCCAAGTGCTTAAACCAGAACTAATACACTTTTAGAATAACAGACATTGAGCCCTCAATCAGCAGTTCCCAACTTAGAAGGATGTAAGCTACCTGTCCTGCCACCACAGTGCAGGCCACAAACCTTCCTAATGTAAAACAACTGGTCTGAAGCCCAAGTGCTTAATCCAAAAGACTTAGAATGATAGCTACACTTTAATCAAGTTACTACCAAGCAGTAGTAAATACAATTGAATACTTTAAAGAATGCCTGGATTAGTGCTCAAGTTATACAAACAAAGCTAGATTCAGCAGGCCTGGATCTAGTCTACGCTACAGCAAACAAGGTGTACCAATTTCAGTAAGAAGCAGTTCAAATATGCAGGCACTATAAGCCTTTAACCAGAAATTCCCAGCTCAGAAGGGCAGAGTCCAGCCTCTCCTCCCACAAGAGTGCAGACCACAAACCCTTTTAATGTAAAATAACTAGCCTGAAGCCCAAGTGCTTAAACCAGAATTAATACATTTTTAGAATAACAGACACTGATCTCTCAATCAGCAGTTCCCAACTTAGAAGGATGTAAGCTACCTGTTCTGCCACTACAGTGCAGACCACAAACCTTCTTAATGTAAAACAACTGGTCTGAAGCCCAAGTGCTTAAACTAAAAGGCTTAGAAAGAGTTACACCAAGCAGTAATAAATACAATTGAGTACTTTTAAGATGACACAAAAGCAAAATAAAGTAGGAAGAAACACAAATACAGTAAAAGCAGAATTTTTTTTTTTCAGAAAAGTAGCAAAAACAGTAGTAAAAACAATTCACATGCAGTGCAAGCTGGCACACTTGAGTATGTAGCAATATTATTCCACACACAGTTTATATATTTTGTCTGTTAAACCAGAGTTTTATCAAATGTATGATCATACAGTAAAAGAAAAATAAGCAGTTTTATCTTATGCAGAACTTAAATTCATTAACCCTTTTAAAGATGCATTTATGTATTCATTTTTTAAATTGTATTGCATTTGACAGTTTAGTGATTTGCCTTGCTGAGATTCAGTATAATTTGTATATTAACCAGATAGAGTTAATAATAGAGTTGAGATGATTTCAAGAAAAAAGTAGTTATCATTAAATTGTCAAATATTTTAATGTGTGACTGTTTTTGTAATCCGTTTATAGTCTGTCAAAACCAGCATAGGTATGTCACCGCCATAGATAGTAGTAAACATTGTAACACATTCTATAAGGTTATATCTTTGGTATACAACAGAAGCCTGTATCTCCATTTCTGCTTTTCATGCAAATGTTCACATAAAAACAGTTGAATAATATATTTAAAGAATGCAGTAAACATGTGTATACATTGAGATGCTGTCTTCCACTATTAGAGTCAGTAAATTTATTTGTACTACTCATATTAGTATTGACCTGCACTGCCCCATGTGTATTTGTATGCCCCTTAATAAAGTTTTCCTAGCATTTTACTGTCACAAAGTAAAACAGGAAGAATACAGTTTGTGTGCTGCAGTTTCATTAAGAGGGCTAAATTGTTGTACTGCTCAAAAGCACCCCAGTGTTCCCGACCCAGATGGCTGTCCTGCTGTAAGCTTGGTATTATCTCTTCTCATGGCTCCCACCCAGAAAGGCTCACACAGTTTGAAGGACTGCATACGGTTGGGCATTTAAAAAAAAAAAAAAAAACAGATAGCCACACTGGTCTGCCCTCAATAACAAACTTAACTAAGGTATTATCTCTTCTCACGACTCCCACCCTGAAAGGCTCATAAAGTTAGAAGGACTGCATCCAATTGGGTATTTAAAAAAACAAAATGGATAGCCAGACTGGTCTACCCTCAATAACAAACTTAACTAAGGTTACTATTTTTTCTAAAGTCTTTCTGCGTAAACTGTTTAATTCAGCCGTACTGGGTCAACAGCACCAGACTTACCAGCCCTTAAATAAGGCTTCTAATGCTAAAAAGTTCCACCAAATTGTACTATTAAAGGTGCTGTGTGTGTTTAAACACAGAACATAGATTAGAATTTAAAGCAAGTTCCACCAAATTGTACTGTTAAAAGTTGCTGTCTGTGTTTAAAAACAGAACATTGATTAGAATTTAAAGCAAGTAAAAAAGCAAGGAAAAGCCTCTTAATGCAGTCACATGCTCTGAGGATTCCTCTGGTGTGGTTAAGCCCCATCTTCCCCTCCCCCTGCCTTGCTAACAATCGGAGGTTACTTAACCACCTCAATTAACCTCCATTTCTCAAACACCTCAGTGCTTCAGGCACAGGCGGCTGTCCTGCTGTAAACTTGGTATGTAATTTTCTATGTTACTGACTCTCTGATTAAATACAACTGTAGATTTAATAATATGTGAAATCTTATGCTGATTCTGAATGTTTAAAATGTCCATTAATACATGAGGCTGATGAATGCATTGGGCAACTGACTCTGCGCTTTCTTGTTGCTGCTAAACTGAATTGATTGTTTGTAACTTTGTTACAGTATTTAGTCTAATTCTTAAATCCTAGACTCTGTACAAACAGCCTACGTCCTAAACACTACTACCATTGAACTTTATTTTCATGCTAAAGATACAAGATGATGCAGAATAGTGTGACCCTGGATAGCGTTTCTTCTTCTTATATATGCTATATCTTGCTTACTTGTTCTATTTAGCTACCAAATACTTGAAACTGTTTCATAGGGCAGTGCAGTGTACTATTAATGTAAGGATTATGCTTTTTCTCTCAGTCGCTATATTATATATGGCATGAAACACTATTCAATCATTTTTTGCCATTGTTCCATTTCTGGTGATGAGCCAACACTAAATATCTATTATTAGGTATTGTCTCTTCTCACGGCTCCCACCCTGAAAGGCTCACACAGTTAGGACTGCATCCAGTTGGGCATTTAAAAAATAAATAAATAAAACGGATAGCCAGACTGGTCTACCCTCAATAACAAACTTAACTAAGGTTACTATTTTTTCTAAAGTCTTTCTGCTTAAACTGTTTAATTCAGTCGTACTGGGTCAACAGCACCAAACTTCCCAGCCCTTAAATAAGGCTCCTAATGGTAAAAAGTTCCACCAAATTTACTGTTAAAGGTGCTATCTGTATTTAAACACAGAACATAGATTAGAATTTAAAGCAAGTAAAAAAGCAAGTTCCACCAGATTGTACTGTTAAAGTTGCTGTCTGTGTTTAAAAACAAAACATAGATTAGAATTTAAAGCAAGTAAAAAAACAAGGAGAAGTCTCTTACTTTAATCACAGGCTCTGAGGATTCCTCTGGTGTGATTAAGACCCACTCTGCTCACCCTCTGGGCTCGCTTTGTGCCCCTCCCTGCCCCCTATTTCCAGTTGTCCCCAGTACCTCTGAATTTATAACCCCTCAGCCACACCCGCTCCCCCTTCTTCACCAACCATTAACAGGAATTCATTTATAACCCACCCCTTCCAATATCTCCCCACCTACCCTGCCTACCAGGAGTATACTCCCCCCATTATGTCTCTAATCCTTACTAATGCTTCTAAAGTACCTCCTCTACTCTACACCCTACCTTTACTAATCACCCTGTATTGTCTCACCATCTATGAAAACCAATCCCATATAGGATTCAACTATCCCAAATGCCTTACTACCACCACAGTCCTCTCAAACCTTTCTGCCCACTCATTCATGTCCATTGACGCCAACTCCTTTACCCCTGCTAACACCCATATACCCAGATATGTTAACATCAGAACTAAATACTACCAAAAAGTGATAAATAAATTTCTAAAGCTCATACCTAGTTTGCCCCACACCCTTACTATTGATGGGCCACCATCCCCAGACAACACTAACTCTAATCATAACAGCCCAAACATAAGGCAAAGCCTAAAAAGACCCCACAACTCACTATTGACCTGCTACTTAAACATTAGAAACATTAACAATAAGGTCCACAACCTCCATGCCCTCCTGACAACCTACTCCCCGACATACTTTGTCTGACCGAAACATGGTTAAAACCAACTACACCAGATAATGAAATTCTACCTCCAGGGTATAATATACTTAGGCTAGATCGTACTACCAGGAAAGGGGAGGGGTTGCTGTTCTCCATAAAACCATCCTAAATGTTACTCTAGACAACCTTCAACCACCTATCTTTAACAAAGCAGAAATTATGATTTCCAAACTACAAATAAATAAAAACAAATGTACAAACATAGTATGTGTCTATATTCCCCCAGGTAATAACTCAGGGACCCTGGAAGACATCCTCTACTGGCTATCCAATGCCTACCTCAAGAGACCATTGTTCTGTGGGATCTCAATATAGATTGGAATACCTGCACTACAGAGACCCCAACCACCCATGTAAACCTAAATGGTTTTTGACAAACTATAACCTCCCCTACTAGGATCAGCAAGCTTAACAATAAAGAAAGTATCCTAGACTGGATACTAATTAATAGCCCCCACCACATGTACAAATCAGGTACTCTCCCTGAAGATCTCAGTGATCATTTCTTAATGTATACTATTAGGCATAAAGTTGAATGTCCACATCTACCCACCTATAAACCAATAAACAATAAATTCTTAGAAGAACTTAAGTTATGCAATTGGTCAATTCTAAAACAACTACCACTGGATGAGGCAGTAACACATTTTAATAACACATTCCTGGCCATCCTTGACAACCATGCACCTGCATGTTCTATTAGAATTAAAACAAAAATTGCCCCCTGGCTCACTAAAGAAACCAAGCTAAAGATCTTCCAAAGAAATAATGCCTGGAATATCTGGCGCTCCTCTAAAGCCCCACAAGATCAACTCAAATTTCGACAATATAGGAATGATACAAAAAAATCCATATTACTAGACAAAAAAAAAATTTCTGCCATCTACAGCAGAGCAGAAACACCACAACGAACCACAGAAGTTCTGGGCAGGTATTAACAAACTCCTCCACCCAGGGCAATCCACAAATCCAACCTCCTCAGCCCCAACCAAAATATCGCCAGAGTCCATTGCCAACACCTTCAACAGTTTCTTTACATAAACCATCCAGGCCCTTGTCCTAATGCTGAAGCCCCTAAACCCAGTGACATTCTCTCCTCCAGCTTCCAAAAAGTTCTGACTTCACTCATTAGAGCCCTAATTAAAAAACTCAAACCAACGACTCTTTCAGCTGACCTCCTACCTGCAAAAAGCTGCTGATGTTATAGCATTCCCTGTCTCTGTTTTGATAAACAGAACCATAACTGAAGCCTCTATCTGGAAAATATCACATTTCATACCACTCCACAAAGGAGGCAGCTCCATTGAGCTGTCCAGACTATAGACCAATAGCTATCCTTTCCCCTCTGGCTAAAATTATGAAAAAGTGTATCCATAAACAACTCTTACACTACCTTATTCCACATAATCTTCTGGCCAACTCCCAGCATGGATTTAGACCACAGCACAGTACCACCACAGCCCTCCTCTCCTTTGCTAATGTCATAAATTCCAACCTAACAAGAACAAACTATCTTCTGCCTCTTTTGCCCTGTTTCACAATCTTTCCAAGGCCTTTGTTTGACATGGTTAATCACCAGCTACTCTTACTTACCCTAAAGAAAATATCCCTAAACAACCATGCCATACAATGGTTTCAATCCTATCTTAGTGGAAGACAGCAGGCTGTCCTTTGGCAGGAAAAACTCTCCACCCTTCTCCCCATTACCCTTGGTGTCCTTCAAGGCTCCATATTAGCTCCCCTTCTTTTCTTCCTCTTTATCAGTGACCTCCACACTGTAATCCCAGACGAACCTGTCTACAATATACCGATGACTCCACCCTGATTTGCTCAGCCTCTACCCCTACAGATATCCCTAGTTTAACCCAGAAAACCTTTACTACAGTGGAAAACTGCATCTCTGCTCAACAGCTGATATTAAACCCTAATAAAACAAAGCTATTGCTCTTCTCCTCTACTCACAAATCCTCTCAACCTTCATTTACTATAACATCTAACAATGGGGCCATAATCCCACCAGATATGTATACCAAACTCCTGGGTGTTAAAATAGGCAACAACCTCAAATATGATTTGCACGTAAATCAAACTATTAAAACCATTAATAAAATACTTGGCTCCTTATACAAAAACAAATCTTTTCTCACCCCTCTAGCTAGGGCTGCCATTGTCCGTACCCATCTGCTTTCAACTCTATTCTATGCCTCGCCAATACTCACTAACTTGAACAAAACTGATCTCAGCAAACTCTGTAGCTGCTACAATCAAAGTGCCAGGTTTGCCACAGGAACTCATTACAGGACACACCATTGTCATAACCTAAACCACTTAGGATGGCTAGAACTCCCCAGGCTAATTCAATATAATCAACTTACTGTAGCATTCATGGTTATTAACCATCCAGAAAAACGCACTCCCTTAAAAACATTATCCATCCCTACAAAAATGCTAGGCCTCTTCATTCCACTACAAAACCTTTGGTTCAGTCTGTTAAAGCTAACAACCTATCTGGAGAATCTGTTTGCAAATTCAGTTGGCAAAACCTGGAATTTGCTCCCATCTGACCCTACTCTAAACCTCTCCCTTAATCAGTTAAAAAAAAAATCTAACCCAGTATTCTAAAACTCACTGGTTATGCCCTTGCTCAAACCCTGACTAAAGCCTAATCTACTTCCATATCCCTGCAATTTTTTGTTCACAGCAACTTACCTCTTACACTAAAAGGTTTGAAAAGAGAAACTGTAACATCTCTGCAGATACTCTGAATATAGCTGCACCTATAGGTTTGATAAGAGAAACTGTAACATATTTGTATATATTTCTGAACATAAACTGTGTTCTTCATAGGCTTGAAATGTGAGACTGTAACTTGTATGTTAATACAATATGTTTGTGCATATACTGTAACTTGCTTGTCTTTATCTGTTTGTAAGTTTGGAGCTTTTCTCCAAGGGCCTCTGCTGAAAATGGGCATGTATCCAGTTGGACTATCCCGGTCATCAAATGTAAAATAAAATAAATTAATAAATAAATAAAATCCTTCCTGAAGTGCATATTATGACTATAAAGCAACTTCTGCTGATTTTGGTGTAATTAAACTCTCTATAGCACCTTATCCAGCTATATTCTGAAACTTCAGAACATTACTATGCAGGTTATCACAGGGACTATAAAATGCCTAATCACATACACCTTTAAACAGTCATATTAAAACATTATTTTCACCTTTTTTGAGGACTTAATAGTGGTCATCTTCCAAATTGAGTGGATAATCCTGGGATAAATGTACATCATCTCTTCCGGTCATCAAGACTGGTTTGAAAGATAGTCAAAACAGTACTTTGACCTTTAGTGGCAGTTTATTCCATAGGCTGGGAATACATTGAGTTAGAAACCGATATCTTCAGAAAATGTTGTTTATTGGTGTAAATTCAGGTTTCTGTATGAGTATTTGTATAGCTACTAGTTTTGCAAAGAAAACAGATGTCATATAGGATTAAGTCTTTCATGGCATGAAAAGTAAGATGTAGATCTACTCTGAGCAACATGAAGGCTAGCAAGTATAAGGAATGTTGTTGTACTCTATTGGGATAGTTGAAGGTTTTTTTATGGCCTTTAATTCTCTTGTTTAGACATCTTCAGGCCATTTCCAGTTGAGTGATGTGCTTGGATTTGAAAATACCAAAATGAGCATTTGATTATGAATTTGATAAAGGAAAAGGACAGCAGTAGGATGACTTATTTGGATCTTGAGGATATTCCCTTGGAAATGATCTAGGGCATATGGAAGGCTTTCCTGTCTATAGTTGAGCCATGATGATTGAAAGAGAGAGATCTGTCCACATAGGTACCCAGTTCTCTTACGACTGATTCTGAAGAGGTGTGTCATTTATAAACCATAAGGTAGGAGCAGCTTCTTTGGCAAATGTTACTACTCTGCACTTTTCTTTGCATATAGCTAGAGACCATTTTTAGTATGCCAGTTATGTGTATATTTCACCCCTTGCTAGAACTGTGCCAGTTATGTATATATTTCACACTTTGCTAGAACTGTGCCAGTTGTGTACATTTCACCCCTTGCTAGAACTGTGCCAGTTATGTGTATATTTCACCCCTTGCTAAAACTGCGCCAGTTATGTGTATATTTCACCCCTTGCTAGAACTGTGCCAGTTGTGTATATTTCACCCCTTGCTAGAACTGTGCCAGTTATGTGTATATTTCACCCCTTGCTAGAACTGTGCCAGTTATGTGTATATTTCACCCCTTGCTAGAACTGTGCCAATTATGTGTATATTTCACCCCTTGCTAGAACTGTGCCAGTTATGTGTATATTTCACCCCTTGCTAGAACTGTGCCAGGTATGTGTATATTTCACCCCTTGCTAGAACTGTTTAGTATGTGGATGGCTGCATGGATAATCGTGCACAGCTTTCTGTCATTAGCAAACTTGCCCAGCCACATTTCTGGGATGTTGGCTTAGATGTTTGCAAAATAAAGTACAAAACTGGAGAAGGGCAAAGCACTGATCCCTGTGGTTCCCTACTAGCTACAATTTTACAATTGAAGAGGGTACTGGCAGGTTTCACAACTTGGGATCTGTTGGCTAGCAGATTTGCAATCCAACAGACAAGGTAGGGGTTTACATTAATTGTTCTAGTAATGCCAACACTGAGACTAGTGTCAACAGCCTGGATCAGGTCATGATAAACAGTGTGCTTAGACTTACCACTGTCCACAGCCTCTTAAACCTTTTCAAAGACAAGAGCTGCCCTTCTCAAAAAAAAAAAAAAAAAAAAAACTGATTGGAGTTTAGATTAGTTCAATTGTTTATGTCCATATAAGTGAGTTCTGCTGTGATGCATTTCAGGGCTTTTCATACAAGGCTGTGGAGACAGATGGGCCCATAATTACCTAGATCCATAAAGGAGATAATCTTATGTAAGTGAGTCATAACGGCTCTTTTCCAGGCATCAGGCACAAACCCTGTGGATACGCTGAAGTTGAAGAGGTTATGTAAAGATTCAGATGCATGCTTAGCACTGATAAGAAGTCCAAATAGTAAGTTGTCTGGTCCCACAGAATTATTATTTTTAACCTTTGATAAGGATTCTAAGACTTGTTCCACACTGATTTCAAGGAAAGCTCCGTTTTCAGTCATAGTGGGTGCAGGGATATGGGTGGGTGGGGTAGCACTAATTTTTTCTGCTGTTATGTTGGCTATATGGTATGTTTGAAATGTTTGATATTATTACGGAGGAGCACAGTGCATTTTTAAAGATTATTTCTTAATTTTATGACATATAACTAGTGAATGATTTGTTGTTTCCTTTGGTACTGGTAGAGACCTTAAGCTTGTACCCTGCTTTAAATTTTCTAATAGTACTAGTTCTTTGCTGGTGCATTTCTGAAAGGTTTTGAGGTAGGGAATGATGATTCCTTACAGCTATTAATTATTTTCCTTCTTTTTTGTACAGTTTATTAATGCAGGAATTCTACCAGATAAGTGTATTCTAGAATTTACCATTATATTTTAGGTAGATAGGTACTGACTTTTTTTTGCAGCTATTTAGGTGCTGGTAAAAGTCAGAGGTGAATGCAACAACTCTCTTTTTTGGGTCAGTCTGGGGGAGAATTGTTGGAAATTTTGCCTAGGTTTTCTACAAGGTGAAGTAGGTTTGTGCTAAGTCCTTAAATATAGATGTAATGCGATCCTATCTTGCCTACATTCATAACTGATAGGCTTGGAGCCGAGAATCGGCTCCGACTCGGCCGATACACTAGCACGAAGTCTCTCATTGGCTGGGCCAACCCCTTATCCCCAGATGCACCATGACCAAACCCCCAGATCTCGTTTGCCGCTCCTAGAGTAACGACGTGGTCTTGACTTGGCTGTGGCTAAGTATCCTTCTATTTTGGCCTTTTGGTCATTTTTTTGCAGTTAGCTTAAATTTTATACTCAAACAGCTATTTTAATAGCTATCTTGTTGTTTAGTACCCTTGTGATTGACTGTGTTTGTTTTTTGGATTGTTGTGGTAATTCCTTCTGTTTGGCGGGCTAGGCCCGTTTAAGTTAGAGGGCCTTTGCCCTGTTTCTTGTCGGCGAGCATTTAAGTTAGAGCTCTTCCCTCCCTTTCCTCCTTGTGTGTTGAGTGTGTTTAGAGTGTTAGTATGTCTGGCAAAGAAAAGGAACATAAGCCATCGGGCTTTAAAAAATGTTCAAAATGCAGTTACAAGATGTCGTTGACAGATGGCCACGCCATCTGTGTTTATTGTCTAGGGGCTAAACACTTGCAAGAATCTTGCAGTGTTTGCCATGCTCTCTCCTCTCGTGTCCTACATGAGAGAAAAAATAAGCTTATCTTGAAGGGTTTGATCAAGCCAGCCTTCGAGGAAGCTTTGTCTTCTTCTCCCACCTCAAAATTGAAGCAAAAGAAGTCTTCGGTTCCGACAAGTCCGTCGGAGCCGCCTGCAAAAAGAGCTAAATCTCTGTCCCCTTCCTCGGCTCCACTGGTCTTGGAGTCTCGGGATGAGAGATCAGGTACTCTGTCCCCTTCCTCAGCTCTACTGATCTCGGAGCCGCAGGATAGAGGAACTAAATCTGGGTCTCCTTCCTCGGCACCATTGGTCTCGGAGCTGCAGGAGAGTGTTTCTGCTCTGGGGTTGGTTTCGTCGGCTCCTGAACCTTTGACGCTGAAAGTGTCTCGGTGCTGGTCGAGTCTGCTTCGGCTCCGATCCTTTTGGAGCCGGCCTCCTAGCTTTGTCTCGGAGCCGATAGAAAAAGTTTCTCGGCCCCCTTCTGTTTCCTCCAGGTCCTCCAGGCTTTCAGATTCAGATTTAGATAGGGTGGTTCAGAGGCTCCTCCAGTCACCTGTCTTAGCCAAATTATTTTCGGCTCTGGCCCAGTCGGCCCCGGAGCCAGCCCTTTCGATACCATTTCTTCCTCCTCCGACATCCTTGGTGTTGTCGGAGCTGGAGTTCGTAGAGTCGGGTGAAGTCCTTGAGTGAGTTCCGAGACCCACTGCTAGTCTGTTGGCGCCGACTTCAGCTCCAACCCTTTTTGTGCCTTCCAGAGGTTTTGGTTCTCGGGTGTCCTCAGCCGGGCCCAAGGGGGATTTGTTAGGGCTTCTGGTTTCGGCCCAGAGTCTCCCACTTGGCGCCTCGGCTAGGGGAACCCCGGTCATGGTCTCGGAGACGGGCCTCTCTTCAGATTCTGGTGGGCCCGCCTTTGAGGCTGTGAGGAGCGCACTGGCCAAGTCTCTAGTGACTTCACCTGAATCTGCGACTCCTTCCCTAGACACGGTGACTAGAGCTTCTGGTGCCCACCTGTCTTCGGACAGCGCGGCTCCTAGGCCTGAGGATTCCTCCTTGTGTGGTTCCCTGTTTTCCGAGGGGCCTTCAGAGTCCGTGCCTGAAGAGCCCCCCAGGAAAAAGTTGTGCAAGAGGAAGCACATAGACTCCCCAGATGAGTCTGTCACCTCAGACACCGACCTTGATGATGCAGAAGGGTCCCCTAAGTCGTCCTCTGACGATGTCTCGTTCTCCGATATCCTGGAGATCTTGAGACAGAGGGGCGACTGGCCATCCAAAACCCCTACCGCGGAGGAGTCAGTCTTCCTCAAGGCCTTCAGAGCCCAACCCTCCGCCTCCTGGGTGTCTTCACCCTTCGATGAGTTACTGGACCTTATTTGCCGAAGGGTGTGGGAACACCCTGATTCTGTGGAGCCAGTTCCTTCTCGCCCCAACAAGTTTTTATCCGCACCCCTTGGCAAGGAGTTTCTAACTAAGGGAGTTCCAGTTGATGCTATGGTGGCGGCATCTGCCACCCTGCAGGATGTGGCAGAGGCATCTACTTCTATCCATCCTCCTAACAAGGAGTCCAGGAGCATGGATAGGTATGGGAAGCGTACCCTGACTTCAGCGACCTTTACTCTGCGGTCACTGAATTATTTACGTCACTTTACGAGGCTCCAAAGGGATCTCATAAAGGAGTTGGGAGATATCCTGTTGGGTAACGTGCCTGAGGCGTTGACGCAGTCTGTCAACTCCCAGCTGTCTACCCTTTTGTCGATTATTAACTTGTCCATGAGGCTCATATTGTATGCAGCCGAAGGGGTGGGTAGGGCAGCGAGTTCGGGCGTAGCCCTTAGGAGGTAAGCCTGGATGCGCTTGTGTCACTTTGCGGAGGCATTCAAGTCTTCCTTCACCGACGCTCCATTCGATGGGTCCTCTCTCTTTGGACCCAAGGTGAAAGACACACTCACTAGATGCGAGCAGGAGGGTAAGACTTTGTCTGTCGTTGGGGCCCGTTGTTCGCTTCCCTCTAGACCTTATCCCAAGGCTCAGAGGGGAGAAAAGATGTGGTTCAGAAAGTCCCAAAAGTTTTTCCCTGCCCATCAGAGTGACCCCCCCTCCCAGCATCAGAGGGGGGGAGAATTATTCTGGAAGACGTCGCCCTAGAGGCGACGGAGGCTCTCGCAACTCAGGAGATCGCAAATCCTTTCGTGGTTCCTCCTTCCAGCGTCCTTGAGGGACTGCCCGACTGCGCGTTTCTGGAGCCAGTCGGGGGTCGATTCTCGGAGCATCCAAGGGCCTGGGGTTCCATCACTCAGGATCAGTGGGTGCTTCGTATCATTGCAGGAGGTTACACCATCCCCTTTATCCATCCTCCTCCACCATCAAGGAAAATCCCGGATGTGCCACCCAGTCAATGGGATCAAGCAGCCATAGAGGTCGCAAAGCTGCTCGGAAAGGGAGTCATCCAGCCAGTCCCCGCAGACCAGACTGGATTAGGAACTTACTCAAGGTTATTTTTGGTGCCGAAAAGAACAGGGGACTTGAGACCCATTCTGGATCTCAGCCGCCTAAACCGCTTCGTAAAGAAGTCCAAGTTCTGGATGGTCACGTTGCAATCCATTTTCCCATTGCTGGAAAAAGGAGTATGGATGTGCTCCATCGATCTCAAGGACGCCTATTATCACATCAAGATAAACAGAGCATCCAGGATACATTTACACTTCCGCCTAGGAGCCAGTCACTTCCAGTTCCGGGCCCTGCCCTTTGGTCTCACCACAGCCCCCAGGGTGTTTACCAAATGTCTGGCAGTGGTGACGGCTCACCTGAGACGGCTGGGATTCCAGGTGTTTCTGTATCTAGATGACTGGCTCCTCACCGTCCCCACCAGGCATCTTCTTACTCTAGCCGTGAGTGCTACCATCGAGTTGGAACATCTATTAGGAATTACATTCAACTGGGAAAAGTCTGTATTGCTGCCATCACAGCGTGATGTTATGTGATCCTATCTCGCCTACATTCTGAATGATGGGTTCGGAGCCGATCCCTCGGCTCCGACTCGGCACGCTTATGCCAAAGAGCGAAGTCTCTTATTGGCTGAGCTTACTATATCCCAGGATGCACCACCAACAGTCCCCCAGATCTCGTTTGCCGCTTAACTGCAAGGACGTGGTCTCGAGCTGGCTGGGCTGAGTAGCTTTTATTACTACTTTTTCTGTCAGTTTTTGTGCTTATATCTCACAAAAGCCGTTTTAACGGCTATTGCTTTTGCTATTGCTATTGCTGTGTTCGATTGAGTACTGGACTTATTGTGTGTGATTGGGTAGAGTTTGTTTTGGCGCCCCTTTCAATCCAGGGCCTTTTAGGTTAAACTCTATAACTGAACTTTTTACTGTGTTAAAGTTCGGTTTGTACACCTAAGGTTGTGTTTACACAGTTTCTATAAGCCTTCGGTTTTTTTTGTCTAACCGATTCTACAGTGGTTAAATTTCCTGTCAGTAATTGCTAACATTATGTCACAAGCCCCTAGGCCTTGGGCTTTAAAAAATGTACTAAGTGTGCTTTTAAGATGTCTGTTACTGATGACCATCTACTTTGTGTTTATTGTTTAGGGGCTAAGCACTTGCAGGAGTCATGTAGCGTATGTCACGCTTTTTCCTCTAGGGTCCTCCAGGAGAGGAAAAATAAATTAATTCTTAAAGGGTTGATTAAACCCTCTTTTGAAGAAGCCTTGTCTTCCGCTCCGACTCCTGCCAAAAAGAAAAGGGCTTCGGCTCCGACCAGTCCGTCGGATCCGACTGCCAAGAGACCTAGGCAGGCCTCTCCTTCGGCTCCAAAGACTTCGGAGCCGAGGTCGGAACGGTCTGCCTCGATGCCTCCAGCATCGACTCCTCGGACTTCGGAGCCGATTGCTGGGGCATCGAGAGGCGGGTCACCTTCGTCGGCTCCACTGCTCTCGGAGCCGACAAGGGTCACCCGCTCAGACACTTCCTCCTCGGCGCCGAAGTCTACCTCGGCACCGATGGAATCTGGTGTGTGTGTTTCCTCGGCGCCGATTCTCATCGAGTCGCCTCGGAGCCGGTCCCCTAGTCCCTTGGGGCCGAGGGAGAGGTCTTCTCGAACCCGTTCTGTTTCCTCTCGGTCTTGAGAATGTCGGATTCTGATATAGACAGGGTGCTCCAAAGACTTTTCCAGTCCCCAGTCTTCCAAAATTTGTTTCGCTCCGACCCAGTTGGCTTGAGCCGATGGCCATGACCCATCCCATTGCTATTCCTCCTCCGACTGCTTGGCTCCGTGAGCAGGTGCTCTTGGAGCCGGTGGAGATCTCAGGGTCGGCTCCGACCCTTACTCCAACCCGGGCCCTCGGGTCCGAGTTTGGTACGCGGACTTCTTCGGCTGGACCCGAGGGTGATGTTTCGGGACCGATGCTTTCGGTCCGAGCCTCCCTCTCGGTGCTTCGGCTGCGGGACTTCCGTCTACTATCATGGCCCCGGAGACTGGACGCTCCCAGGATTCGGGAGGTCCGGCTTTCAGAGCCATGAGGAGTGCCTTGGCCAAATCCTCTTCGGCCATCTCTCCGGTTTTACCAGCACCTTCCTGGGCGTGGAGACTGGGTCTTTGGTAGTTCCCCTGTCTGTGGCCAGCGGAGCCCCGAGGCCTGAGGTTACCCCCATTGGGGGTTCCCCTCTTCCTGAGGGTTTTTCGGAGTCATCTCCAGAGGAACCCCCAAGGAAGAGATCGTGCAAGAGGAAGCACGTGGACTCCCCCGAGTCTATCACATCGGACACGGATATGGATGATGCAGAGGGGTCCCCTAAGTCGTCCTCTGATGATGTCTCCTTTGCAGACATCTTAGAGATCCTCAAACAACGAGGCGGCTGGATGTCCAAACCCCCCTCTGCGGACGAATCAGTGCTCCTCAAGGCCTTTGGGGCTCAGCCCTCCGCCTCCTGGGTGTCTCCGCCCTTCCGCGAGCTTCTGGATTTAGTTTGTCGAAGGGCGGGAACACCCGGATACTGTGGAACCAGTCCCTTCTCGTCCGAACAAATTCTTATCTGCTCCCCCCGAGAAGGAGTTCCTTACTAAAGGCGTGGCTGTAGATGCCATGGTGGTGGCATCTGCTACACAGCAGGACGTGGCAGAGGCTTCAACGTCCATCCATCCTCCTAATAAGGAGTCTAGGAGTATGGATAGGTACGGGAAGCGCACCCTGACTTCAGCGGCCTTTACCTTAAGGTCTCTGAATTATTTGGCACATTTTACTAGGCTTCAGAGGGATCTGGTCAAGGAGTTGTCAGACTCCTCTCGGGTAACCTACCTGAGCAGCTAGCCCAGTCCGTTAGCTCTCAGTTGGCTATCCTGACGTCAATTGCTAACTCGTCCATGAGGCTCATATCCTATGCGGCCGAAGGCGGGTAGAGCGGCAGGCACAGGCGTGGCTCACGAGACAAGCCTGGCTCCGCTTGTGTCAGTTTCGGAGGCCTTCAAGTCTTCCTTCGCCGACGCTCCCTTTGATGGGTCCTCATTGTTTGGACCCAAGGTGAAAGACACCCTTACCGCTGTGAGCAAGAGGGAAAAACGTTATCTGCCGTAGGGGCCCGTTATTCCACTCCCTTCGGCCTTACCCCAAGGCCAAAGGAGGGGGAAAATGTGGTTCGAAATCTCGCAAGTTTTTCTCCCAACAGCAGGAAGATTCCCGTCCAGAGGCAGAGGGCGGGAAATTTTTCAGGGAGACGCCGTCCCAGAGGCGGCAGAGGGCCCCGCAATTCTGGAGACCGCGAGTCCTTTCGTGGCTCTTCAGCCTCCCACACGACATGAGGGATTGCCCGGCTGTGCTGCTCGAGCCAGTCGGGTGTCGTTGCCAAGCACCTAAAAGCCTGGGAGTCAATCACTCAGGACAGATGGGTGCTTCGGATAATTGCCGGAGGTTACACCATCCCATTCAAATACTCACCCCCTCCATCCAAGAGAATCCCGGACCCACCACCCAGTCAAAGGGAAATAGCAGCCGCAGAAGCTTCAAAGCTGCTACAAAAAGGAGTCATCCAACCGGTCCCCACAGACCAAATCGGATCAGGAAATTACTCCAGGTTCTTTTAGTGCCAAAAGACAGGGGACCTGAGACCAATATTGGATCTCAGCAGACTGAACCTATCCGTTACGAAATCCAAATTCGAATGGTCACGTTGCAATCCATTCTCCCGTTGTTGGAGAAGGATGTTTGGATGTGCTCCATAGACCTCAAGGACGCCTATTATCACATACCGATACATCAGGCGTCCAGGAGGTATCTGCGCTTCAGCCTGGGAGCCAGTCATTACCAATTTTGTGCTCTGCCCTTTGGTCTCACCACAGCCCCAGGGTGTTCACCAAGTGTTTGGCAGTAGTGACGGCTCACCTGAGGAGCCTTGGATTCCAAGTGTTTCCCTATCTCGACGACTGGCTCCTGACTGCCACCACCAGGCATCTACTTATGGACAACCTCAAAGCCACCATCTCCTGGGTGTTTCCTGGGGATTACATTCAATTGGTCAAAGTCTGTCTTGCTGCCCTCTCAGCGCATAAAGTTTATAGGAGCAGAGATAGACTCAAGATTGATGCGTGTCTTTCTTCCGGCCGACAGGATCCGAACCTTACAGGGCCAAGTTCAAGCTCTGATCTCGAGATCCAAAGCCCCAGCCAGGATGGTCCTACAGGTTCTAGGCTCAATGTCTGCCACGGTACTTTTAGTTCCTCTAGCAAGGTTACACATGAGGATTCTTCAGTGGCTCTTATCAACTCAATGGTCCTTTCAAGATCTCCCCCTCAATCATCACATCATGATTACGGAAATATGCAAAGGGACCTGCGCTGGTGGCTTCAGACTTCCAACTTAGATCAGGGCAAACCTTTTGTTCTCCCCCCTCCAGCGGTTACCCTGACGACAGATGCCTCCCAGATAGGGTGGGGGGGGCATTGTCTGGGCAGGCTAGTTCAGGGCTCCTGGCTTCCGGACGAAGCTCTTCTCCACATCAACGTGTTGGAGATGAGGGCTGTACTTCTATCCCTACAGGCCTTACACAAGTTCCTTCCTCAGGGTATCATCGCCATCCACACAGACAACATGTCGGTGGTTTGGTATCTGAACAAACAAGGAGGGACCAGATCGTATCCCCTTTGCAGAGAGGCCATGAGAGTGTGGGAATGGGCTGTAGCTACCAACCGCTTCTTGGTAGCGACCCACATCCCGGAAAGTCAAATGTATTGGCGGACAAATTAAGCAGGACAATTCTCTCTCCTCACGAATGGTCTCTAAACCGCACAGTAGCAGCCCAGGTTTTCAAGAGATGAGGGGCGCCGTGCTGCGGCCAATTTGCGACTCCACAAACCAGCAAGTGCCAAAGGGCCTTCTCCTTGATTCCACATCAGGAAGTACCGCCATGGATGCTCTAGCTCAACCCTGGCCAACAGGGTTGCTTTATGCTTTTCCTCCAATCCCACTCCTTCCCAAAGTCATTCAAAAGCTTCTCAGCTAAGGTCTTCAATGATTCTGATTGCCCCATACTGGCCTCGTCAGATATGGTTTCCTTACCTGAAAAAGCATGCGGTGGACGATCCGTGGACCTTAGACCTGATCCCGGATTTGCTAATCCATCAGTCGGGACATTGGCATCAGTCCCTTCAATCTCTGAAATTGACAGCTTGGCTCCTCCACTTCCGACCTTAGTCAGGAGCCACACACTAGACCCGGAAGTTGTTCACATTTTGTCTTCGGCCCATAAACCCACCACTAACAAATTGTACCTCAGTAAGTGGAAGAGGTTTGCTATCTGGGCTCAACTCAAGGGCTTAGACCCTATCACTGCTCCTGTCCCAGAGGTTTTGAAATTCTTAACATCCCTATTTAATCAGGGATCTTCTGTCTCAACTATTAAAGTTCAACTAGCTGCTATCTCTAAATTCCATGAATCCACGGATCCTCCTTTGATGAGCAGCAGGCTATGCAAAACATTCATTAAAGGTGCGAGTCTGTTAAGACCACCAGTATTTCATCCTGCACCCCGTGGGATCTTGATTTAGTGCTTCGTGCATTAACATCTCCCCTTTGAACCGGCTGCTACTTGCAATTAAAATATCTGTCATGGAAAGCGGCATTCTTAGTGGCTATTACTTCAGCAAGAAGAGTCTCAGAGCTTCAAGCCCTGTCTATTAAACCACCATATCTCATTTTCACAAAGATAGAGTATCTCTTAGGCCTAATCCATCCTTTGTCCCAAAGGTCTGCTCTAGTTTCTGTCTTCAACAATCTCTAGAACTACCAGTTTTCTTTCCAAAATTCTCTAATGAGGCAGAATACACTCTCCATAAATTGGATGTTCACAGGCAATTACGCTTCTATTTAGACAGGACCCAGCAACCGTAAGTCAGACCAGTTGTTTGTGTCCTTCTCAGATAATAAATTGGGCCAAACCATCACAAAAGCTACAATCTCAAAATGGATCAGAGATTGCATAACTCAGGCCTATTCTTCTTCAAATAAGCAACTCGCATCATCTATCAAAGCTCATTCTACCAGAGCTATGGCTACTTCTATAGCTTTTCATTCTAAGCTCGCTATTTCGGAAATTTGTGCTGCGGCTACCTGGTCCAACCCGCACACTTTCATTTCCCACTACAAATTGGATGTGGCATCTAAAGGACGAGCTTCATTTGGTTCCACGGTACTCAGGAGTGTTTTCCAGTGAGCCACCCAGGATTCAGGTGCTAGGACGCTGTCCCATCATTCAGAATGTAGGCGAGATAGGATCACATAACATCTTTTAGTTATGTACTCACCATAACTTCAGATGTTTGGGATCCATCTCGCCTACATTCCTGATACCCACCCTCCTTCCCCCTGCCTTGCAGATCAGAAGAGATAGAACGGTTTTGAGCTCCACTGTTTTTATCTTGTTTCATCTGACGATGTTATATAAGCAGGGTATGCATGTGTGCATGTATGCGGACAAACTAGATCTGGGGGACTGTTGGTGGTGCATCCTGGGATATAGTAAGCTCAGCCAATAAGAGACTTCGCTCTTTGGCATAAGCGTGCCGAGTCGGAGCCGAGGGATCGGCTCCGAACCCATCATTCAGAATGTAGGCGAGATGGATCCCAAACATCTGAAGTTATGGTGAGTACATAACTAAAAGTTGCCTTTATAGGCGCAGAGCTAGACTCTGTAGAGATGCGAGCATTCCTTCCAACAGAGAGGATAAAGATGCTACAGGACCAAGTCCTAGCCTTACTGCCTCGACGGAAAGCCCCATCCAGGATGGTCCTTCAGCTTTTGGGATCGATGGCGGCTTCCATTCTTCTGGTCTCTCTGGCAAGATTGCACATGCGAATTCTTCAGTGGCTCCTGTCGACCCAGTGGTCATATCAAGAACTGCCATTGTCCTACCCGATTCTCATCACGGAAACGTGCCGGCGAGATCTTCATTGGTGGCTCCTCTCCTCCAATCTGAACCAGGGGAGATTCTTCTGCTCCCCCTCCCCCATTGCCACAGTGACCACGGACGCCTCGCAGATAGGGTGGGGGGAGGCATTATCTGGGCAGGACGGTTCAAGGCACGTGGCAAGATCACGAAACCCACTTGCATATCAATGTTCTGGAAATGAGGGCAGTGCTTCTAGCGTTGCAGGCACTTCACAGCTCTCTTCCCAAGGGTACCATCGCAATCTTCTCAGACAATATGGCGGTGGTATGGTACCTGAACAAGCAGAGAGGAACCAGGTCTTATCCTCTTTACAGAGAAGCCATGAGAGTGTGGAATTGGGCGATCGCTTCCCAGAGATTTCTAGTGGCAACGAACATTCCGGGGAAGTCCAATGTGATAGCAGACAGGCTGAGCAGAGTTATTCTGATGCCTCACGAGTGGTCCCTGAACGAACAAGTAGCGGCTCGGATCTTCTCCAAGTGGGGATTTCCCTGCTGCGACCTTTTTGCCAGCCCCTGGAATGCAAAGTGCAGCAATTTCTTCTCCCTGATTCCCCCCAGGGGGAGTCACCCAGGGATGCTCTAGTCCACAATTGGCCCTCCGGTCTGCTCTACGCCTTCCCTCCGGTCCCTCTACTGCCAAAGGTGATTCAGAAGGCGATCTGCTTGGGAAGCAGCATGATTTTGATCGCACCACACTGGCCTCGCCAAGTTTGGTTTCTCTTCCTTCGGAAGTATGCAGTGGAGGGTCCTTGGATTCTGGACCCAGTTCCAGACCACCTGACTCTTCAGTCGGGTCAGGCCCATCCATCACTGCAAACTCTCAAGCTAGCGGCTTGGCTGCTCCACTTCCGACCTTAGTCAGACAGCATATCCTTTCGCCTGAGGTGGTCCGGATTCTGTCTTCTTCCCACAGAGCTTCCACTAAGGAGATATATTCTAATAAATGGAAAAGGTTTGCCATTTGGGCCCAGCAGCACAACCTTGACCCTCTGACAGCCCCGGTGTCGGCAGTATTAGATTTTTTGGCAACTCTTTTTAGACAGGGTTCCGCTGTCTCCACGCTTAAAGTCCAATTGGCAGCGATTTCTAATTATCATGTTGCCTTTGAGCCTTCACTCATGAGTCATAAGTTGTGTAAGACCTTTCTCAAGGGAGCTTGGTTGCTTCGCCCCCCGGTGTTGCAACCTGTTTTGCCATGGGATTTGAATGTGGTTCTAGGAGCCTTGACGTCTCATCCCTTCGAGCCGGCGGCCACTTGTGAGCAAAAATTCTTATCTTGGAAGACTGCCTTCTTGGTAGCTATTACTTCATCCAGAAGGGTTTCGGAGCTTCAAGCCCTTTCGTCAAGCCTCCTTATCTGATCTTTCATAAGGATAGAGTATCTCTAAGACTAAATCCGTCATTTCTTCCTAAGGTTTCTTCTGCTGTTTGTCTGCAACAATCTATAGAGCTACCAGTTTTCTTTCCGAAATTTTCCAACAAGGCAGAATACAGACTTCATCAGTTGGATGTGCATAGACAACTGAGGTTTTACTTAGATAGGACACAGCAGCAGAGGAAATCAGACCAGTTGTTTGTGGCCTTTGCGGATAACAGGATTGGCAAAGCAGTAACTAAGACCACTATCGCTAGGTGGATTAGGGATTGTGTTTCATTTATTTATGCATCAACAGGAAGGGACCTTCTATTTCCAGTTAGAGCGCATTCTACTAGGGCTATGGCAACTTCAGTGGCTTTCCACGCCAGACTGTCTGTGGATGAGATATGTGCAGCGGCCACTTGGGCTTCTCCACATACATTTATTTCTCATTACAAATTGGACGTGGCGTCTAGGGGTCGGGCGTCCTTTGGTTCCACAGTGCTCAGGAGTGTTTTCCAGTGAGCCTCCCAGGATCTAGGTGCTAGGGACGCTGTCCCATCAGTTATGAATGTAGGTGAGATAGGATCGCATTACATCTTTTAGTTATGTACTTACCATAGCGATAGATGTATGTGATCCATCTCGCCTACATTCTTACGTACCCGCCCTCCTTCCCCCTACCTGTTGGATCTGGAGAAAACACTGTTGTGCAGTCGGATTGGTACATGTGGATGAGTTGTTGTGGGGCAAACAAGATCTGGGGGTTTGGGCATGGTGCATCCGGGGATAAGGGGTTGGCCCAACCAATGAGAGACTTTGTGCTAGTGTATCGGCCGAGTCGGAGCCGATTCTCTGCTCCGAGCCCATCAGTTATGAATGTAGGTGAGATGGATCACGTACATCTATCGTTATGGTAAGTACATAAC
The DNA here is from genome assembly GCF_019279795.1 of Protopterus annectens. Taxonomy (NCBI): domain Eukaryota; kingdom Metazoa; phylum Chordata; order Ceratodontiformes; family Protopteridae; genus Protopterus; species Protopterus annectens. Next base: position 653,974,874 of record NC_056733.1, on the reverse strand, counting down.
TAAAAGTTTCATTTGATAGTAAGGTGGTACTACTTGTCCTGACAGAGAAGGTGGCTAATTTATAGTCAGATTTAACCAGGCTTGAGGAGATGTGGAGTGGGTACAGGTGGGAGCTAATTTAATAATGGCCAGCTCAAGGATATCAGAGCCTGTAGAGGGTAGGTGTAATATCAAGCATATCCATTTTTAGAGGCTTAAGTGAGCATATCAATGTTTGGGTAATTGAATACCCCTAGAAAGAAGATATTTGGTTTGATATTTAACCCATCTCCATGATCTCTGGGGGACATTGACAGGAGATCTGTAGCTAGCAATGAAGATTCATTAAGAGGGAGGTGGATCTAGTAAAATTCCACTTTACAGTTGTGGGTTATTTAACATGAGGTGATGGTGGTTCTGACAAATACAGATTACTCTCCCATAGGCATCCAAGGTCCCGAGGCATGATGGTCACTAATCCCTAATAACTTCTTTTTCAGGAGGCTCCATCAGACTGCACTAGCATTTAGCATAGCTGACAGTCATATTGCGTGATGCAAAGGAGTTAGATTGGCACCGACCAGTGGCACATTAGCAAACGGGGAGAGTATGAATGTTGGACCATTTTGGCATAAAGTAACTACATCTCCAACTTTGGGTATCAGAATTATTAACTGCCATACCCAGATTTTGCAGTGTCAAAAGGACCTTTTAAAGCAAGTTGAAGAAATCATGGAATCCATTTGTGAATTTCAGTCATAAGCTGAAAATTTCCTAACAGAGTCTGACAGCTGATAAGGTTGGGTCAACATGCAGTAAAATGTGGGAATGCTGTTGTAGATGTGTGTACCAGAAATACGGTGATTGGTTGCAACCCCTTCCTGAGAATGTGAAAAGCCAACTCTTAAGTAGCTCTCTAGACAAATCTTAGCTCTTCAGTCTTCCTGTTATCAGTTTTTTTTTTTTTAAGATTAGAGGAAAAGGGTAAGTTTTTTCAGACAGGTTAGCAGTTTATTCATCTCTCTCTTCAGAAGTACCACAAAAATTACCTCTGTAAGAGTTGACCGTGCTATTTAAAACAAACCTGGGTTAATCAGGCTTAGCAAAAGAAGGCCTTTAAAACAGACAGTCGGAAAGGAGGAAGAGGCCGGGGCAGACAGCAGAGAAAGTAGAGGGAGAATAGACCTCTCCCTTCCCTTTAATTGACCTTATGTGTGACTATCAGGGAAATTTATGTCACGTATGACTGCACAGCATACTCCTTCCCCAAATCATAGGCCGAAATTTACTGCTGTTCAAAATTGTGTGTCTGAACCTGACATCAGACTCCTGGTTTTGGGCCAAAAGTGACTGGTATTTGGAACTGTTCATAATTCCCTCCACCTTGTCTAAAGCCCCAGTTCCAGCTGAAGAAAAGCAACCCCAAAGCATGATACTGCCACCAACATGCTTCACCGTGGGGATGGTGGTCTTTTGGTGATGTGAAATGTTGTTTTTGCACCAAAAGTACCTTTTGGAATTTTGGCCAAAAAGTTCAACCTTGGTCTCATCAGACCATAACATATTTTCCCAAATGCTCTTGGGAGACTTCAGGTATTGTTTTGCAAATTTTAGTTGGGCCTGGATGTTTTTCTCTGTAAGAAAAGGCTTCCATCTTGCAACCTTACCCCATAGTGCAGATATATGGAGAATACGGGAGATCGATTGTAATACACAACCAATACTTGCCAGAAATTCCTGCAGCTCCTTCAGTGTTGCTGTAGGTCTCTTGGCAGCCTCCCTGACCAGGTTTTTGTCTTGTCTTTTCAACAATTTTGGTGGGACATCCAGTTCTTTGAACTTCACTGTTGTCCCATATTTTCTCCAATTTTTGATGACTGTCTTCACTGTGTTCCATGGTATAGCCAATGCTGTGGAAATTTTTTTGTACCCGTCTCCTGACTGATACCTTTCAACAGTGAGATCCTTTGATGCTTTGTATGCTCTCTGCGAATCATGGCTTTTGCTGTTGCAGGCAACTGAGTAAATGTCAGGAAAATCCTAGTAGGACAGCTGAACATTATTTGGGGTTAATCAGAGTCTCTCTAATTGATGGCAGGTGTGTACCCAAGAAGACTGAATGCTGTATTTAAATCAAAAGGTGCTTCAACAAAGTATTAGTTTAAGGGTGTGCACACTTATGCAACCAGCTTATTGTATGTTTTTTATTTGTTTTATATTTTCCCCTAACAGATTTGTTTGTTTTTCAATTGAATTGTACAAGTTATAGGTCACATTAAAGGTGGGAAAAATTTGGGAATGATTTATTGTGGTCTCATTTTTTTATTTCACAAAAACCTGGCATTTTAACAGGGGTGTGTACACTTTTTATATCCACTGTACTCATAGAGGTCTCAGAACCTGCGGTATGCCCATCATCTACTCAGGTTCTGCCTACCACAGTCTCACCATAGGCTAATGTGGCATCTGAGGTTTGCAAATCCGAAACTACTGTAGCTACCAGTAATGGTGAGAAGGGGAAATGTAGCTTAAGAATTTCTGAAGGACCCAAAGGTATACCACAGTTCCACTTTAAACAGGAAATTCCTGGATTGCTCATAGAGGTTTGTCAGGGGATGGAGCCTCAGCGTTTAGTTAAAGCAGATGTCCCACCCAGGGGGGGGGGGACTAAAGACATTTCTACCCCCCCCCCAAGATGTCCAAGGAAAAAGGAGTGGATGGACTTTTCACAGGGCCTAATTAAGGCCATAATGGTACTCAGGCCACTGTCCTTTAAAGCTTGTGCTACTACTGCTATTTCTCCTTCAACTAAACAAAATAGACACTTCTTTTGAAGATGAATAGGATGAATCAGACTCTAATGAGCACTCTTTGGTCTCTTCATCTCAAATCCAGTTGCCAGATCAAATGGCCTTGGGATGATGATGATTTTCTTTTTCCTGACTCCCCTGTGGAATAAGCTTCATTTGGAAAAACTATTGTCAGTATGATGAAGCAGTTTGAATGGGAATCTAAACAGTTTCCTGAAGTTCAACAGATATACGACAGCCTTTTGGAAGTGGGCACCCCAGCTCCTGTACCTGTGCCCCTTGTTCTGGAGGCTTTCCTGGATTCTTTAGCATCCATTTTCACTGCCCCAGACCATCAGCCACCAGCTCTGAAAAGGCCTGATGGGTTTACAAAATACCTGAGGACTTGAAATTTCTGTACAAAAACCCTATGGCAGACAACTCTTTTGTTTTCCATGTCAGCAGACAAGCCCTGAAAGTTGCTACCTGCTGCCAGTGTTTTTCCTTTAGATAAAGACATCAGGGCAATGGACAGATTGAGGAAAAAGGTTTATACATCCTCCACTGTGGCCTTTAGAGCTATGAATTATCAGATGCCAATGACTAAATACATATTGTCTATTTTGAGCAGTATTAAATAAAACTTTTCCTCTACTGTGGAATCTACCAGTAAACAGGCTTTATCATTGCTGGCTCAGTCTTCTCAGTAGCTAGGCACAGCATTAAATGCAGCTGTGATGCAGTGGAAGCTCCCTCCTGGTCACTACTACAAGTTTTGTGACTGGGAGGTATGCATGGTTACATTCCCTGCCCCTTCCAGAAGATATTAGTGGGAAACTCATAGACTCTTCTTTAAACATGTACCTTTTGTTTGGTCTGGATACTGCCAGTTTTTTAAACAATTGCAGGAACAGGATAAAATTATGAAGGACTGTAGATGGATCTTTATTACTACTGTGCCAAGATACCAAAGGACTTACCCTGCAAAACCCACTTCCTTACTCATAGGGATCCTGGAAGCCAAGTCCATTAAGAGTATTCTTAGACAACACAACGGCCATGTGGTACATAAGTGGGGGCACCAGGTTTTAGCTTACCAACTGTACAGATGCCCTTTTGTCATGGCAGACTGTCTAAGGAGATCAAGGGAAGATTCCCACAAGTGGATACTGAACAGGAAGATCTTGCTAGACATAGTCCTCAGATGAGGGTTGTCGCATACAGATCTTTTTACCTCCATCGAAAACAAACAACTTTCGCTGTTTTGCACAAGGACCTACTGTCCTCAAGCTTGGAAGATGAACACTATGTCCTTCTTTCAGAGAATGAGGTTCTTATATGTCTTTCTTTCCCTTCCTCTTTTTCCCAAGGTCTTATTGAAGATCCAAAGAGAATATTCAAAACCTTACTTGTGACTCCCTATTGGCCAAGGCAGCACTTATTCCCCTTCTCTTCCACCTAGCCAAGGGCCATCACCACAAGCTTCCCTCTAAAGGGGAGGGATCCCAACCTGTCATCCCTCAGCCTGACATTATGGATGATAGGATTCTGATCCCTTGTAGACACCAATTTTCTGAGGGCATACTTAAGGTTCTCCAGGAGGCAAGAGAACCTGCTACCAGACAATCTTACATAAAAAAATCTGAAAGATTTACTATATGATGTCGGCCTAAATATCAGGACCCCCTTCAGTCTAATACCACAGTGGTCCTCTCTTGTTTGTGAGAACTGTTGCAGTCTTACTTAGCATGCCCATCTGGTAAGGCACACATTTCATCTATATCTGTGTACCTACCGCTACACCCTTCTCTTCTGGCCAGACTAGAGGTAAAATTATTCTATACAGGGCATTTGTGGTGCATCTTCCTTGAGTTTCATGCACACCATCTGGATATTTTGTAAGTTGGATGTTTTCTGCAGGAGCAGGGCAGACTTTGCTATTAATATCTTACATGGTCTTTTAGCTGCCCCACACTAATACTACTGGAGGGATATGTACTGCTTTCATCCTCTTTCCTTCATTTAGGACTACTATTATAGTAATAATCTGTATATTTATCATAGTATAGCTGTGGCTTACCACACCAGTTCCATTCAAGTTCATGGATGTTGCTGCAATAGGGACTCCCTCCCCCCGAAAAGTAAAACAAAATAAACTACAGGAAATTTGCAGAGGTATCCCGTATGTATCATGAGATTCCTGCAAAAAAGTTCTTACAAAGCCTGCAAATCATTGGGCTACTGTTGGGTCTGCGGTGGTTAGACAGGCCTTATTTTAGACATAGTCCATAGTCATACTTGCTTGTAATAGCCAAGCCCGGGATCTGTTCAGTAAGAACCAAGGAGTTTATGTTTTTTCTGTATCCTTTCTGCCCACTGTCAGCCTCATCTTTGTGACATAAAGAGGAGACAAGCCTGCTGGGGTAATCTGAAGCTCTGGAGGTTAGCTGGTTGTAGTGATGTACATCTGATAGCTAGTCCCCATGATTTATAACTATTGTTGCACTAGAAATCCCTGGAATTGAGCATCTGCTGCTGTGGCAAATCACAGCCATAGTTTGCTTCTCAATTAGTTACTTTATTAGCTCTTTCTATTATGAAAGTATGTCCCACCTTCATTTAGTTACCACGGTTTTCATTTGTGCCTTCTGACACAGGTCTCAAGATCATCCATTGTTTCACTTAAGACATGGTCCCTAGATGGCTATTTATTGTGCACAGCTGTGTGTTTGAGTCAGCAAAATAACTGATGTAATCTTCAGTATGCCTTGTCCTTCTTTCCGTATATTAACCTCTCTGCTGAGATAGTCTGTGTTTCAGTAAGAATGTGTAGATTATTCTGCAAGGAGTATTTCATTCTTATTTTCCCAGTCATTCTAAGCTTCCAAATTTAGGCTGATCACTGGATGCATAGCCTTCAGGAGCTTCTGGCCAAGGTGTTCTTATCTCTGTCCACCCAAGATTTTGTCATGCTCTTATGGTGAAGACTTAGATTATGGTTCGGCTTTGGACATAAACTCAAGTAATTCTACAGTTTTACCCTTTGTTTACAAGAAGTCAGAGAAACGTTTGTTTAGTTTTACTGCATCTAGGGAACAAGAGCACTACATTTCCTTATGTTATCTTGTGATACCCAAATGGAAGGTCCCCTCTCATCAAGAATTATTGTTTGGATTGTGATTGTGGGAGTTGGCCCTCCTTTGGTACACCTTCAGTTTCAGTGCTTGGACTTGTCACTTTTGACTTTTCTCCCTCTGTGATCTCCCATAGAAGTTTAATGTTACTGTTTGGGTTTCTTTTTGGTAGTTATTCACTTTACAGAGTCTTCTGCTAAATAAACAACCCTCCCTCCTTGCCTCTGTGTTTGAACAGCCTCTCCATCTAGCTTGTGCAGATTGATTGTCCTGTAAATTGTTAAAGTGCATCTATGATTTTTATATTCTCGTGTTTTTTTTTTTTTGTTTTGTTTTTTTTTTTTAATTTCGAGTTGTACTCTGTGTTCATAGGTTGTAATGGGGCAGCACAGGGGCTGACTTGTATGGTCCTAGCTTGGCTTTTGACATGCTGAGATGCTCTTTCAAAAGTTATGTGTGTGTCAAACTTGGAAAACTGCTCATATTATAAGAGGAAATCCCAACAACCACTCATTGCAGAGGTTCTCACATGCAGTCTTGTTTGTTGAGTAAATATGTGGTATGTAAGAAGACTTAACACTGTATAACTTTTTTTTCCAAAACAGTTACAAGAATATGGACTTCCCTGTACTGGGGTCCCCCCACCCCCACACACTTTTATGGTTGAGGAGCAAAGCATATTACTGTTTCAGAGAGAACAGATTTGACCAAGATCGTGATAAAGGGTCTAGATACAAAATGTGGGTACTTGCGTATTATCTCAACCAGATGTTTGAGGCCATGAAATTCGCATACTTATACTGTAACGACTGCATGTAATACTCAGAAGTTATCTTCAAAGTTTTTTCTACTACTGGTTTACACTGGTTAAGTTTTAGGAACACAGTAAGCTGCATACATACACAGGTAGTTTCTATTGATACTTACACAATGTAATCCTGTACGAAGTAGTACTGCTGACATTACCTGTTCTCGCAAGCAGCTTGCAAAGCTGGCACAAATCTTCCCTTTTTTGTTTCCTTTCACGTTCACTGCCTAAATCAAACAAGGCTGACAACAACCCCGTTATTTACTGACATTAAGACTCTATGATGATTCAGAAATCAGTTTTGGCAAGGAGCACTTTAAATACACGATTCATGCATCTGGACACTTGAGAGGTGTCAGTGTGCCCATCTACATATATGTTAAAAAAAGAAGAAAAAGTCCGGTAAATATGGAATCCAGGAAACTAGAGAAGCTCATTGTAAAGGATTTCATCCCATCTACTCTACGTTTTCCTAATAAAGGACATTTGTGAATTTTGAAACACACAATATAGAGACAGAATTTAAAACTGGCTGTTATACCTTTTACGACGTGGAGAAATTTGTACTTGCACATTACATTTCTCAAAACGATAGCAGCCATGAGAAATCAAGCATGCATCTGTAATGCATGCAAATCAGGAAGACGATTTTTTAAACTGTTTGTCTTCCTGAAGCTAATTCAAACTTTCTTGTCACCAGTAAAGACTTTGTATAACCCCTTTCTGTGTTTCATGCCCTCGGTACAGTTGAAGTATGCGAATTTCGCAACCGTGAACATCTGGTTGCGATAATAAGTAAGTACCAAAATGTGTTGGGCCCAAAAGGAATTAAGATTATTCAGACCTTTTGCTGTTAGGATTGGTAGGAAAGCCTGAGAGAGGCTCTAGCTGTCTTTCGTTTCCTTCCATCTAGTGACAAAAAAGCCTATTAGTTACTAAAACAAAATGGTAATTCATTAGATATTAAGTCGCAAAAATATATTTTTCAAAGTTCTCTGTAGTTCCAGAGAATGACAAATGTAGACAAATGCTGAATTTTCCCAGTTTAAATGTTTTTTTAAACAATTTCATTGTTGAAAGAATCTATTTATTTTACTGAACCAAGATTCATAGTCAAGTCTGGATTTTTTTTGTATGTGTTACTATTACAGCTTAATTCTGAATATATGGATCTTAGCCACAGGCAGATGTCTCTCCTGAGATGATGTTCTCCTACTCCTAAGCCAAAAAGTGGAACTTTCTCCCACCTACCGTACGCAAACCTTCCTAACCATACCTATTTCAAATTGCAGCTACTCGCTCATCTATCTTCCAAATGGGAACGCCCCTGTCATGCCCCAACATAAACCCCTCTCCCCTCTCTTTCTACATTGCACTGATATCTTCTCCAGTTACTTTCAAAAATGTTTCATTTCTCCCAAAATATTTCCCTTCCACACCTGAAACCAAAATTTTTTCTCTCTAATGACTGTTATACCAATCTTCCTCTATGTACATGCTTTTCTCCTAACCTACATATGCCTAGTAGCTATATATTTTAAGATTGATCAACCTACAAAGAAGTTTCATATCAAAATTGTCACAATATTATGTAATGTTTCTCTGTGTATTTATCATGTCCCTCTTTATAAATTATGCATTCAAACTTCAAAATGTAATGCATCTAACCTAAAATGCTAAATTCCTGTAAAAAAATTATGTCTGTAAATGTTGTGCATCTAATCTGAAAAGTTTTAAATTTCTGTATTGAATTACTGTCTTTGCAAAATCTGAAAGTGTTCGAAATGTTTGAATTATATCTTTGTAAAAATCTGTGATATAACCTACATTGTTGTGGAGCTTTTCTCCCCAGGTCTCCACTGAAAAGGGGCTCTTTCTGCCCCAGTGGACTTCCCCGGTCATCAAACTTATATAAATAAATAAATGTCCACCCAGCTGACCTGACTCCCAGAGCTGTTTAGATATCCCAGCACAGGGTTGCAGACATGCATTCTTGATAAACAGGGTAGTCAGTATTGCCGTCTTCAGTTCTTATTTTCTCGGAAGTATGCTGTTTCTCCTGCATGAAGTTTATAGTCACTCAGCAGTGTTCAGACTCCAGAGCTCTAAAAAAAGTTTTCTAGGAAAGCTAAGTATGGTGTTGGAAATGTTTTGATTCTGTTTGATGTTAGCAGATATCATCAGTAAATTAGGATTTTGAATGATTTCCTGATAAACTTGTTCTTTTCTTGGGAAATATCTCATGCAGGCTTGAGAAGTGTTTATTAGGCATGTCTTTACCATAGCTCCCAAGTCTTGTATTTGGCGTGAATCTCTTGTCTTTTTAATTGCGAGTGGGATCTACTGGTTTAATCCCACCCGTAAGCTTGAAAAAAACTTCCCAGAAGCTAAACTATTTTTTTATTGATCAATAAGGACATTCTAAAAAAGAAGACTCTGCTGGGTTAACATTCTAGCATCAGAATAAGCCTGCTGCCACAGACTAATGTGTGCCAGTGCTGTTAAGCTGGTATCTAACATGGTTGTCACTACATTTCACAGACTGACACTGGCACCAGCTGCTGAGACATGGCCAGTAGTTGGAGCTCAGACAGCTGGTAGCTTTAAAGTTGGACTAAAAGGCAGTGAGTAACAGTAGTCAACTTAAAATGGCATGCAAAGTGCAGGAACAAACATCAATCCCTAACAACCACTTAGATCCCCAGCAAAACCCAACGGCTTCTCCAACAAATCTTTTGTTTGATCTTGGATAGTGTACAAGTCCTAAAGCATGTCTTATGAAATGTGTTTTTTTGTTTGTTTGTTTGTTTAGGAGAGTTTCTTCTTGCAGTGGACTGTCAAATTTGCACTGGATTCATGAAAAAGATATATAGGAACCAAGAAGCTACACTCTGCACCTGGCTGGTGCAGACAAAGTTGGATGTCCTGATACAGGCATCTGCTTGTGAGCTGGATCAACCATCCACCAACATGGGTAGGCAAGACAGCCCATTCTAACAGAAAAGAGCATCAAAACAGAACACAGTCATAAGGAACTGATTGAAGGCAAGAGGACCTTCAGAAAAGACTTGGTCAAATAATAAAATGTTTCTTTCTTCAGAAAAGACTTGGTCAAAGAATGAAATGTTTCTTTCTCTGTCGAGCAGGCCTGATGATCGCATGACCACAGATGTAGTTTGCCATCCTCAGGGCCTGGCATCTGTTTTCCCTGCAGTCTCCCTCTGACTCTTCCCTTGGAGGTAAGTACATCTGCAAACCTCATCATGTCTTCCTGAGCTTCATTGTGTGTGGAGGGGAGTATCAGAGTAGAATGCCACAGTAGCACATGTGGCAGACCTTAACTTTCTGATTGAAGTAGTAGCTTCAGCCAGCAGCAAGAGATTCCTCATTTTGAGTATTTATAAAGTTCATCCAGGAAAATCGGTCACCGAAGCATCTTCACTCCCCATTTTGGATTATCAGCAGATGTCTACTGTTGCTGGGGCCCTACAAGTCCCTATGCATCTTGTGACTTGTGAATAGGGTTCATTAAAACCCACAACAGGTCATTGATATGCACAGTTTAAAAACAATGTTAGAGGAGCTTTTCTTGCTTTTCAGAACTCACAAGGTCCATCCAGCCTGGCAACTTTCTGCTTCAGGAATGCAGCTTCCCAAGAGAAAAAAAAATGGCATCCTTTCCCCAAAAAAGGTCAGATTCTGCTTTGGCTTATACCACTGCAGTAGCTTCCCTTCTTTGATGTAATTCTAACAATGAGGAGTCTATCTCCTAATCATCCCTTCTTAAGAATGTCATATTGGAGAGACACTAAATCTTATGCAGGAGCTTTTTAAAATGCAGTCAGAAGTTATTTTGGAAACCAAGAGGAGGACCTGGATCTGCTGGTTATTGATAAAGTTACACCATCTCCTGAGCTTCCAGTTTTTAAGGCACTTGCGTCTGCATTTATGGTTGTATCCCTGGGTCAGGATTTCCAGTTCCTAGCTCAAAAAAAAAATTTTAATACTTGTTTAGGATCCAACAGTTCTTTCAATGAGTTTCTGTAGAACCAGCCAGTGAATCTAGATTAGTTGTAAGCTCCAACACCTTACCAAATTGTAGGGAGCACAGGGTACATGACCACTTAGTTAAATAAGCCTGTACCTTTTCTGTTATGATCCTTGGGGCTGTTGACTGCCAAACCCACATGATTAAATATCAGACTGTTATCTTTGTACAGATTGAGGATCTGACGGGTGAGACTCTGAATGCAGAATTAATAGATTTGCTCATAGCACTCAGAATGTGGCCGAAAGTGTTAAATGTGGGTACGATGGTGTAGATGTATCATATGTAGGGCAGCAGCTGCTGAGGCACTCATTGGTAGAGAGACCTAGGCGAAGATGCAGTGAATGTCAGGTGATATTAAAGGACAGTTCTTCAGTGCATCGTTGAGTGAGAGTCTACTGTTAGTCCCATACACAGGGGTATCATCAAGAATCTTGAACAGAAAGGGAAGACCAGCGAAGCAGTTATTCTACTAATCTATCCAAGCTATAGCAAACAACCCCTTATGCAGTTGCCTTTCTACCAATGCCAAGCCAGAACACAGCAAGTATGGTAGTGTAGGACTTTTGAAAAGAAAAAGTGACAGGGCAAACAAAATGGCAACTCAAGGTGGTCTTGTGGAGACAGTTCCATGTGATTCTCTAAGTGGACTTGACTTTGTCAGAGCAGGTGCTACACTGTCTTCTTATTCCATCTCAGCACATCCTCTTCTCTGGTACTAGGGGGTTGTATACCTTTCTTCAGGACCATCGGGAAGAAAGTTTTCCCAGACAAAAAGATGCTAAGCATAATCTTGTCGGCAGACAGTAGCATCCAAATCCTGTCTCCTCATCATTGAAATGGTTCACCCTGCCAAGTAGAGATGATCATGCCCCTCTTTCAGCTGCCTCTGACCCAAGTGGCTATAGAGAGAGAATCTCACATAAGACCACGGGAAATGGTTTTATTCCATCTTTTTCTTGACTTCAAAAAGGGTGGACCTTGGAAGCCTAGCCTGGAGTGCTAAAATATTAAACCTGTTTCTGAAAGTCTGAAAGTTCAGAATGTTTATCTTGTATTGCCTCTTCCCTTTGTTGATGCCCAGGGGCTTATCTAGTTATTCTGGATATGAAGGACACTAACCTTCTTCAGAAGGAGTACAGGTAGATATCCTTCTATGTCAGTGTTGCAGTATACCTTACAGTAGGGATCCCCTGCCTAGAGCAGCCTGATGTCCGACCAGTATACCAAAGCCTTAAGTTGTAATGGGGACATCAGACATCACACATATGCTCCTCATGCATGGCATAGGGTATAAAGGTGGAGTATGGATGTACCGACTTCAGAACAACTTTGCCACCATTCTGAACGCCATCTCTGATCAGCTTTCTGAACACTGATGTCCTTCAAGGATGCATCTGCAGTCATAACAAATGGGTTGTCCTGTCGTCAGGCAGCCCTTCGGTCGGCCGGATTCCAAAGTCTGGGTCCGACTTCGGCTGATGTCGCACTTCACCCGACGTCATCTCTGCTGGTCTTCGGGTATAAAGGCATCAGCCGACGCCATTTTCCTCAGTCTTTCTTGCCGCGTGGCGCCCGAAGCAGAAGCTGTTCGCAAGTGCCGGTCGGTCAGATCCAGAGATTACTACTACCGAATACTACTCAAGACTTCTAAAAGCTAAGTACCCCGTTGGGGACTCTTTCTTGCCTCAGCCGATGTCAGAAAAAGTAAATAATTGTTTAACTTGTGGGAAACAAATACCTCATAAAGATTTCCACTCTTACTGCCTACCTTGTTTAGGCCCAGACCACGACGTAGCAGCCTGTTTAGCCTGTGCTTCCTTCAACCGACGAACGCTTAGGCGTCGGTCGGAGTTTGCTGAAAAGTTTTTCGGCTCAGATTTTGCGTACATTATGCCGTCGGATCCTCCGACTACCCAAATTGTTAAAAAACGCAAAGAAAAAGACCGACATTCGCGGTCCGCGGTTTCGGGCGAAACCACGGTTAAGCAAGCATGAGTGTCTCGGTCGAAACCGAGAAAACGGGTCAATCTTCAGCCGAATCCATGACTACTACTGAGGCTCCTGCTACCTTAGTTGAATCGGCCTCTGAAGTTTTGCCTACTACTGTGGTTCCTAGTGAATTATCAGACACCATCCCTTTGGATGTCTCTACCCCAGCACGTGGTGCTGCTAGGCCTCCTGCAGCCATGTCTATTAAGGCCTTTGCCAGGGCTAAAGCAGCCAAAACTGTTAAATCAGTGCCTGTTAAGCCCCCCTCACACAGGCCCACTTCTAATTCACAAATGCTTACTCTGGCAGAGGATTTAATCTCCTTAATCAGGGGATCCCAATCTCACCCAGACAGGGCCTCTCAGCCTCCAGAAAAGAGAGCTAGAGCAGAGCCCCCCGAGCCAGTGTCCTCTGATGATTCTTCGGATGACTCAGACATTACAGATCAGCCAGAGGCTCCTTTTTCTACTTATGAAGATTCCGATGCTGAAGAATCCATTCCATCTGCCTCTCCACCAGAGGAATTTTCCTTTGGGGAAACCTTACATGCCATGAGAGAACAATTCCAATGGCAGGGACAAGATTTCTCAGATTCAAGAAAAAGACTTAGGACCTTTCTGCACTTACCACAACATAGGCCCTTAGCTATACCTCCAGTTCTGCCTGTTGTGGATGATGCATTTAATGATGTTTGCACTGCTCCTGATACTTTACCTCCAGCCCCTGCCAAACCAGATAGATTTTACAGGGTCCCAGACACTCATCACCACCTATACAAGGCCCCACTTGCAGATCCTGAGACTATATCCCAGGGGCCTAAGGCAGTAGCTTCGACCTCAGCAAAAACCCTCTCCTTCTGAAAGGGAATCCAGGTCCTTGGAGAGATGCGGGAAAAAAGTTTACACCTCTGCTACTCTCTCAGCTAGAGCTTTAAACTGTCAGTTTCATATGATCCAATACCAAGAGTTTATGCTTGATCAGTTAACTAAGAAGCTGTCCTCTGATGACTCCTTAGATAAGAAATATGTTTTAGATATGGTGAATAACATTCAGCAGGTTAGTAACCATTCTTTAAAATGTGGCTATGATGCACTGGAGGCTTCATTTAGATCAGCCATGACTGGCACAGTGATAAGAAGGCATGCATGGTTGAAAGAACAGGTCTTACCGGATCATGTTAAAGCAAAGCTGTTAGATGCTCCTATGGATAAGGCCAGTCTATTTGGTACCCCTGCTCAGCAAGTAATGAAGAAAATGGAAGAGAAGGCAAAATCTTTACAAACAGTTAAGGATTTCTTACAGGTTCAGCCCCCAAGGTTTAGCAGGAACTGGCCTGCCAAAAATTGGTCCTTTCCAGACTCCTCAAAATCTCAAAGAGGCAGGAATAGACGCTCTAGAGGCAGAAATCAATCCAGAGGAGGTGCCTACAGAGGACGCCAGTGGCAAGGCAATAACCAGCGAGGCACAGACACAACCACTGCCACTGCAACAGGACAATCACAGTGACTTGGCTCTGACACCGCCTACCAGGGAGCAAATAGCAGCACCTTTAGGCGGAAAATTAGCCTTATTTTCCAAAAATTGGCACTATATCACAAAAGACAAGTGGATTTTGCAAACCATAGACCAAGGCTACAGGTTCCACTTCCACACCTTACCAGTAAAAAGAGGAATGCCAAACCTACCTCCAAATCAAAAAACAGAAGCTCTAAAGCAGATAGCTCAATTAACAAAGATGAGAGCTGTGGAAAGAGTACCAATAACAGAACAGGGCAAAGGATTCTACTCCAGACTCTTCCTAGTACCAAGAAAAGAGAAAAGTTGGAGACCTATTCTCGACCTGTCCGTCTTAAACACATACATCATTGTCCCAAAATTCAAAATGCTGACCCTACAGCAACTTCTTCCCATGCTGGGCAAGGAGTGTTGGCTGGTAACTCTAGATCTCAAGGAGGCATACCTGCACGTCCCCATACGACCAAATTGCAGAAGATACCTCAGATTTCTTGCAGGATCAGAGCATTATCAATTCTCAGCATTGCCCTTTGGCTTATCTACTGCGCCCAGAGTATTCACAAAATGCCTGGCATCAGTAATCGCTCATTGCAGGCTACAGGGAATCCAAATTTATCCATACCTGTACGACTGCCTGTTACAAGCGGACAACAAAAGCAAGCTGACAACAGATTTACAAAGAGTCATTTGCTTACTACAAGCCCTGGGATACACAGTCAATTTAAAAAAGTCAAGACTGATACCATCCCAGACAAGAACATTCTTGGGTGCGGAATTGGACACAGTAAAACAAATGGCATTCCTAACTGCAGAAAAACAAGAACAACTCCCTCTTTACTTCTTGGCATTAACAAAGCAGAACAAACTAACAGCAAGGAAAGTACTGCAGGCCTTGGGCTTCATGGCATCATGCATAATCCTGGTCCCCCATGCCAGACTGCATATTTGAAAGCTACAGTGGTACCTAAAGAATTTATGGTCTCAACACAGGCACAGCTTAGAAACCGAAATCCCACTAATCCCATGCCTGAAACAAGAGTTCCTATGGTGGGTTCAAGCATGCCAGTCAAACCCAGGCTTGCCCTTCCACAACTTTCAAGCAAGCCAAACCATCACAACGGACGCCTCAGACCTAGGCTGGGGGGCGCACATGTTGGACAAATGCATACAAGGATTGTGGACTCCAGACCAGCTGCACCTGCACATAAACCAAAAAGAAATGCTGGCAGTAAAACTAGCAATCCAGAAATTCAGACCATTCCTCAAAGAAGGCCATTTAATGATAAGGACAGACAACACCACAGTCATGTGGTACATCAACAAACAGGGAGGCACTCATTCATACCCCCTATGCAGAATGACTCTGGACCTTTGGAGTATGGCTCTGAGCTACAACATCCAGTTACAGGCAATATTTGTGCCGGGAAAAGAAAACACTCTAGCAGACATGTTAAGCAGAACCACCTCGGATGCTCACGAATGGATGCTACACCCAGACATCTTCAAGGCCATCACAAAGAAATGGGGAATGCCACAAATAGACCTATTCGCATCCCCACTCAATCACCAGCTCAAAAAATTCTGCACAAGGACATACCACCCACTTGCATGGAAGGTGGACTCTCTATCCTTCAGTTGGAAAGGCCTGACAGCATATGCATTTCCACCTCTTCCTTTGATGCACAAGGTACTACTGAAAATCAAAGAG
This sequence comes from Protopterus annectens, assembly GCF_019279795.1. NCBI lineage: Eukaryota > Metazoa > Chordata > Ceratodontiformes > Protopteridae > Protopterus > Protopterus annectens. The sequence continues at coordinate 653,958,901 of NC_056733.1, read as the reverse complement.
GAACGTCCAAGGATAATTCTGATAGCTCCAAATTGGCAAGACAACACTGGTATCCATTGCTGAGGAGCATGTCTCAGGGGAGAATGTGGTCAATACCCCTGATGCCTTTGATGTTAACTCAGAACAACTACAACATCATGCACCCAAACCTAAAAACCTTGCAACTGACTGCCTGGAACATTACATAACAGCAACTAACCCAGACTTATCCCAAAGGGTTAAAGACATTATCCTTGAAGCCCGCAGACCTTCAACAAGAAGGAACTATGCAGGAAAATGGAAAAGGTTTGTCATTTAGAGTACTGAAAGAGGAAAAGATGTGACGAACATAGATATTGCTAACATCCTGGAGTACTTGGCAGAGCTTCTACATACAGGCCTGTCCTATTCCTCCATCAAGATACATGCATCAGCTATTTCCGCAGAATACAGTTTCGATCCACCTGTCTTTTCGCATCCTCTACTCAGGCAGTTCCTCAGAGGGATCAAGAATGTAAAACCTCCTAGGAAACCACCATTACCAGCATGGGACTTGAACTTTGTGCTAGAAAAATTGACTCTCCCTCCATTTGAACCAGCAGCAACAGCAGATCTTCAACACCTATCATGGAAAACTGCCTTCCTACTGGCAATTACTTCAGCAAGGAGGGTTTCGGAACTACAGGCCTTAATGGCAGTACAACCCTTCCTAATCTTCCATCAAGATAGTGTGTCCATGAGAACTAATCCTACATTTATGCCTAAGGTGGTATCCAGAGTGTCTTTAAACCAGGCAATCCACCTACCTACCTTCTTTCCCAATCCACAGAACAGGGGGGGAAAGACTGCTGCATACCTTGGATGTACATAGACAGTTACGCTACTACCTGGACAGAACCAAAGGTAACAGAAAAACTGACCAGCTTTTAGTAGCCTATGCAACAGGAAGGGAAGGAAAAGCAATTTCCAAACAGACAATCTCCAAATGGATAGGAAATTGCATACGATTCTGTTACTCCTACCATGGAAAACCAATTCCACAGAACATAAGACCTCATTCTACAAGGGCTACAGCCACTACCACAGCTTTCTTACGAGGAGTGGCAACCAAGGACATTATTGAGGCGGCTACTTGGACCTCCGTGCATACATTTGCCAAGCATTATAATTTACCTCTGTACTCTAGATCCCGAGCAGGGTTTGCCACTGCTGTATTGCAAGGGATCCTAACTACACCATAATTCTTCTTCCTCCTCCCCTAGTTTGGCTATGGTATTCTACCCATTTGTTATGACTGCAGATGCATCCTTGAAGGACATAGTACAGTTTTGTACCTACCATAAATGTAGATGTCCGAACAGGATAGCATCTGCAGTCAGGATTACCCACCCTCCTTCCCCTCTATGGTACTCCTAGGGTATTTACCCTCCTAATAGCTAGCTGGGGGGGAGTCTCTTATGGTGTATTTGTTTGTATATATGTACATACATGCTTATTTTTTGTGTTTGCCTTCCACTATTTTGGAAACATTGGCATTTATCCAAAATCTAGCTTTCCAAGAGGGCAACTGGCATCTGGGGCAAGAAACACTGAGGAAAATGACGTCGGCTGATGCCTTTATACCCGAAGACCAGCAGAGATGACGTCGGGTGAAGTGCGACATCAGCCGAAGCCGGACCCAGACTTTGGAATCCGGCCGACCGAAGGGCTGCCTGACGACAGGACAACCCATTTGTTATGACTGCAGATGCTATCCTGTTTGGACATCTACATTTATGGTAGGTACAAAACTGTACTTTTTATCTGCTGATTACCAAACCATTTTCAGATAAATGCCCCTTTGAGATTTTTCTTCTTATCTTATTTTATTTGTGGTTGTTGGTTTGCATGTCATTCAAAAAGAAGAAATATCAGTGTGGGAGACAGATTCCCCATAAGGATTGTCGCAAATGGTGTTTGATTTGCTTAGGTGCTTCTCATGCCCATACGTGTTGTTCTATTTGTCAGGTGTTTGTCCTGAAAATTTTATGTAGTCCACTCTCATCTTTGTCTATTTACCTAGAGAACCAGAGTTTTAAATTGTTGACTCAGGGTACTATGGCAGAATCGTCCCAGCCCGAGGTCAAACATCTCCAAAGAAGGCAGCCAAGAAAGCTCAGTTGGATTCTTCTGCTGTATTGTCTTCATCAGACATCTCTCTTGAGGCTGGTGAAAGCCTGGGTGACCATGAGGTTATTCAGTTAGATTCCTCTGCCATGACCACTTCAGAGGCTGGCATGAATCCGGCTTCACGTACATCCCTGGAGGTTTCACAGGCAACGGTTTCAGATGTTCAGGGAGAACCACGGCTGATTATACCCGAAGGGCCTAGGGGTGTTCTGCAATTCCTTGTTAGGGAGGCGATTCAAACTATGCTTATTGAATGTAGGCAAGGGTCCAAGCCACCTGAAATCTCTTTGAAAAAGAAGCAGAAAACTAAGCATATTTCTCCTGGTCATAAGGATTCTCTGTGTGAGTGGCAGGATATTACACAGAGTTTGTTTAATGCCCTTATGGCTTGAAGCCTTCTCAGGGGGGTGTCTGATGTTCTTCGTGTTTCACTGTTGCAGTCATTACATTTGGGTAATCTGCTGGCAGGTTGCCCTCAGTCGGCCTGATTAACAAAGTCTTGGGTCCTGCGTCGGTTGCTGTCCCTTCTTCCATGACGTCAGGGGTATAAAACACGCAGCTGACGCCATTTTCACCAGTCTTTCTTGCCGCGCGGTGCCAAGTGCCGGTCGGCTGACTTCTGAAATTTTCGTTTTTGAGTTTCAGAACCGAAGTCTTCAACCTAAAGCTAAGTACCCTGTTGGGGAAACTTTTTCTTGCTCCTTACCAATGTCAGTAAAAGTTAATAATTGTATTACTTGTGGGAAGCAAATACCTCATAAGGATTTTCATTTGTACTGTATTCCTTGCCTACGCCCTGACCACAACATGCCTTGCTGTCGGTTTTGTGCTAAATTTAATCAACGCACTATTAAGCGTCAGTATATTTTTGCATCAAGATATTTTGGCTCAAGATTTAACTATCCAAAAATGTCGTCGGTTAGCAATCCAACTACCAAAATACCTAAAAACGCAAAGAAAAAGACAGAGACAGACAGTCGAGTTCCAAAACAGACGACGAAGCTTCTCCCAAGCCAGTCACCGGTTCGCTGGTACTCAGTGAGGCGCTTTCGCAGCCCCTGATACCCGCTACTTTTGATTTGCAGGCCTCTACTGAGACCCATTCGGAGTCCTGTCTGCCGCGAGACACTTTAAGTATTGAACCCGCTGATGTCTCTACCTTACATGGGTCCGGAGCTGCTGAGCAGGCACCGGCTTCTGACGTTGTTTTCAGGCCTAAAGATTTGTATATTAAATCAATGCCATCTTCAAACCTTCTATGTCTAAAAAACTGATGCTTGGGCCACGTGCAATGGCTGAGGATTTAATTACCTTGATCAAGGGTACCCATCCCCCTCATGCTAAGAGGCCTAGGCAAGGCACTGACTATGAACCATCAGATCAGGTTTCTATTTCTTCTGATTCCTCTTCTGATCAGGAATTATCTATTCCTCCTTATAAGGACTCTGATGCAGAAGATTCCATTCCTTCTGCTTCTCCTCCTGAGGATTTTTCTTTTGGAGAAACTTTGCATACTTTAAGGGAACACTTTCACTGGGAGAGTTAGGATTTCTCAGACTCTAAAAAGAGGCTAAGGGATTTCCCTCTTCTTCCTCAGCATAGGCCTTTGGCTATACCTCCTGTTCTAGACATTATTGATGATGTTTTTTCAGAATCCAGCATGGCTCCTGATTCCCTACCTCTGGCTCCTATTAAGCCAGACAGATATTACAAGGTTCCTGACTCCCACAAATTCCTCTTTAAAAACCCTACTGCTGACCCTGAAACCATTTCTCAGGGTCCCAAGGGCGTTAAGGCTTCTACTGCTAAAAATCATACCACTTCTGACAGAGACTCCAGGGCACTGGATAGATGGGATAAGAAGGTTTACACGTCTGCAACCTTGGCAATCAGGGCTTTAAACTGTCAATTTCATATGCTTAAATATCAGCAGCATGTTATGGGCTTACTTAAACAGAAAATGATGTTGATTTCTGACTGTGTGTAAAATAAAGAGTTGCAGGCTTTATTGCATTCAGCTGAACAAGTTGGAAAGCATACTTTGCAATGTGGTTTTGATTCCTTGGAGGCCTCTTGCAGGGCGGCTGTAATTGGATCTGTGATAAGAAGGCATGCTTGGCTTAAGGAGCAAAATCTGCCTGATCATGTTAAAGCAAAATTGTTGGATGCTCCTTTACAACAGGACAGTGTATTTGGTAATAAGGCAGAAGAAGTTTTGAAAAAGATGGAGGATAAAACTTAATTTATGCAAACTGTAAAGGATTTCCTACAAGTGCAGCCACCCAGATTCAGTAGGCACTGGCCTGCTAAGAATTGGTCCTTTCCAGTACCCACCAGAGCTGCTCAGGTCAAACCCAGATACTCCAAAGGCTCCAGGTTTCAGTCACAAGGAACTTATAGAACAAAACAATGGGTTGCCTCCACCTCCAAATCTGGAGGTAACAAGACACCTTCCTACGGTAAACAGTCTCAATGACTTTCCACTGCAATCACCAAACACTTATCTTTTGGCCGCTCCTTTGGGGGAAAACTGGCACTTCATTCATGAAACTGGCAACTAATTACCCAGGACAAGTGGGTTTTAAATATAGTATCCCAGTGATACAGATTTCATTTCCACACGTTGCCAATCCCAAACGGATGGCCAGATCAGCCTCCAAATCAGTGGGCAGAGGCCCAGAAACAAGTCATGTCCCTCATAGATATGGGGGCTATTCAACCAGTACCAGAAAAGGAAAAGGGACAAGGTTTTTATTCAAGACTTTTCCTGGTACCCAGAAAAGACAAATCATGGCGTCCAATTTTGGACTTATCCATTCTAAATGCATTTCTGGACATTCCAAAATTCAAGATGCTGACTCTACAACAGTTACTGCCTATGCTAGGCAAGGATGCCTAGTTGGTAACTCTAGACTTAAAAGAGGCTTACCTGCATATCCCAATCAGGGAATCTTGCAGAAGATACCCCCGCTTCAGGCTATTTGCATTACCAGTTCTCTGCACTGCCCTTTGGCTTATCTACTGCACCCAGGGTCTTTACAAAGTGCCTGGCACCAGTAATTGCATTTTGCAGACAAAGAAACATTCGCATTTATCCTTACCTGGACGATTGTATAATTCAGGCAGAAAACAAGGACACTCTTCAAAAACATCTGGTGTTTGTAAAAAGACTTCTAACTTGTCTAGGGTACACCATAAACGAAAAGAAATCTCAACTGGTACCCCCTCAAATAATTACATTCCTGGGTGCAAGCTTGAATACATCTGTCCAGATGACCTACCTTATGCCAGAAAAACAAATTCAATTGATGACTTACTTCAAGCAGGTGGCCACAAAAACCCAGCTGTCTGCAAGACAAACTCTGCAGGCCTTGGGGTTCATGGCCTCCTGCATCCTGATAATTCCATATGCAAGACTGCATATGAGGAAACTTCAGTGGTACCTAAAAAGCTTATGGAGTCAACATTGTCGCAGCCTGGAAACTATGATTTCTATCATTCCTTGCCTGCAGCTAGAGTTCCTATGGTGGGCAGAAGCCTGCCACCTAAACAAGGGACTGTCATCCACTCCACCCCCTGCCGCCCAAACTCTGACTACAGACGCATCAGATTATGCTTGGGGGGGCTGCGCATCTGGCAGGGAGATGCATTCAGGGCCAATGGAGCCCAAATCAAATGCACCTACATCTCACCCAGAAAGAAATGCTAGCTGTACAGAATACTCTGACAGCCTTCAAGGGCTATCTTCATCCAGGACAACTACTGATAAAGACAGACAACACCACAGTCATGTGGTACATAAACAAGCAGGGAGATACCCATTCCTACCCCCTTTGCAGACTAGCCATGGCATTATGGAACACAGCCTTGACTTTCCAAATACATTTACAAGCTCAGTTCCTGCCAGGAAAGCAAAATACTCTGGCAGACGCACTAAGCAGAAATTTTATGGACCCACACGAATGGAAACTGGATCCACAAATCTTCAGCATGTTGAAACACAAATGGGGGAGCCCAGACATAGATCTTTTTGCCTCCCCCAAAATTATCAGTTGGACAAATTCTGCACAAGAATTCATCACAAAAAAGCTTGGAAACTGGATGTTCTGTCCTTCAGCTGGAAAAACCTATGCCTTTCCTCCACTGCCTCTGCTCTCCAAGGTCTTACAAAAGTCAGACGGGAAAAACCAAAAATGATACTGATTGCTCCAGACTGGCCTCGCCAACACCGGTACCCGCTCCTACGCAATATGTCGCACCTTCCTCCGTGGTACCTGCCTCTGTCAGTTTACCTACTGTCTCAGCAGAACTATCAAATTCTGCACACTCAGCAACAAACTCTGAATCTTGCAGCATGGCTAATTAACTAATTTCATCTGTTACATTTCTCAACAAACCTGTGATGGATGTCATTTTGGAGGCTAGAAGGCCTACTACTAGAAAATCTTATGCGGACAAATGGAAATGTTTCTGTGCCTGGAACCAAGCACAAGGAATAAGTACAGCAATGCCCAATATTCCTCAGATTCTGCAATATTTAACTGAGATGCTTCACAAGGGCCTATCTTTTTCTTCTATAAAAATCCATGCCTCTGTCATTTCAGCTCATTATAACACAGAACCTCCCCTCTTTTATCATCCTCTGCTAAAGCAGTACCTCAGAGGGGCCAAAAATTTAAGACCCCCCCCCCCAGAAGAGCACCAGCTCCTGCATGGGACCTCAATTTTGTTTTGGAAAAACTCACTCTCCCTTCTTTTGAGCCAGCTGCTACTGCAGATTTAAAATTTCTCTCCTGGAAAACAGCTTTTCTTTTAGCAGTTACTTCAGCTAGATGGATTTCAGAATTACAGGCTCTTATGGCAGTGGAGCCTTTCATTATTTTTCATCCGGACAGGGTGACTCTCAGAACAAATCCATCGTTCATGCCTAAGGTGGTATCCAGTGTGGCTCTTAATCAGACCATTCATCTGCCAAGTTTGTTTCCCAATCCACAAAACAAGGGTGAGCGGATTCTGCATTCATTGTATGTGCACAGACAACTTAGATTCTACTTAAACAGGACAAAACCTCTAAGAAGATCTGGGCAACTATTGGTGGCATTTGCTGCAGGGGCAGAGGGAAAACCTATTTCAAAGCAGACTATTTCTAAATGGATAAGCCATTGTATTTGTTTCTGCTATGTGCACCATGGTAAACTTATCCCCAAGGGGATCAGATCTTATTCCACCAGGGCTGCATCTACTTCTGCAGCCTTTCTCAGAGGGGTTCCTACCCAGAGACATTCTAGAAGCTGCTACCTGGAGCTCAGTTCATACATTTACCAAACATTACCATTTACCTCTCTTCTCTAAATCCAGAGCTGGCTTTGCCACTGCTGACCTGAAGCGCCTTATAGCTGCTCCTAATTCTGTATAAATCCATCCTCCCAACCATAGGTTTGGGAATCTACCCAAATGTAATGACTGCAACAGTGAAACATGAAGAACATAGTACAGTTGTGTACACTTACCATAAATGTAGATGTTCGAGTGTATTCACTGTTGCAGTCCTGGTTACCCACCCTGACATCTGGGACAAGAAAAACTGATGAAAATGGCATCGGCTGCATGTTTTATACCCCTGACAACCTGGTGTCATGTAAGAAGGGACAGCAACCGACGCAGGACCCAAAACTTTGTTAATTGGGCAACTGAGGGCAACCTGCCAGCAGATCACCCAAATGTAACAATTGCAACAGTGAATACACTCGAACATCTACATTTATGATAAGTGTACACAACTGTACTTTCCTGATGCCCCTTAGTCTTCTACTCCTCTTAAGAGGCTTATGGAGCAGGTTTCATTTGATGAGGAAGTAGATTCTGATGAGGAATCTTTGGCCTATTCCTCCCAGATTCCCTCTCCTTTGGATTATGGTTCAGAGGAAGATGATTTTATTAGCTGTGATTTACCTTTTGAGGAGATTTCCTTTGGGGATGCTATTTCCCGTATGATGGAGTTTGTGGGACTGTACCCAGGCTTCTGATGTTCAAAAGAGGTATTGTGAACTCCTTCAAATGGAGTCTGTCCAAGCCCTTGCAGTTCCTCCTGTTCTTGCTGCCTTGTTGGATACTTTTTATACAGCTTCTCAGCCTCCTGATTCACAGCTGGCTGCTCCTAAAAAAAAAAAAAAAAAAAAAAAAAAACTGGTAGGTTTTATAAGGTGCCTGATGATAGCAAATTTCTTTACAAATGTCCCTCAGCTGACCCCTGTTATTTCATTCTCTTTTGATAAACCCTCTAAGCTTTTATCTTTTTCTAAGCTGATCACCTCTGACAAGGACAGCAGAACTATGGAAAGATTGAGTAAGAAGGTGTATACTGCTACTCTAGCCTTCAGGGCTGTCAATTACCAGACCCTTATGTCCAGGTATATTTTGGCTCTTGTCTGTCAGGCTTTTCAGGTTATTTTAGATCTTCCTGATTTTGAAGGGAAGACTTCATCCCTCTCTTTGTTAGGGTTGTCTTCTCAAGTAGCTCCCCACCCCATTAAATGTAGTTATGATGCAGCCGATGCCTCGTCTAGAGCTGTTGCCTTTGATTCTGTGTTGAGGAGGTATTCTTGGTTTCTCTTTCAGCCTGTGCCTGATATTAAGGCCAAGCCTATGGAAGCTCCTCTTGACAATAAAAATCTCATTGGTTCAGCAGCTGCTGAGCTTTTTAAATCTCTTCAGTAAAAGGGTAAGGCTATGCAGGAATTGAAACATATATTGTTCCCCTGTTCCCAAACTCCAGAGGAATTGCCCTATCAAGTCTGGTTTTGTCCATAGACATGAGTGCCCTCCTCCCAAGGTTAAAAAGGGTGCTCTATAGAAGGGCCCCTTTTGCTAAATTTATTCAGACTTCTTCAGCTTAGAAGTCTCTTTTTCCAGACAGGCCAAGTTCTATCTTCTTCCCTCCCTCCTCAACCAAGTTCCTCTTTCTCTTCATCTTTCCCTGCCCCTTCCAAATTGGTTACACATCACTCAGGACTCTTGGTTTCTGTCATCATTTGTCAGGGGTATTACATGGTTTGGAAATCCCTTCCCTCCTTTTTGGGCATTCCTCAACCTCCTCAGGAACAGCTGCTCTTTTTCCAAATGTTCTTCGGAGCCTTTTGTCTCAAGGAACCATCCAGGCAATTTCATCCTCTCAAAAGGGGAAGGGATTTTATTTCAGAATGTTTTTGGTTGCCACGAAAGAAGGCACCTGGAACCCCATTTTGGATATTTCCCAGCTCAACACATTTCTGAAGGTTCCTTCCTTTCATATGTTATCCTTTCAAACCCTGTTTCCTCTTCTTTTTCCTCAGGCTTTCCTAGTATCTCTGGATCTCAAGGATGCTTATCTCCATATTCCTATTCATCCCCTTTTCAGGAAATTTTTATGTTTCTCTGTTGCTTCATTGCATTTTCAGTTCTGTGCTTTGCACTTTGGCCACTCTACTGCCCCAAGGGTCTTTACCAGATGTCTAGCTCCTGTTATTGTTTTCTGCAGGCTGAGAGGAATACAGATCTTTTCTTATCTGGATGACGTGCTCACTCAGGCTTCCTCTCCGGAGATTTTGCTTCAGCATCTTCACTATACTATTTGTCTTCTGCAAAGCCTAGAGTTTACAGTGAATTTCCAAAAATCCTTCCTGATTCTTTCTCAGGATTATGTTTTTCTGGGGTGCAGGCTCCAGACTGTTCCTGTCTTCTCCCAAGATTTTGACTCTGATTACATTTTTTTCAGTCCCTTCTTCCTCTGTCCCCCATTACAGCCATAGAGTTTATAAGGGCTCTGAGATACATGGCTTCTACCATTCCTAGGCTTCCTCTGGCCACACATCATGTGAAGAAGCTTCAGGGCTTTCTAAAGTCAGTCTGACTTCAGCGTTCTCATCCTTTAGACTTTCCAGTTCCTGTTCTCTCATGTCTCAAGCTGGAGCTCTAGTGGTGGATTCATCAACTGTCCCTCAGCCCAGGGCTTCCTTTTCAGTCTCCAGTCCCTACTCAGGAACTCTTTTCAGATGCCTCAGATGCAGGGTAGGAAGCTTCCTTTGGCCCTCTGAAGGATCATTTAGACTCTTTGTCATAGGAAGAACCTTATCAATGTCAATGAGATGAGAGCTGCTCTTCTGGCTTTTCAGGCCTTCCATTCTCTTTTCCCTCCAGGGCCTCTCAAAATCTTCACGGAGAATACCACAGTGATGTGGCATATCAAAAAGCAATGAGGGAACACAGTCTTATCTCTTATGCAGTCTAGCTCTTCAGGTTTGGGATCTACCTGTCCAGTATCGAGCTGTTTTATAGTCCTTCAGATCAGAACATTGACAAACTCTGTGATCAGATCCATAACACAGATTCATGAGTGGATGCTTCACAGAGATGTGTTTCTGGACATAGTCTACCAGTGGGGTACTGCTCTGGTAGATATTTCTACTTGCCTGTCTTTGAGTCCTCCTTTGACTTCTAAATTTGAGGTCAAACAATTTCTTAAAGGCATCCTTCATATTAGGCCCCACAGGAAGCCTATTCCTCCTTCCTGGCACCTTATTTTTTTCTTGGAAAATTGACTCACGCTCCTTTTTAGCCTGCAGCCTCAGCTTCTTTACAGCATTGTTCTTGGAAGACTGCTCTTCTCTTGTTCCTTACCTCAGCCAGACAGGTGTCTGAGCTGTAAGCACTCATGGGTGTTCCTCCTTTTTTACTTTTTCATAAGGACAGGGTGTCTCTTCATACCAGTCCTTCCTTTATGCTTAAAGTGGTTAATGAGTTGTCTGTTAATCAGGCTGTTCATTTGCCCACTTTTTTTCTCTTCTCTGCAGTCTGCTAGTGAGAATGTTCTTCACTTCTTGGATTTGCATAGACAGCTCAGATGTCATTTGGATAAAACTAAAGCCATTCATACATCTGTGCAACTTTTTGTTTCCTTTCTTAGGTCTTTGGGTTTAACTATTTCTAAGCAAAATATTTCTTAATTGATAGCCAAAGCCATTTCCTTTTGTTACTTTTCACGGGGAAAAAACTCTTCTTCTGTTAAGGCTCATTTTACCAGGGCTGTGGCTTCTGCTGCTTTTTCAAAGGATTGGATTCCATCTTCATCCTCGAGGCAGCTACTTGGACTTCTGTGCATACCTTTACTAAGTAGTATAAGTTAGATGTAGTTTCAAGGGCTAGAGATAGATTTGCTAGGGCTATCTTGCATGGCTTTCTTGAAGGCTCTGCTGGACCTTCGTCCTCCCACTTTCCTCCTAAGCTTTTGTACTCTCCCTACTGTAAGGAATATTGCAACAGTGATATAGAAGGACATAGTACAGTTGTGTAAAATCTTACTATAACAGTAGATGTCTTTCTCTTCACTGTTGCAGTATTCACTCTCTCCTGATGTTCTTCATCTCACATTGCTGCAGTCCTTGCACTTGGGTAGTCCGCTGTCCTCGGTCGGCCCGAATATCAAAGTATAAGGCTGACGTCGGTCAAGGCGCATTTGACTGACATCAGGACGTCAGGGTACAAATGCGCATGACCGACGTCATATCCTCAGTCTTTTTTGCCGCATGGTCCGATGCAGAAGCAGCATTGCAAGTGCCGGTTGGCGTTCTGAAATTTTTCGATTTCGGAGTTTCAGACCAAGTCAAAGTTGGCTAAGTACCCCGTTGGGAATATTTTAGTTTTTCTTGCCTCAGTGGTTTACCGGATGTCAGAAAAAGTGAATAATTGTATTTCTTGTGGGAAACAGATACCGCATAGAGACTATCATACTTTGTGTATTCCTTGTTTAGGGCCTGAGCACGACGTTGTTGGGTGTCGCTCTTGTGCTAGATTCAATAAGCGCACTATAAAGAGAAGGTTAGATTGTGCCAGGTTAGTCTTGAGCGGTGCAATTATAAAATGCCGTCGGATGCTCCGGCCGCTTCTTCAAGAAGCGCAAGGACAAAGCAGTTAAGCCTAGGCTAGAAGAACTGTCCGCGGACGCCGGTTCTTTAGAGGTGTCGGTGGAGCGGTGGTTCCACGGAGGTTTCTTTGGGATCCCAGGGAGAGACTTTGTTATTGCAGGATGTGGCCTCTCAGGAGGCAGGTCAGGCTGATGGGGCTTCTCAGGTTACTATACTCCCTCCCTTCCTAGGGTGGTTAGGCCCTCTCCTTCTGTTTCCAAGGCTTCTCCCAGAGGCAGGCCAGGTTTAGCTTCAGTTGGTGTCACCCCTAGTTCTTCAGGAACTGTGCCCAAGAAGCATATGCTTAAAATGGCAGAAGGTTTGATTACTTTGATTAGGGTTCTTTGCCCCTCCTGATAAGAGACCTAGGGTGGAGCCTGAGCTAGGAGTTTTGAGCAGGCTTGGATGTTTCAGAGTCTTGCTGAAGACTTGCAGGAGTATTCCCTTATTCTGATTCTGATGTGGATGATTCTACTCCTTCTGCTTCTCCTCCTGAGGATTTTTCTTTTTCAGAAACTCTTCATTCCATGAGGGAGCATTTTAAGTGGGAAGGTCAGGACTTCTCTGATTCCAGGAAAAGGCTTAGGGAATTTTTGTTTGTACCCCAGCATAGGCCTTTGGCTATACCTCCTGTTTTGGATGTGGTGGAAGATGTTTTTACAGAGGCTTCTCTTAATCCTGATTCTTTGCCTCCTGCTCCTGTTAAACCGGATAGGTATTACAGGGTGCCTGAAGCTCATAAGTATCTTTTTAAGAGTCCTAGGGCAGACCCAGAAACTGTTAGTCAGGGGCCTAAAGGTGTTAAGGCTTCTGTTGTCAAGAATCCGCTTCCTACAGATAAAGAGGCCAGGGCCTTGGATAGATGGGGAAAGAAAGTTTATACTTCTTCCACTCTAGCTATGAGGGCTTTGAATTGCCAGTTTCACATGTTGAAATACCAAAACTATCTCCTTTCACAATTGAAGTCTAAGGTTGATGCTCTGGCGGAAGGTATTTATATCTTGCCAAGTAGGGGACCGGGCAACATGGATATGCAGTTTTCTAACTTCTATGCAGCCAATTTGGTGGATATAGGTGTCCTGAGACAATGTAGCAATTGCCTCACGTGTACTGACAACCTCCTAATCCTTAAAGTAACAGACTGTCACTGGAGGCTAAACTCTTGCATACAAACACACATCAGGTTGTCCAAACCAAGCAGAGAACACTTACCACACACAGCACACACCAGACATGTAGACCAACATATGCTGAGGCACTTAAAAGCCATCTTCCTAAAGAACAAAGACCTCCCAGACTGCACTTTGGTACTCAACAAAAACACCACCTAACGCTACACATACAACCACAATCAGTGCACCCCAAATACAAAACCAATAAGGGAAGAAAACATACTTCCCAGGACTCTAATAAAGATTCCATTGTAAGACATACTGATGCTCCTCTATCCAGGCAGAACAGTGAGACGATAATAGTTAGTTTCCTTTCTGTAGCCAGGATCTGCCAAATTACACATGCACGCAAGTCATTACCAGTATGATGTCCTTCTGTTCCTATTTTCCTGTATTCCACATATGGGTTTACCCATCTTCTTTCGCGTGCGTCTGGCCAGTATTCCAAAGTTTTTCAGTCCCTCCTGGTGTGTCGGATGTTTTACGTGGCTGACAGGAATGTGGGCCATAAAAGTGACGTTTGCGTGCACCAACCCTCAGAATTCCTCAGCCGCCAGTCATACGCCAGGTGTTCCTTCTTACCACTGATGCCGGATAAAATAATTCAGATAAGTACCCCGTTGGGGAACCTTTGAGTCCTTCTTACTTTAACGTTTGTTCATGTCATCCTGAAGGGGCAAGTGTAAGTGTGGTCGGCAGATTCCCCACAAAGACAAGTGCGATTGGTGCCTTTTTTGCTTAGGAAGGGAACACAGCCACAAAAACTGCCCTATCTGTTAAATGTTCATCCCTAAAACCCTATGCCACCGCTTACAGGCCCTAAACCTTTTACCTCGAGAACCAACATCTTAAGCAACTCGCGCTAAGGATGGAAGGTGCTTCTGATGCCCCGACAGAACTGCCTAAGAAAAGGCCCAAAACCACACGGTCTTCTCCTTCGGCTGCGCATATACCTTCCGTACCTCTGCCTGTAGCTGACATCGGCCTGGTAAAGAATCTGCTCCCACCAGCCAGGATAACATCCTTAGAGGCTTTACCAACACCTGCTTCAGAAGTCGAGGAGAACCTACCTTTTCTGTGGGTTTGTCAGAACACGCCGACCCTATCTCTGTCTCAGGCCCGAGGTCCTCTCCAGTTCGGATGCCTGCAAGGCCTTCAAAGTAAAAACAAAAAAACAAGCACCTTTCTCCTCCACTTGCAAGGACCCCAGATTGGCAAGCTTTCATTTCAACCAGAGTATCTTCAATGCCTTCATGGCCTTACAGCCTACCACTGTTGGGAGCCCCTCCTCTCCTCAGCCCTAGGCCTCAGACTTCTGCCAGAGAAGAAGAGGGAGTTCTCTGATTCCTCAGAGAACTCCCTCTCTTACACCACTGAAATTTCCTCTCCCCTGGAGTATGGCTCCCCAGAGGAAGAGTCCATTGACCCTGACTCACCAGTTAAAGACTTAACCTTTACAGAAACCATTGTGATAATGAGAGACCACTTTCAGTGGGAATCCTCTGTCATGTCTGAAGTACAGAAGAGGTTTTAAGACCTCATACAGATGGACTCCCCTAGTCCCTCTGCAGTTCCACCCATTTTGGTGGCCTTCTTGGATGCCTTCTCATCTGCATCCCTCAATACTGACTCACAGCCTCCTGCTCCACGCAGACCAGACAGGCTGTACAAAGTGCCTAAAACTGAAAAATTCCTTAAGTGCCCCCCTGTTGACCCAGCCACTATTTCCATTGCTACTGATATGACTACCACACTTCTCCCTACCACTACCTTGCTTCCTACTGATAAGGACAGTAAGACTGTGGAATGCCTAGGCAAGAAAATTTACATGTCTGCCACTGTGTCCTTCAGGGCCACTAACTACCAGACCCATATGCCCAAATACTCTCTAGCCCTGCTAGAGAAAGCCACTAAAGATTTGGCTGGCATCCCAGACTGTCCAGCCAAAGCCTCTCTCGCTTCTGTCCTAGCTCTCACCTCCCAGGTGAACAGACATTCCATTAGGTGTAGTTATGATGCAGCAGAGGCTTCCGTTAGGTCAGTTGCATCAGCCTCTGCTCTTAGAAGGTAAGCCTGGCTTCATCTTCAGCCTCTGCCTGATGACGTCAGGGTGAAACTCATTGATATCCCTTTAGATCCCTTTGCGTTATTCAGTTCCACGGTGGCAGATCTCTTCAAATCTTTACAGCAAAAAGGGAAAGAAATGCAGGACCTTAAACACCTGCTAGTTTCTCCCATACCCAAGTTCCATAGGAACTACCCGGCCAAGACTCAGTTCATTCGGAAAGATGCATGACTGATGCCTCCCTCCAGACCTAGGAGACCTCCTAGAAAGTAAACTCCCCAGCTAGAACTTCCCCAGCCCCTAGCCAGCAGACCCCCTTTCAAGATAAGGCAGGTGTAGTGTCTGACTACCTTCCAAACTTCCTGATACCCTCTCACACCCCCCCCCCCCGCCCCTGTCTGTGCAACTCTCTCACTGTCTCCCTGCCTGGTCCCACATTACCACAGACAAATGGGTTCTGTCCATCATTCAGAATGGCTGTTTCATGTCCTGGATCTCTCCTTCGGTAAGAAAGGGTACCCCTCAACCTCCCAGCAATCAGCTCCACCTCCTAAAACCTGTACTACAAACTTTACTGTCCCAAGGCACCATAGAACAAGTGCCTTCTGAAGCAAAAGGGAAAGGATTCTACTCCAGGATTTTTCTGGTACCCAGAAAAGAGGGACCATTGAGACCCATGGTAGATCTCTCACTGTTAAACCCATTCCTCAAGGTCCCTACCTTCAGGATACTCTCTCTTCCCACTGCTTTTGCCCCATGGTTTCATGGTGACCCTAGATATAAAGGATGCTTACCTACACATTCCAATAAAGCCCACTTTCAGGAAATACCTGAGATTTTTGGCAGGCTGTTCCCTCTTTCAGTTCTGTGCCTTGCCATTTGGGCTTTCCTCTGCCTCAAGGGTATTCATAAAATATCTGGCTCCACTCATTGCCTATTGCAGAACAAAGGGAATCCAGATATTCCCTTACCTAGACAATCTCTTGATCCAAGCTGACAGTCCAAAGACCCTCCTCCTTTACACTCAGTTGCTTCTGACCCTTTTACAGTCTCTAGGTTTTCAGATAAACTTCCTGAAGTCCCATCTGGAGCCCACACAGGACATTGTTTTATAGGGTCATGATTCGCACAGACCTCATGCAGGCCTTCCTGCCAGCAGACAAGGTGGCATCCTTGACAGACCACCTGCTCAGTATCCTTCAGGTATCAGAACTGACTGCAAGACAATACCTGAGGCTCATGGGTTACATGGCAGCCACTACACCCATGCTTCCTTTGGCAAGACTGTACATGAGAAAGCTGCAGTGGTATCTTCTGTCAGTCTGGACCCAGCACTCCCATCCCTTGCAGTTCGGGGTCCACCTTCTACCTTGCATAAAACACGAACTTCCCTGGTGGCTGTCACAAGTGACCATGAATCCAGGCCTTCCTTTCCTGCCTCCCCCACCAACCCAGATAATGCATACAGATGCATCAGACCTGGGCTGGGGAGCAAGTCTAGGTACAAGACAGGTGCAGGGTTTGTGGCAACATCCACACAAACTAGAGCACATCAATGTCAGGGAAATGAGGGCGATCCTCCATGCTCTGGAAGCCTCTTCCCTTTACCTACACCAAGGCCCACTCAAGATTTTCACAGACATCACCACTTTCCTGTGGTATCTCATCAACAAACTGGGAGGGACCAAATCCTACATACTCTGCAGACTAGCCATGCAGATGTGGGAGCTAGCCACCTCCCAGGAGATAACCCTACAGGCATTTTATATCCTCTCCCTTCACAAGATCCAGACAGACTTTCTCAGCAGGACCATCACAAACAACCATGAATGGATGCTTCATAGAGATGTCCACCGGTGGGGTATACCTCAAATAGACCTGTTCGCCTGCTCCACCAACAGGCAACTACCTGGCTATTGCACCAGGACACCAGACCCCAAGGCACTGGCAATAGATGCCTTCTCAATTTCATGGAAGAAGAAATTTCTGTATGCATTCCCCCCTTCCCATTGATTCAAAAAGTGCTGCTGAAAATTCAGAAGGACAACCTAAAAATCTTGATGGTGACCCCCTATTGGCCAAGACAGCACTGGTTCCCCCTCTTACTTCTTCTGTCCAAGGGCAATCACCACAAGTTACCCCCCCCCCTCAGTGGACTTGCTCACACAGAACAAGGGATCTCATATACATCCACAGTGGCAGTCTTTGAACCTCACCCTGTGGATGATAAGATTCTGATCCCCTTTAGACACCTGTACAATGAGGACGTGCTCAGTGTCCTGCAGGAGGCGAGGAAACCCAATACTAGAAAATCTTACCTATCCAAGTGGAAAAAAATTCCTTATGGTGTCACAAAAGACAGATGGACCCACTGTCTTACCTGTGTGAACTACTGCAGACAGGACTGACTTACTCTTCTGTAAAAGCACACCTGTCTGCTATCTCTGCCTGTCTTCCCCTGGATCCACCCTTAGCATTCAGATTACCTACAAAGCTGTACCTAAAATGGGTCCTTCATCTTAGACCCCACAGGAAGCCAACCCCTCCTTCATGGAATCTCAACTGTGTACTGGAAAAGCTTACCCTGGCTCCCTTCGAGCCAGCAGCTAAAGCCTCCTTAAAGTTCTGCACCTGAAAAACTGTCTTATTGGTGGCTCTTACCTTAGCCAGGAGAGTCTCAGAGCTACAAGCTCTGATGGCTGACCCACCATTCATTATCCTCCATCTGGACAGGGTCTTCCTCAGGACTAACCCCTCCTTCCTGCTTAAGGTGGTGAATGACATATCCTTGAACTAGTCCATCCACCTACCAACCTTATTTCCTAACCCACAGGGGATAGTGAGAGAGTTCACAGACAGCTGAGGTTTTACCTCCATAAAACCAAGTCTATTAGAAAATCTGGCCAACTGTTTGTCTCCTTCCACCCCAGGGCTCTGGGGAAAGCGGTGGCCAACAGACCATTTCAGCCTGGATCTCCAAGATCATTACCTTTTGCTACCGGTACCATGGTAAAACATTGCAGGGATCTATTAAAGCCCACTCCACAGGAGCTATGGCCTCTTCAGGAGCCTTTTCTAAGGGACTAGTGCTAGTGTCTAGTCCCTTTTTTGAGGGACTAGACACTAACACTATTCTTGAAGCTGCTAACTGGTCCTCAGTACACACTTTCACCAAACACTGCAAGCTGGACCAAATTTCTTTGGCCAGAGCAGGATTTGCCAGGGCTGTCCTCCATGAATTCCTGGAGAGCTCTACCAGACCACCACCCATACTTAGTGAGCTGTGGCACTAACCCATATGTGGAATACTGCAACATAGGAATAGAAGGACACAGAAAAGTTGTGTAAAATGTTACCATAACCATAGATGTCCTTCTCTTCCATGTTGCAGTATTCCTTCCCACCCTACTTCCCCTCCTTTCAGGTTACACTTGCTCCTCGGGGTGACACTGGACAAGCTGTGCACTTTTAGGACTGGCTCCAACTTGGGCTTCTGTTTTGAGGGCTGGTGTGCGCAGACATCACTTTTATGGCCCACAATCCTGTCAGCCATGTCAGACGCCTGACGTACCAGGAGGGACTGAAAAACTTAGGAATACTGGCCGGAGCACACACGAAAGAAGAAGGCTAAACCCATATGTGGAATACTGCAACATGGAAGAGAAGGACATCGATGGTTATGGTAAGATTTTACACAACTTTTCTCTTCCATCATAGCCCATGTAGGTGTAAGTGACCTAAGACTTACCTGCCAGGACTATATGAAGACAGATACTATGGAGCTCTGTGAGCAGCCTGTTGCCTTCACTGAGGATGGTGCTACAATGCAAACAAAAGATGATTGACTTTAACAATTGGCTGAGTTTCTGGCATCATTCTAAGGAGATCCAGTATTTGTCAGCATGGGAGGACATTGTTAACAGACTATGCTGCTTTACCAGGGATGGTCTGCACCTGTCCCCTCAAGGCTTTTGAATACTGGCTAAAACTTTATCCACCCCCACAGAGCTTTTTTTAAGCAGTGCCAACTTGACAAACATATTGAAATAGCAAAATTAATTCAGCTGAACCACAAGGTGTTACTGCTCAATTCCAGGAACCTAGGATTATACTCCCCTCCACGCCTTCCTCATCCTCAAGAATATAGACATCTGTGTGGTTACTGGGACATGGTTTAAAGCCGCAGAAAGTATTCTGGCAGTGCAAGCTTTCAGTGCCTTCCACACTTTTAGACCAGTATCTGCAAAGACTGAGGCTAAAGGTGGAGGTGTCTCAATATACATCAGTAACAAGCCTAAATGCCTTTAGGGTGGTTAAACAGGATGACACGCTGGAGTTTTTCCACGTGCAGATCATCATAGATAAAATCCATTGCCATGTCCTAGCTAGCTAGTTATAGGTCAACCACACCACCTCAAGAAACTCATAGCACATAACTAGACTTACTGGAAACACTTACTAGCCATCCAGACACCCACGGAGGAGGGGTCCTGATGGAGAGATAAGTCAGCAAGCAAAGGAGAGTAGTAGTGCTGAAATTGAATTCATCCTCAAGTCTTGGTGAGTACCTGCACGAAGTGGACTGTGTTTTTCACAAAATCTCACCAAGGCAGCACTGATATATAGGGTTCCTATCAGCTGACCGAAGACACAGGTTAGCGAATGCGACTTGGTCGAGCTGTAAACGCCGAAATGGCAAAATATCGAAGTGGCATGTAAGTGAATTCTTTCCCTGGCCGCTTTGGTAGTTTGCTGTTTTTGGCAAGGTAGTGCGGTCTCGGAGTTGGTATATTTAAGTAGGTGGTGTGAGGGGCACAGCCCCCCACATCGGGGGGGGGGTGTGGGGCAAAGCCCACCACTTAATATTATGTATTAAAGTGTTTTATTTATTTATTTATTTGTTTTTGGAACAGCGATTTTTTTTTTCCCCTTGGAAAAGAATCGCTGTTCTGACAGTTGAGTTTTGTAAGCTTTCGCTTAAATGGGGCCGATTAATCACCGTTTGCTAACCTAAGCGTTTGGTGATCTAATTAGACCGCATTTATATAGCATACATAATGGACAGAAGTAAACAAAAAATAAAAAAGCTGGGTGCACAAGACCCAGGATAAAAAAGTTCCCAATCCTGGTAGGTGCACTGGTGCCAGGACTGGAAATAATTACAGTGTAGAATCCTCAAAATATGGAAACATTCTTACAATGGGACCAGGCCAGGCTGAGGGGGAGGATGGCCCCCCTGTTGCAGAAGGAGGTAGTAGTCCACAAAAACAACAACAATTGATTGGCCAAAGAAGAGCCATGAAGACGATAGAATGGACTATTGGGGATAAGAAAGAAATGATGTATTGTTACTATTATGTAAAAAGCCCAGAATTTCTAGTCACAAGATATACAAAATGATTGAGAGAGAAATTAGAGGAAAGAAAAATACTTCCGTAGGAAAAACTGTCAGAAGCTTCAAGTAAAAATTTGCGTTCATTAATGCAACAGATTTTTTGAAAAACAGTATATAGATCAAGACATTTTGATTTGTTTGGAAAAAGAAGCATCTGAGGAAGTGAGAAAATATAAAGGACAAAACCTAGAGATATTTGAAAAATATAAAAAAGAAATTTGGACATGGGAAAAAAAGAGAGATTTGATATGGTGCAATATTTATGCAAAGGAGAAAGCCAAGTTAACTAATATAGAGAAGGCAGTCTCAAAGATATTGGAAGAGAAATACAGACAAAAGGCATCCAGATATGGAATATTTCACAATAAAAAGATTAATAGCACAAAGATGTAATGTAGAGAAGAGGATTAGTAAAGCAGAAGTTAAAGAAATAGAAGTTGAAGTTATGGGGTGCCTGCATAGTGAAGGATTTAATGTAGAAGGTCTAAAACAGACTACATCACGGCATGATGGAGTGATTCCCCAGAATAAGGAAAAGCAAGAAGATCAGGAGACATGTAAAGAAGAAATATGGATGGGGAAAGGAAACGAGATTTAATATGGTGTAATATATATGCAAAGGAGAAAGCAAAACTAACCAATACAAAAAGAGCAGCACCAAAGATATTTGAAGAAAAATATAGGGAAATGAGTCTGGATATGGAAAACTTTACAATACAAAAATAAGAATACTAAGAGGAAAAGCAGAAAAAAGATAGTAATGGAGAAATCAAAAGAAATAGAAATTGAGGTGACAGAACAGCTGCAAAGAGAAGGATTCAGTGTAGTAAATCGAATGCAGAAAGCACCACGACATGATAGAGCAATGGATATCCAAATTAAGGGGAAATCAGTGGAACAGGAAGCAATTGGTCAGGTGCCATATCAAGATATTTTGGAGCCTTCCACAGGAAACCAGTATAAACATTCTTTTGAAGCTAGACAGCAAGCAAAGGAACAGGAAACTGTGGAAACTCTGATGCAATCAGTCTTAAGGAGTGATAGGCCAGTGAGTTCCCATATGACAGAACAACAGATGACACAGGATGAAATTGAAGAGAACGTGCCGCACAAAGATGCTATAGATCTTTCTATAGAATGCCCGCATGAAACAAAAAACAAGGGATGTGCCCTCAGTATGGAAGAAAATGAGTTGAGAAGAGTTGCTTGATTTAGTAGACAAAGACAGACATATCAAGATCAATGAGAGAAATAGATTGCAGAAGGTTAATAAAACCTTAGACGTCAGAAGCTTGATAAAACAAATGAACACAGTAATTAAGACTGTCCATAGAGATCCATGCGATATAACAGATGTAAACAGAATATATTACTGTGCTGCTAAATTAATAACTGATAAAAGTTCTACCACAGGAACACAGGGTAGCAAGGGAAAAGAGGTGGTGAAAGCAAATACCATCATGGAAATAGCGAATAGAGAAAACTATAAAGCAGCTAAGACAAGAAGTGTCATTGTCAGAAGATTATATAAGAGGGAATCGATCAACAAAAATACTAAGAAAGATAGATGTGATAAAAGCAATGTGCACTATTAGAACAGATAAGGATCTATTGTGCACTGTTGGAGATAAACTAAAAACTTCAAAACAGGCAGAAAGACTTAGAAGATAAGAAGATAAATATAAGGGAAAAGCACAAAATAAGCAATTTATTGATGACCCAAAAAAGTTTTATAGAGAATTGGGAAATAATGTAAAAGGAATTGAAAGACCGCCAAAAAAGAGGAAGTAGATGCATTTTGGATATCTGTAAAGATCCTGTGGAACATAACAAAGATGCTAAATGGATAGAAGTAAAAGAAAGTGTAAGAAGTTTAAAGGTACAGGATATGAAATGGGATGAAATAACAACCAGAGAGATTGAAACAAAGTTGAGAAAAGCCTCTAACTGGAAAACCCCAGGCCCAGATGCAGTATCTAACTTTTGGCTTAAAGTATTAACATCTTTGTACGAGGATTTAGCCATGAGTAAGAACTGTTTATATGTGCACCCCGAACACACACTGCACTGGTTAACAACAGGAAAAACAATGCTCTTACTTAAGAGTGAACCTGCAAACTACCCCAAAAATTATAGACCAGTAAGTTGTTTTCCAACAACGTATAAATTATACATGGGGATTGACGCCAACAGAGTTTATAGTCATTTAGAAGAAAACTCAATTATGGCAGTAGAATAAATGGCAATAAAAGAAAGTCATGTGGAACAAAGGATCATTTGTTGTTAAACAAAGTTATAGTGGAGAACTGTAAGAAGGGGAAGAATCTAAGTATGGCACGGATTGACTACAAAAAAAGCATTTGATAGTATTCCACATTCATGGATAAAAGAGTGCTTAAAAATGTCTCAGTAGTACCCTGCACTGATCGACTATGTTACAGTAACCATGACTATGTTACAGTAACCATGAAACAGTGGCAGACCACTTTGCAATTAAGCCATGATAATGGACAGATTATTAGCCCAGGGATAAAAATTCAAAGAGGGATATTTTAGGATGACTCTTTGTCACCGTTGCTATTCTGCCTTGCCATTAATCCATTAAGCTGTTTACTTAGCTTAGGCCATGGCTACAATTTGGTTCCTAGAAAACAACAAATTCTAATGACTTCTCATCTTCTCTTTGTCAATGATTTAAAACTATATAGCTCATCAGATGAAGAACTGAAAGCACAGCTGCAGGTTGTCAAAACTTTTTCAGATGATATTGGAATGTCATTTGGTCTTGATAAATGTGCAAATGCAACCTTTAAAAAAGGAAATCTGCAGCACCAAGAAAACATCAGTTTGGGACAAGAATGTGATATAAAAGAACTTGAGCAAGAGGGAGTGTATAAATACTTGGGAATTGATGAAGGATCAGCAGTAAAACATGAACAAATGCAAATAAAACTCAGTAAGGAGTACTTTAGAAGACTTAAATTAATCCTGAAAACAGCATTGACATCTAGGAACAAGATCCAAGCCATAAATCAGTTTGCTCTTCCTGTCCTAACTTATAGTTTTGGAGTGGCTGACTGGCTCCAAAAAGTTTTGGATAGATTGGATATTAAAAGAAGAAGGATGCTTCATGCCCACCAATATAAATATCAGTGTATACCAAGATTATATATTCCCCATTCTGAAGGAGGGATGGGCCTCGTTGAAATTGATTACATGTATAGATCTGCAGTCGTGGGACTCTACACATATCTACTGACCTCACAAGATCCAAATGTAGTGAAAGTTTTGAAACATGAGGCAAATAAATCTAAGATGACATCTCTGCTTAATTTAGCAGAAGCATATCGACGTCAAGCAGGAATGGAAATCAAACCAGAAGTAGATAAAAACTAGGCAGCAATTGAATGTGTTAAAAAAACAAAAGAAAGAATGTAAGGTGAAGGACCAGATGAGAAGGCAAGAAATGTGGGAAAAACATAAATATAGTTGCAAGTATAGAAAACTTCTGGAAGAGCCTCCTGTTGATCAAGAGCAAACTCAGGAATGGTTAAGGAGAGGTGAATTCACATCAAGAAATGAAAGGTTAATATTGGCAGCCCAAAATAGTGGGCTACATACATGCTGGTTTACATAGGTTCATAGGTTCATAGATTAGTACTAAGCTAACTGCCCTTGTGAGCCATTTTAAGCCTAGCCAATTATCCATTGAACATGTGGGAGAAACAGACATATGTAGGTTTTGTAAAACCGAATTAAAAACAGTCACACACCCTGTTGCTGGTTGCGAAGCACTAATAGCAGAGGGACTGAAAGGCATAGTAATGTGGCAAGACTGTTACACTGGAGATTGACAAACATTATGCTATCAAAGTGGCTGAAAAACACTGGAAACATGAGCCACAAAGAATCATAAAAAATTAAGTTCATATCACATGAGATCACCCAATACCAACAGTCCAAAAGATGGATGCT
Organism: Protopterus annectens; assembly: GCF_019279795.1. Classification (NCBI taxonomy): domain Eukaryota; kingdom Metazoa; phylum Chordata; order Ceratodontiformes; family Protopteridae; genus Protopterus; species Protopterus annectens. The sequence goes on along the minus strand of NC_056733.1, from coordinate 653,934,208 downwards.
AGAAAACCGGATATAGTGGTTCAAGAAAAGGAGACAAAAGTAGCATTGATCACTGAAATTGCCACACCTAGTGACTACAGTGTCTTGCGTACAGAGAGACACAAAGTCATAAAATACCTGGATCTGCAGGCAGAAATGAGAGCCATGTGGAAGAAAGATAGCCAGACAGTTCTAATAGTAGTAGGAGCAACGGGTCTTATAAAAAGATATCTTTCCAATTCATGTAACACCGTATGAATTCCAGAAGTAATCATTACTAGGCACATTGCGGGTGTTGCGAAGAGCACTTTTGGCTGACATCAAAGACTGAAACAATACTAATTTCATGATCTTCATACTTTGACTTAGGAATGAGCCAATTCCTGTCATGGTATTAGAAACCCAAAAGACTTGAAGAAATTAAAAACTACTTTAATTACCCCTATATAGACATGGAATCCTACATGGCCTCAAATCTTCAGGTATAGAGATTCATGGACTTTGTAAATACAAGGCCCCTTGACCAATTAGTGCATACGCCCACTAGAGGATCCAACATACTGACCTTATATTCACAAATATGGGAGAATGCTGCATCCCCCCAATATCACATCCTTTCTGGTAAGTCCCTACCCTAAATCTGTCGCTTTCAAAATGAAAATCAGCTCTGTATTTCCAGTAAACCCAGTAATAGTTAAGAACTGTTCAGAGGCAAACTACCTTTTATTAAGCGACCATTTGTCAAAATTCACTGCCCCTCCAAATTCAGAGAACACAGTGGCCCTGTACAACCATGTCAGTGTCTACACAGAGGTTGCTGTACCTATCAGAAGTATGCCCAAAGCTAACTCCAGAAACAAACTGCCCTTGTGGCATCCCAAATAAGTAGAATATACAGCAAACAAAAAACAAAGTCATAGGTAAATTCAGGAAATAACTCTTGTAAAGATAAGAACTGTCTCATCAAACTAAACAGGCAACTAATGGGGATAATTAAGTCCAATATAGCCAGTTTCAAGGTTAAGATAGGTTCTCGGGCAAAAGGCAACCATAAGGCCTTCTTCAGCTTGTCAGAAACCTCAAAAGCAACACACAGCGGTGTGCTGAACTGGTGGTTAGTGGTGCCACATTCACTGAGCTAGGCGATACAGTGAATGTGTTGGCTGACAAATCCAGTTCTAACTTTACCCCCCACTCACCCCCAGCCACCCCAACAAATGCCCTGAAAAATAATCCCACCAGGTATAAATAGACAGCATGTCCTGGCTGCACTCGATAAGGCCAAGAACACAGCCTCATGGGCCCCAATAATATTCTGAGATGTCTCGTTTATAGTCTAAAATATAACTTATCAGAGTTACTGTAGTCACTATTCAACTATAGTCTCAAAACAGACTTTGTGTCATGGGACTGGAAGATTGTATTGATGTCTTTACATTCACTGCTGCAGTATTCTTAACATATGGGATTCCCTGCAGTGGAAGCCTGACGTCTGGCCAGTCCAGCAAAGACTCCTGTTGCTTTAAAGGTACTCTGAATGTCTCCCAAACGCTCCTTGCATTACATAGGGCATAAAGGTGACGTTCAGGCCTACTACAGTCAGAACGTCTTTGCCACTAGTCTGAACTTATCTTTTCAATGTCTGCCTGTTTATGTTTGCCTGTTTTCTGCCAGTTGAACTCATTTTTGTTGTCCAGTGACTACATATGCCTGTTTGCTGACTTCTTTGCAGTTGCAGGTAAGTGTCCCATTGTTTTTTTTTTTTTGTTTGTTTTTTCTTGTCTGTTTTGTGCTCCTCAGGGTTAATGTCATCCAGAAAGGCTAAATGCCAGTGTGGGAGACAGATTACCCATAAAGACCGCCATGATAAGTGTCTTTTTTGTCTAGAAACATAGGGTAATGAAATAAAAATGAGAGACTGGTGCTTTCCACCTGTCTGTTGAAAAGAGAGGAATTTAAGGAATGGGAAGTGGAAATTATTCAGGAGCTGTATGAGAGGATAGAAATTTCTTCTGAAAATACAGCTAGAGAATGGGATAAAATTAAGGTGGAGTTGAAAATAGAATGGAAATAAAAGCAAAGGAGCTATGGTTAAGAAGTATTTAGAGGGACTGACAAATGTTAAATTATTGCAGAATGGGGGGAATCTCACAGAACAAGAGGATCAGCTGCAGAATGCTGAGCAGAAAAGTGATTACCTTGATAATATGCATGGGTTTTGAAAGACTGCTGTTTTTTGATGATAACACTAGAGCACAAAATCTTTTAACACAATGACTCAGTCAAGAGAAATTAGAAAGGGCTGTCGCCAAGCTTGTAGTATTAGCTCATCATCAGCACTGACTTTCTCATTCCCCTTTCTTTGGCAGAGGCTGCTCTAATTTTCTGTTCTTGCATTGATTGCATCAACTTTTATCCATCTCCTCCCAGCTATTTTGTTCACTGTGGGAATCTTTATGTAGTTCTGCTCAGCCTCAGAACCTTGAAGTTGCCTGCCTTGGTGTCTTTGCCAGCCATAAAATTTCAAAAGTTGTTTCACAGGTATTTCATGTGTCCAGTCAGCCAGAAGTCCTTTTTGACCTTTAACCAAACAAAGCTTGGCTGTGTAGTTGTCTCATTGCCTGTCCTATTTTTGCAATACATTTCTGCTGCTGTTAGACTATTTCACATTTCACTGGTAACTTCTTTTGCAGCTTATTTCAGTGGATTAACTGCCTAGGACATCTTTACTACTGTGACCTGCTTGCTTTTACAAAACATAACATTTGAAGTTGTTCTATCTCGCTATTCATTCTTACAGATGGGTTCGGAGCTGATCCTCGGCTCCGAGTCGGACTACTACAAAGCTCGAGGTCTTCAAGCAGCTTGAGGCCAAGTCCCTATCCCATGATGCACCTAGAGTTACCTCAGATCTAGTTTCCCGCTGCAGTAGATTGGAGGTTCCTCAGGAATAGCTCGGGCCAGTAAAACTTTATTGTAAAGATTTTTTCTTATAACTTAATTCTTTTCTTAGCTTTAGCTTCTTTAGCATTTATATATCTTTAGTGTGTATTCCTTGGTGTGCCTTTTTCATGTTATATATAGCTTTTGGCCTTCGTTTTTCTAAAGGCTTTTATATTTAGTATAGTTGGAGTAGTTATATAGTTATGTGCCTTTGATAACTTTTGATATTTAGAAGTGCTTAGATATAGTGTGTGTGTGTGTTAAAGTGACACTTAGTCACAAGATATTTAGCCCATATTTTTTTATCAGGGCTTATTTAAATACTTTTGGGTGTGTCTTTAGCATATTGTAGTTTCACTGATACTGTGCTGTTCATTATGGCTGACCAGGATAGGGATAAACATCCTAAGTCAGGGTTCAAAAAATGTCCAAAATGTGGACAGAAAATGTCTGTAACAGATAGCCATGTTAACTGTGTTTACTGTTTGGGAGCTTTACACCTTCAGGAAAGTTGCTCCATTTGTCATTCCTTCTCTTCCAGGGTCCTTCAGGAGAGAAAGAGAAAGCTAATCGATAGAGGTCTAGTCAGACCGTCATTTCAGGAAGCTTTAAGTGACCAGGACAGGTTTAGTAAATCTTCAAAGTCTTCCAAGGCTTCTACTTCTTCGGAAGTTAAGAAATAAAAAAAAAAAAACATCAATGTCTGGTCTACAGCCCTCAGAGCCGAGCATCTTGTTCTTTTGGAGCTGGTCCCCGGTCCTGGAACCGGTATCCAAAGTGCCTAAATCTCCACTCCTGCAATCTGTACCTCCTTCTATCCACTCATCTTCGATAAGCCTTTTCGGTTTGGATGTGGATTGTGTGGTGCAGTAGTTGTTACAGGCACCGGCGTTTGCTAAATTTTTTATCGGCCCCGAGCCAAATGGTTTCGGAACCGAAGACTCTTTTATCATCTACTACTTTTCCTCCTCTGAGCCATGCAGGTCCTTGGAAGCCGGAGGAGTTGGACTTGATGATCATTGAGCATTCGGAACCTATGCCTGCTCCAGTGTCTTTGGTTCCATTTACTCTGACATCCTTGGTGCCGATTGAGGAATCTAGGATCCGGCACTCTTTGGTTGGGTCTGGGAAGAATAGTCGGACTGACTTGGCAGTTCCAACTCTGCCTCTCGGGGTTTCGGCTCAGATAAGCTCGGCTCCTACCTCTGGTTCAGAGCCCACTGTCCCGGTGCCGAGGGTATCGACTGTTTCCTCAGATCTGCCGGTCCCTTCTCATTAGAGCATAGGAGCCTTCGAAGCCATGAAGAGAGTTATGTCTCCTAAGATGTCTTCGACTTCAGGTTCAGCTACCTCCTCCCCAAAAGCATCTGTGTCCACTTCTGCTTCACAGATCCTTGCTAAGTGTAGAGACCCAGAGCCTCAGGAAGCCCCATTGGGTGGTCCCTGCTCTTCCGAGACCTCACCAGAAGTTCCCATTGATGAGGTTCCCAGGAAGAGAATCTGTAAGAGGAAGCATTTAGACTCCCCATAGGAGTCTCTCACATCCAATACCGACTTGGATGAATCAGAAGGGTCCCCACAGTCCCCCTCTGAGGATATTTAATTTGCTGAGATATTAGAAATCCTTAGGCAGGGAGGTGACTGGCAGTCCACCAACCCTACTGAAGACGAGTTGGTTCTCCTGAAGGCTTTCAGGTCTCACCCCTCCATCTCTTGGGTGTCTCCGCCGTTCGATGAGCTTATGGAGCTGGTCTCACGAAGGGCGTGGGAGTCTCCAGACACCATGGAGCCTGTCCCCAGGAGGCCTAATAAATTTATTCCCCCCCCCCCCCAGGAAAAATGATTTCTTACCAAGGGAGTGCCAGTTGATGCCATGGTGGTGGCGACAGCCTCAAAAAGGAGATTTTGGAAACTTCTTCCTCTGTCCATCCTCCTAACAGAGACTCTAGGATCATGGCTAGATATGGGAAGCACACGTACAGTTCAGCGACCTTTGCACTGCGTTCACTCCACTATCTCCCCCATTTTACTAGACTGCAAAGAGATCTCCTAAAAGAGCCCGGAGATACTCTTCAGGGTACAGTAGCTGCAGGAGCTTCAGATAAAGTTGCCTCCTAGCTTGCTACTCTCAGTTCCGTAGTAAACTTGTCCATGCGCCTCATTTCATATGCAGCTGATGGAGCGAGTAGAGCAGTGGGTGCAGGAATTGCTCTTAGGCGACACTCCTGGATGCACTTGTGTTCCTTCTCAGAGCCCTTTAAGTCATCCTTTGTCAACACCCCTTTTGATGGCTTGTCCCTTTTCGGGCCCAAAGTTAAGGAAACTTTGACCAGGTGTGAACAGGAAGGAAAGACTCTGTCTGCTGTCTGATTCTGTTTTTCCACCCCTACCAGACCCTACCCCAAGGGTCAAAGGGGAGGAAAGATGTGGTTCCGTAAAGCCCAAGGAGCCTTTAAGGACACGTGGTGAACTCCCCTCCAGGGGCAGAAGAGGGGCCAGTAATGGAAGATGCCACCCTTGCAGCAGAGGGGGTCTGCAAAACCAGGGTGACAGAGATCAGTTTTTTGGGAAGCCCTACCAGTGCTCCTGAAAGGAGGCCCGACTGTCCTACTCTGGAGGCAGTAGTGGATCACTTATCTTTGTATCCAGATGCCTTGCTCAAAATAACAAGCGACAACTGGGTACAAAGTATAATTTCCAGAGGATATTTCATTCCTTTCGCCACACCCCTTCCATTGTCAACAAAAATCCCGGACTTTCCACCCAGTTACAGGGAACAGGCAACAGTAGAGGTCCAAATGTTGCTAAGAAAAAGAGTCATCCAACCAGTCCCAGCAGATCAGATAGGGTCCAGAACTTACTCAAGATTCTTTTTAGTTCCAAAAAAGACAGGGGACTGGAGACCTATTTTGGACCTCAGCAGACTAAACAGGTCTGTGAAGAAAGAGAATTTCCGGATGGTCACACTTCAGTCGATACTTCTGTTTTTAGGGAAAGACAATTGGGTGGGAGGGTGGCCTAATGGTTAAGGTATTTGCCTTACAAACACAAGGTGCAGGGTTCGATTCTCACAAGGGATAATTGGCTAGGCTTACAATGGCTCACAAGGGCAGTTAGCCTAGTACTAACCTATGGATGTGCTCAGTAGATCTCCAGGATGCGTACTACCACATAACAATGGTCAGACCATCCAGGGATCATCTGCACTTCCAGCTGTGAGCCAATCATTACCAGTTTCGAGCCCTGCCCTTTGGTCTCACTACAGCCCCCAGAGTGTTCACTAAATGTATGGCAGTGGTCACGGCTCACCTGAAATGTTTAGGATTTCAGGTGTTTCCGTACCTAGACGATTGGTTCCTCACTGCCGCCACCAGGCATCAGCTCATACAAGCCAGGTACACCACTCTTTCACTCTGCAGTTATCTGGACATTACAATAAACTCAGAAAAGTTTGCCTTGTTGCCATCACAACATACTGTTTTTATTGGAGCAGAATTGGACACCTCCACCACTTTGAGCAGAATGAGTCTTACTACTCCGTCAGCAGGTCCACAATATCATATCCAAAGACAATGCTCCAGCATCAGAAGTACTAAAATTGTTAGGTATGATGGCAGCGGCAATATTAGCCATACCCTTGGGTCGCATGCATATGCGGATTGTGCAATGGCTGTTGTTCACTCAATGGTCTTACCAAGAGCTTCCAATGTCTCATCGTATAATGATCCCAAACACATGCAAAAAGGATCTTCAGTGGTGGTTGACCTCTCTTCATGTTACGATAGGTCGTCTTTTTGTTCTACCCCCACCAGTGGCCACAGTGCCCATGGATGCTTCCCTGATATGGGGGGGGGGGGGCATTTTCAGGGAAGAACAGCCCAAGGCACATGGACTGAACAGGAGACACATATCAATGTCCTGGAGATGAGAGCAGTACGTTTAGCGTTGCAGTTCTTCCAAGATTCTCTTCCTCTGGGAACAGTTGCGATTCAGATGGACAACATGTCAGTGGTCTGGTACTTGAACAAACAAGAAGGAACCAGGTCTTACCCCCTTTGTCGCGAGGCCCTAAGAGTATGGCAGTTGCCTACATCCACCCAGTGCTTTCTGTTAGCAATGCACATCCCGGGGAAATCCAGCGTGATAGCAGACAAGCTGTGCAGAGCAATTTTGTTGCCTCATGAGTGGTCCTTCAAGAAAGAAATAGCGGGCAGAATTTTCCGCAGTTGGGGCCAGCCTTGCTGTGACCTTTTTGCTAACTACATAAACACGAAATGCAGAAGCTACTTTGCCCTGATTCCCCCTCTGGGTGAAGCCCCAAGGGATGTAGTCATACATGATTGGCTTCCGGTTCTTCTCTATGCATTCCCACCATTTGCCTTGATACCCAAAGTACTACAGAAAGCAAAAGCCCTGGGAAAGACCATCATTCTAATAGCCCCTCATTGGCCTTGTCAGATTTGGTTCCCCTTCCTTTGACTTCATCAATTGGAGGACCCTTATATTCTGGACCCAGTTCCAGATCTTCTGATGCACTCGTCGGGGGAACTTCATCCCTCTCTTCAGTCCCTGAAGCTGACAGCTTGGCTGATCCATTTCCCAACATAGCCAGGTTCCATAACCTTTCAAATGAACTGCAGCAGATTCTAATATATTCTCATAAATCCTCTACTAGGAAGCTATACCTTAGCAAATGGAAAAGATTTTCTGTATGGACCTGTCAAAATAACATCCCTACCAAGCCTCTATGGCCTCCATATTAGAGTTCTTGACTATGATTTTCAACACAGGAGCTGCAGCAGCAACAGTTCGGGTTCAACTTGCTGCTGTCTCTAATTTTCACCTTGGATTTGAAGGATTGAACATAATGTTACACAAACTATCCAAAACCTTTCTCAAAGGGACTTTTCATCTCAGACCACCTGTGAAATCCCCTTATACCCCATGGAATCTTATTTTTATGCTTTCATGCATTGTTCTCCCTCCCTTCGAACCAGCTTCCTCATGCAATTTGAAATATTTGTCATGGAAGACTATCTTTTTAGTGCCTATCACTTTTGCCCGCAGAGTGTCAGAACTTCAAGCCTTGTCCATAAAGCCGCCTTATCTAATTTTCCATGCTGACAGAGTCTCACTATGAACTAATCCCTCATTTTTGCCCAAAGTTTGTACTGAAACTAACCTTAATCAAATTATAGATTTGCCAGTGTTCTTCCCCAAACGCACCAACAACTTAGAGTATATGCTGCACAAGCTTGATGTTCATAGACAGCTCAGATTGTACTTGGATAGAACAAAAGAGTTCAGGAAATCAGAACAGCTTTTCGTTTCCTTTTCAGATTCCAAGAAAGGTATGCCAATGGCAGAAACAACTCTAAGTGGTTATCCGATTGTATCACATTTGTTTATTCAGCTGCTAATATGCCCTTGCATCACAAAATAAAGGCTCATTCTACCAGAGCAGTGTCTACATCCTCTGCCTTTTCTGCCACACTTCCTATAGACAACATCTGTGCAGCAGCCACTTGGTCAAGACCTCATTCCTTCATCACTCATTACAAAGTGGACAGGGCCTCCAGGGACAGGGCCTCTTTTGGGTCTACTGTCCTGATAAACATACTCCCGTGAGCCACCCAAGGAAGATGGTGCTTGGGATGCTACCCATCTGTAAGAATGAATGGCAACATAGAACAACTTCACATAAAGAACTTATGTTCTTACCATAATGTTCCATGTGAGTTGTTCATCTCACCTTCATTCTTACTTCCCACCCTCCTTACCCCCTCCAGGGTTTTTTAGAGGACCGAGATACTAGATTCTTCCTGGTTGCTCAGTCCTTCTGTGGCTTTCTCTCAAAGAGTGATAGAATGATACATGGTATTATTATACGCAGTGAACAAGATCTGAGGTAACTCTAGGTGCATGATGGGATAGGGACTTGGCCTTGAGCTGCCTGAAGACCTCAAAGTTTTTGTAGTGGGCAACTCGGAACCGAGGATCGGCTCCGAACCCTTCTGTAAGAATGAAGGCGAGATGAACAACTCACATGGAACGTTATGGTAAGTACATAACTTCTTTTTAAGCATCCAGTTATTGGCTAGACATATCTTTGATAGGGCCTGTATACATAGCCTCATCTCTTAAATTCCACTCCCACCCTCTTTGACATAACTTCTGGGTAATCCAGCCCAGATGATCCACACTCGACTAGCCAGTTGTGGACCTAACAATGCAGTCAGGGGAAGTGGTCATACCTATCCTAGGAAGGGATGATGGTCCTGTTCTGGCTTGCTCCATGGTTTCGGAGGCAGGGTTCTGCTGGAGAGTGGAAGCTTGTATGGATTGGGAAGCTGGGTCGGAAGGATGTGACTGTGGCCATCTTAGCTGATGATTGTAGCTCCTATTGGCACATTTAAGGGAGCATGCATGTGTAGGTGGCCCTTGCGATGACATGAGTGATCTCTCCATCACTGGATTGAGGGTGGGGCTTAGGTCTTTGAATGAAAAAACACTTTCATTGCTGGGGTTCTAATGAGAATACAAAGCACCCTCAATGTTACCCGGATGGTGGCCGCTTACAGGCTTGATAGTCAACAGGTGTGGGGGGAGAGAGATAATACATTAATTTAAAAAAATGAATAAGGACTCCCTAAGATCACTTCAAAGAAGATAAAGTTGTTTTATGCATGTCATAACTTTTTTTTCTTTATGATATTAATTTATCAGGGTAAACTAACTAGGCACAAATCTGTTTCTAGAGGTGACCTGGGAGCATAGTCTGGTTAAGTGACTTGCTTGGAGTAAGGCAGTAGGGAAATGGAAACTGAGAAACCCTGCATTACCAATTGAAGGTTGTTAGCAGCTAATAACTGTAATTGTTTGAACTAAAAACTATCACTTAGCTGGCAGATCTACTTTTTCACAGTTCAATGTTTATTTTAGTCCTCTGTCATCTTGTGAGAACTGACAAAAAAGTGTTTAAGAGGTGTTTGACTGGTCTTCATCTGCAACATGTCACCCTTGAACCTTGCTAGTGAAGCATTGTGAGAGCTACCCTTAAAGACTGTTAAACAGCTGCTGAGCAGGTGATCTTCCCCTCTTGGAAGGATATCTAAAAGAAGAAGAAGAATGATCTGTTAACTTGAAACGCTGACAGAAATTTTGAGTTACTGACATACAGATAGTAAACTGATGCTCTTCTTAGTCAATGTTGTACTGATTCTTGGGTCTTCCTGCCATGCAGAAACCCACAATTGGCCTGATTTCTAGAGTCTTTGCATCATCCCTAGCTGATGGCTACATGAGGTCCGATATATGGACATCGGTGTTTAAGAAGGGTGTTTGTTGGAAGCCGTCTCCATTTCTTCCTAGCTGTGCAATCCAATGCACTTTGTATATGCAGTATACTCTCAGTCCGTTGGTTGGCTCATTTTTCCAGAGTTTTTCTTAGCTACCAGTCAGAAAAGTATCCTGTTGGGAGTTTTCCTCTTCTAATTTAGTGTTTAAAAAGGTTAATTGTTTGAAGTGTGGGAAGCAAATCCCACATAAAGATTTTCTGTCATTGTGCCTGTTCTGTCTAGGGCCTTAGCACAATGTCTCTAATTGTCCAGATTGTACTACATTCTTAGTGAAGACTAGTAAAACACAGGGCAGAAGTCCTAGCCATTCAAATGGAGTCTTCGGCTTCAGTTCCTTTTGCGAATTTGCAAATCCTAGCTTCACACCAGCGCCGTTTCTAAAAAATGCAAAGGCAAAACATACAGGGAAAAAGACTGTGAAAATGTCACTGAAACTTTGGTCCAAGCTACCAGTCCAGCAGCAACTCGGGTACCTTTGCAGCCCCCTGTTCTGGTGACTGCTAGGCCCAAACCCTCTGGCTTGAACCCTCAGGAGGCCGCCATGGTTCCAGGCTTTCCAATAACTTGTTCCAGAACATCAGCATTGGTCAGGTCTGAGTTTGCACCACAGGCTTCATTTGCCAACGTTCACGTTGCAGGTACCAAGGAAGATATCTTTTCTTCCTCAGCTGTGAAACCACAGTCCGAGGTCGTGGTTGGACAACAGTGTCCTCAGATTATCTTGACAAAAGGTATACCCAAACCAGAGAGAACTGTCAGCCTTCCTCTGTCTTCTCCTGAGCTCTTTGCCACTGCAGCTCAGGTCAAAGCCCAGGACCTGTTGAAAATAGTCCAGGAGTTCATGGCCTTCATGAAATTCAGGATGCCCCCCCCCCCCCCACACACACACACACACACACACTCACAGTACTACCCCTGAAGCCTCCCCTCTAATACATGTAGGGATGTGACTTTTCAACAAGAATCAGATTCTGAAGACGAGGAGGAGTTATCCTTCTCTGAGCACCTACTACCCCACTCTTATCCTGACTCAGACGATACCCTTTGTTCTGCCTGTTCCCCAGAAGACCTCCCTTTTGGGGATACCCTTTATAAAATGAAGGAAGTCTTCAGTTGGGAAAGCAAACAATTTTCATAGGCTTAGACCCATTATAGGAACTACTGAGCTTACCATCACCCAGACATCTGGCTATCCCTCCAGTGCATATGGTACTTGATGACATCTTTGAAGACATGTCTTTGAATTCTGATTCTCTCCCTCCTGCACCCAGGAAGCCTGACATGTTCTACAGAATGCGTGACTTGCATAATCACCTTTGCAGGAATCCTAAAGCTAACCCCTGAATAGTCTGTACAGAATCCACTAGGAACTTTCAGGTGATGATAAGAGCAGCCTTACAGGTCTCCAGGCACTCCTTCAAATGTGGGTATGATGCATTTTACGCATCATGCAGAGTGTGGATACAGGCTCAGTCATTCGCAGGTGTGCATGCGTTAAGACTCTGTTAGATAGGTCAAGGCTGAACTAACAGATGCTCCAAAAGACAAGAATTCCTTTTTAGGACCCCCAGCTGAAAAAGTATTTGATAAGCTGAATGTAAAAGGAAAACAAATAAAGAAGGTGAAGGAATTCTACCTGTCACCTACACCAAGATATAGTAGAATACTCTGTTCAATTCAGAGAAATCCCATCTATTCCTATGCATGCAAAGACCCCCAGAAGAGCAGGAGAGTTTCTTGCCACCATTCCTTTTGGAGCCAGTACAGCAAGGATCCATTCATCCTGTTCCTCCAGGTCAGGAGGGAAAAGGCTTCTATTCAAGGATTTTTTAGTTTCAAGAAAAAAAGGTACCTGGAGACCTATCTTGGACCTGTCAAGATTAAAACAGTTCCTTTATGTACCAAAATTCAAAATGCTAACTATAAAACAAAAAATACTTCCCATGGTAGATCATGCCTGCTCAACTTGGTCAACTTATTTTAGTCACTCACCAGAGTTGTGGATGAAGGCAAGGTGGTTCATACAGCCTACCTTGATCTGGCCAAGGCCTTTGATACCATTCCCCATTCAGGAATCATATAAAAAACTCACTAAGCTAGGCATCAACCCCTATATCACTAGGTGGGTTGCAAATTGGCTCACAGGTAGAAACCACAGTGTGACCATAGCTGACTGCAAATCAGACTACCAGCCAGTCATGAGTGGAGTCCCACAGGGTTTGGTCCTGGGTCCTCTCTTGTTTGGTATCTACTTCTCTGAAGTCCAGGCCAACACGAAGGGACTCTGACTGACAAAGTTTGCAGATGATTGAAAGTTGGGAGGTGCTATTAACTCCCCAAGTGATGTTGGCATCCTACAGAAAAGCCTCACTGAAACAAATGACTGGTGTCAGAACCATGGCCTTAAGTTCAATGCCAAAAAATGTCTCGTCATCCGCTTTGGAAAAAAAAAGGGTTCCCATGAATTACCGCATTGGTGGTAGTCCACTGAACACAGAAGGCGTTATAAGAGATCTGGAAAACAGGTTGACAGCAACCTCTCTTTTGACCACCACATTGCCACTGTGGTCAGAAAGTCCTTCTATGTGGCACATCTCATTACTAAGAGTTTTGCATCCAGGAAGGAAGAGATCATTGTCTCTCTCTACTCTTCCCTCATTAGGTCAGTCATTGAGTACAATGCCCCATTTGGCATGTACCTCACTAAACACCTGCAACAACTGGAGAGGCCACAAAAGTACCTCACAAAGAGGATCCTAGGCCTTAAACATTTGTCCTATATGGACAGACTCAAAAAACTCCAACTATTCTCTGTCTTATATTGCCTACTTAGAGGCGGTCTCTGCTTGACTTACAAAGCCATGTCTGACCCAGCTCTGTTACAAATGCTACATCTAAAGAAATCCCAATCCCTCCACACCACATGCTCCAGAGACCTCAACCTCATTACCACAATCAACAGAACATGCTGGAGGGACAGGTTGATAACCCAGAGACTGCCCATGCTATGGAATAGACTTTCCATACATGTCAAGCAGAGCACCTCACTAGCCCTCTTCAAGAGAAATCTTGATGAATGGATGGGAAATAGAAAATTCACCCCAGGGATCACTCCAGTGGCTTTACTCGACAGAGGCACTGGGAACTAAGATTAGGTGGCACAATGCCAGGGTAATCCTGTGGGCTAGGCTTGTAAAGGCTCCAGGGCCATTAGCCTAGTACACACCTATGATTTTCTAGGATGCCTACATGTTTACTGTAGACCTAAAGGATACTTACCTACATGGCCATATTGCAGACAGTCAGAGATTTTGTGGTTGCAGGCTTACACTACCAATGCTGTGCACTACCAATACTTTTTGGTCTGTCTGCTGCTCTCAGAGTATTCACCAAATGCTTAGCTCCTCTTAAAGCCGATTATTGAACCCCTAGATGTTTCATACTTAACCCTACCTGGACAACTGTCTTATTCAAGGAAAATCCACAGTAGAGACTCTAAGCACTTGTAGATCACCATAAACCCTCCACAAGTCTCAAACTGTTCATCAGACAAGGATTCTGTTTCTTGGGGTCCTCAAAGATTCTGTGTAACAAAAAATTTTTCCTTCCCCAGGACAAGATATCTCACTTGCCAAACTACCTAACCAGCTTGCTACAAAAACAATAAATTTCAGCAAGGGAATTTCTAAGTATTCTGAGTTACATGGCATCCTGGATTCTCATGGTCCCCTTTGCAAAGCTGCACATGAGAGAACTTCAATTGTTCCTAAAAATTGTTTGGAACAGCATTCTCAACCTCTAAAAATTTTCCTGCCTCTTTTTCCGTACTTAAAAAAAAGGAACTGCTATTGTGGAAAAACACCATGCCACAGAATCCAGGCACACATTTCTGTCTGATAGATGCAGACAAGACCATTACCACAGACAGTTTAGACATAGCTTGGGGTGCTCGCCTAGACCCCATGAAGGTGCAAGGCATCTGGACACTAGATCAGAGGAACACGCTTCTTATACCTCTTTGAAGTTGAACCTCGGATATCTGCCATCTGTAGATGATTTCATACCTCTATGAAGTTGGACCTCGGATATCTGCCATCTATAGATGATTCAAAGACTTTGGAAATTGGGCTGGTCATGGGCTTTTGATTGACAGGAAGATCCAAGAATCAGTACTGATCTACTCAAATATCTACAATTGTTGTGTGACACAACTGTACGTTCTCCTTGCTGGAACTTAGATTCTTATCTGGAAGTGGCTGGGGTCTAACCAGGACTGACTTCTGGGATATTTGACATTTCTGAGTCAACCTGTTGTTCCAGTCTGACTGGTAGTACTGCTTTGCTCCTTGGTTAGAGCAGGAGTTTGCATTTTGTGCATGATCCTGCATGTGAACACTGGACACTGTCATTGTTCATATTGTAATAGGTTCACTCATTCTTTGCTATACTTTGGAGATTCAACAGTTGAGCTGTGGCAGTTACTCTCTCAGTCCATAAGGAAGGGATTTGTGTTTTGGGGATGCCCAGTCTGTCTTTCTCACTTGAGCTGCACGGCAGCTTGTACTCACTACTCAGAGCTGATTATTGCCATCGCAGGGAGCAGTTCCAGTGCTGTTTCCTTGGGCAAGCTGTGTCTTACAACTTACAGTTTTGGCTTCAGAATTTAGTTTTGTCTTTGGCATGAAGAAGAGCACATTACTTCACCGACTTACATCAGTTAAAAGCTTAAAAGAGGTATTGTAGGAAAAGATGGTAAAAGGGTCCAGGCACTCTTCAGGGAGAGGAGATTTAGCAGCATTGTATGTTGTCTTTGTCAAGACTGAAATTTGGGGAAAATTGTATGGCTGTGAAATTGTAAATATCTTAGTGGACTTTAACTGTAGGAAATGCATAGTATGACTAGAATTACAATGACAAATAATTTTTATTTTCCTTTCATTACAGGCAGTGGTTGTTGAGATACAGCAAGCTCATGCAGAACAACTTGCCACCATGAGAATCCAGGATCTCAAAGTCAATCTGAAACCCTTACATTCTGTCAACAACCCAATTCTACGGAAGCGGAAGTTTTTAGGGTATTTTATAAAATTCATTTTCATCTGTATTGACAAACTCTTTGTGGAACCCAGTGATGTATAAATAATGCTGGATTTGTATTCCTGACTAGAACTATAAAGCACATGTAAAAAATAGTGTGTTTATAGGTGAAACAGATAACATACTTGTAGAATTAATGCCTAATCTGTATTACTTCCCTCCTTAACTACGGTGGCTTCTTCTGTTTGGAGTAGCATCCTACTATCATCCATCTTAAAGAAGGTAGTAAGAAGGGGCATCACCTTTATAGCCTTCCTTCTAGTTCTTTTCACAGAGGTGCAGAATGAGACATTCAGGGACAGATTTCTTTGTTTTACCTGTATCACAGCCTGTTTTCTGACATTTTTGCTTCTGTCCCTAAGCATTACTTTTGGATAGTATCACTGTGTGTATGCAATATCAGGATTTTGAGAGTTGTGTGCCCTCCCATCTTCTGGCCAGTTAGTATGGCCACTCTTACATCAGGTGGTGGTGTTTTGATGGTTTAAGCACTGTCTACGGTGGAAGATGAAATTGACATCTGTGACTGTTTCCTACCCCATTCAGCTCCATTCTTAGTTCTGTCCCATGTTCATGATATCGCAAGAGTATCACTGTAAAATGTATGTCGGAGAAAATATAATGTCTGGCTTTGCCAGTCATTGTCCCTGAATGAGATGGTTTTGTGTTGTGCATTGTGTCTCATGATGTTTAACATATGCCTTTTTCCATCTCTTACTGATGCTATCTTTGCATGATCAAACCTTGTGGTATCAGTCTTCATAAGTGGCTATGGGAGAGACTGCTAGGAATTTCTTCCATGCAGTTATGGTTAGTATGCACAGTCTGGACATTATAACACTATTACTTACAGTGTTCGTGTTAGAATCAGGGAGATGGATGAGGAAGGTGTAGCCTTTTTTATCCCTGTAGTTACAGAATGTACATGTTCTTTGGGTACTGAATACAGTTGGTTACTCTGGAAAGCCATTGTTAATACTGATGAGTTTCTGACTTACTGCGTTTTGATGAGCAAGTGCCTTTGTGTCTCACCTGTCATTTCTGGCAACGTTTTCATTTGCATAGTTGGTTATTTAAAAAAAGTTTTATAGCCTTTATAGAGAGTCTGTCTCTCTAAAGACACTTTTCTTCAGTCTCATAGCTGTATGGTAGCATGTTCTCTTGAGAATCAGAATAGTTGGGTGTGCTCAGAAGGCTATGTGACATTAACTACAATGCTGTGTATATTTTAGCAGCTTAAAACAACACCAGGCCCAGCTTCTCCTGACTGTTTTCCTACACATTTAGATTTACAATCCATGTTTTCATAATATAGTGTAATTCTAAATTAGATGCAATAATTTTCAGTAACTTTTGTATGTCACTGTAAAAATCTAAAGTATTTGTAATTGTTTTACTGTATTCATTGCATATTGCTATTACATAATTAAAATTCTGATTTATAGTTATTGTACAACATTTGGAAATGTGAGACATGTTTAAGATCTGATTCCTGGGTAAAGTGACTTGTATATTGAATCCACATGTCCCCCTTTGCCCTTGTGGACTTTCCCCAGAAGTTCTGTCTTCCTTCTATATTTCATACACATGTTATTGTTTGAACCCAAAATTTTCTGGCCATGCCTGCCGACAATCAAGACTACTTGCTGGACTTAGACACTTTAATTTTCTCATTATGGGGTGCTTCCCACCAGATGTAGAAGGTCAAGAACCTTCTGGGAAGGGGGCCTTCATATTGGCAGCCATGAAGGTTTTTTGTGTTCTCCCAGTCACCTGGAATATCAGGACACCTTTTAACTGGTAATCCCAATCTTTTAGTGGGGAGATGAGATTCCTGCATCACTACAAATGTTCACTTTGCCTTTCCTTTATGAATGTACACTCCCATGCATTTGCTGTGAAGGCTGCCACCAGGTGGTACCCTGGCAAGCTGAAACCCTGCCTCCTGTACATGTGTTTGCTTTGCTGCCTTCTCTTGCGTTGGATCATGGTAGTGTATGTTCTGCTGAACTTCCCCCTCCATCCAGGATGCCCATCCTTACCTGCCAGCTCCATCAAGTGCCCTTAGTCACTACTTGAACTTTGGTTGCCTGTGCTATAGTCAGAGATTTACTGCTCAGTGTGTCTGTGGTGGCTTGCCAAAAGTATACTTCTGATATATGTGTGTGTGTGTGTGTGTGTGTGTGTGTGTGTGTGTGTGTGTGTGTGTGTGTTGTATCCCATCCAGGATTTTCTGTTTGCCTTACACCTGTTACATATTGGGATAATCTTTTGTTCCCATATCACCCTGAAGTTTATAGAGTTAACTTTGGAAAATGAATTTCTTTCAGGTGAGCTAGTTTTAGTATGTTTCAGCTTTTGCTTTAACTTGAAGGACTGATAAAGGTAAGATACAGGTCTCACATAAGCAGTGAGGCTGTATGTGTTTGTCTTTCCTTTTTCTTTTGCTAAAATGGATGTATGGGTGGCTGCACAAGATGCAGAATTCCACTGCAGTATTGTTTACATTGTTCTTTAAATGAGTCACTAATTCTGTAGAATTCATGGACATTAAGACTTAGCCATAGACAGACATCCACCCAGCCAGCATGACTCCCAGAGCTCTCTAGTAGCACCTTCATCCTGGTTTCAAGAAGCAGTCAACCTGTGCTGTTTTTGGAACTACAGTGTTGTAAGAACATGCTGTGTCTTGTTCAGAAAGTTCATGGTCACTTTTTCCAGTCTCAGCCCAAGCTGTTTTCCAGAGAAGTGCTCAAAAGATAAATATCTTATTGGGGAGGTAGTCCTTTTTGCACATTCAGTTGCTAATGTCTGAGGCTTCTGCCCAACCCATCTGGATGCAGATATGTCAGCAACCAGTAGCATGCCCTTCTGGGCCTTGAGGCATGACACCCAGTACACTAAAAGAGGAGGTCACTTTTGACAGAATAGCAGATGTGGACATCCACAATGAAATGATGGCGCAGTCAGGGAGAAAGGAATAAGTGATACTAGCTCTTACGGCTTGTGAACCTAGATCAGGGGATATGTCAGCCTGGTGGCACAGAGGAATAAAGCCCTGACTACATACAAAACCACCAGAGTTCAACTAATGGCATGGGTGACTTGACAGGCAGACAGAGGAGGAAGAGCAGTGCTTACCTGAGGAAGGAGGGTAGTGGCTCCTGACTATATCTGCTGCTCTGATGAAGTGTGATAGAGGTTGCACATAATACTAAAAGTAGCAATTGGCTTGGAATGGGGAGCATAGGCAGCCCCTACTGTGAGACAAGTGAGCATGCCACTACCAGGGGTGGTCTAAGTCTAAATAAAAGATAAGTAATGTTGTCATGGCCGGAATGCTAGCAAGAGTGCAAATAGCCTCCAGCTTTTGCTCAGATGATGGCCCCTGCACAAAACTCCCCTGATGGTCACCACCACCAGGAAGTCAGGGCTGATGTGTGATTGGAGTAGGCTGATGGTTGACAGGTAGAGAAGGCAAAATATGCAGAAAAAATTAGCCTAGATTAGGGGACAAACTAAAGTGTTGTAGCCAGTCAAACAGAAAGGCATGTGCATTTGTAATAATGACTACACATTGGTCTCGGTCCCCAAAGATGCAAATGAATCACCAGTGCATGCCCTCTGCCTCACAAACCTTACCTGGCTATGCAGAGGACCAGAAGCATTCACATCTGTTTGTATTTGTATGACTGCTTATTTTACACCCAAAGTGGGGAGGAATTGCAGGAGAAACTCAGGCTTACACTGGAATGTCTAATGAATGGGGGGGGGGGGGTTGGGGGGGGTTCAGACATTTCCCAGGATTAGTGTGAGACTCGTAACTTCATAGGTAAGTGTTCGGCTAGCTACTCTTTTGGGCCATTTTAAGCCTATCCAGTCTTCCTTTTGAAGGATTGAAACACCTTAACCATTATACTTACCCCAGCCCTCTCCAAACTCATTTCATCCAAAGATTTTCTGGGGGGCGACCATAGGCATAGTGGAAGGTTTTGTATTCTTGCCACCAGAAGAGGTATCCTTCTTGAATGTTCTCTTCAAGCAAGCATAGAGGACCACCACAACACCAAGGGAGCACCACAGAGCACTGGGTTACATGAAGTCAGATATTCTGACAGTACTGCTAGTGAAGCTTCATATGTTGAAATACCAGTGGTACTAGAAAGCCCAGTGGGAAATTCTTTCACCTACTAGAGAAAGAAGTACTGGTCCTTCTTAAGTGGAGGCAGACTCATTCACAGCCAAAGCATTGAAGCTTGAGTTTCTGGGTCAGGGTCAATGGTCCCTGCTTCAGGATCATCATTTCTTCTCGGGGCTTCGACATTGGACATCTCAGCTCCGATCTCAACATCAGATCTAGGCATGGCTCCCTGTGGTTCTGAGGCTGTCTCTGGTACTCTCAGATCTTCATCCTCCAATGTTGTTGAGAGGATGTTCTCCTCTAGGGAGAAGGGTCAGATTTCTCCTGCCAGCATCCCCTCCTCTTTTTCATCAATACCTGTGACCAGTCATCAGTCTGCTCTGGGGCAGCCTACGTCAGCCAGCCTCCAGTCTTCCTCTGTGGCAGGGCTTCCCAACTCTTCCACTTCTTTCCTGCCTTTGTCAGAACTGGAGACTTTGGGGAAGGGAAAGTGTAAGAGGAAACATCCGGATTCCCTGGAGGAGTTTTTCACTGAGGATACTGACATCGATGAAGGAGAGTTCCCCTAAGTCTCTGTGTGATGACACCTCTTTCAGTGATTTAGTGGAGCTACTTTGCCAACATGGAGCCTGGACCACCGAAGCGCCCTCTCCAAAGGAGTCAATATTTCTGGATACTTTTGGAGTAGGCCCATCCACACCTTGGGTGGGTTCCCCTCAGGATGCCCTTGTAGACCGGGTATCCTGGAGGGCACGGAAAAAATCCAAAACAGTGGAGCCCATCCCTAGAA
Source organism: Protopterus annectens (assembly GCF_019279795.1). NCBI lineage: Eukaryota > Metazoa > Chordata > Ceratodontiformes > Protopteridae > Protopterus > Protopterus annectens. The sequence goes on along the minus strand of NC_056733.1, from coordinate 653,913,900 downwards.
AGCCAGATAATGTTCTCACTTCCTCCAAAGACAGGCCTCATTGGAGTAAGGGTCTGGCTGTCGATTAGTAAAGCATTCCAATGCCTCAGCCACTTTTGCAGTGAGAGCCCTCAATTACCTGTCACATTTGAAAAGGCCTCAACAGGACCGAGAGTCTGAAGTCAAGTATCCTCAAGGAGCAGCAATCTCCAGAAACATAGAAGAAGCTGTAGCCGCAGTTGTCTACCCTAGTTTTCATCACCAGTATTCCCATGAGGTTTATCTTAAATGCAGCCTATGGGCATCTGGAGAGGCAAGCTCTGGTACTGCCATGCATGCAGCGCTAACCTTGGACATGTTTTTGTAACTTTGCAGACTGTTTCAATGTGTCCTTCATTAATGCCCCTTTTGACAAGTCCTCATTTTTTGGGACAAAAGTTAGATACCCTGACAAGGAGTGAACAAGAACTTAATACTCAGTCCACCATTGGCAGTATGCTTTGCTACACCCAGGAATGAAAAGAGGGGGGCAAGTGTCTCTTCTTCAGAAAATCACAGAACTCGTCCCAGGGTCCCTTCCTAGGGACCTAGGATGGAGGGGATCATAACTGATGCCACCCATGGTGCAGGGGTGGTCTACAGAAACATTTCTTTTGTCCAGTGGGCCCTTTCAGTGATCTTGAAGAGTTGCCCGGCTGCTTTTCTCTGGAGGTAGTTGGGAATTGTCTGGCTCTCCACTGAGAAGTTTGGTAGGCCATCACCTCAAATGCCTGGATGTTGACAGTTGTATCCAGAGGTTATTGCATTCCGTTTTTAGAAGTTCTAAATTGTCCCCCAAAACGTCTCCTAGATGTTCCACGCCATCAAAGAATTTATGCAGCGGAAGAGATTCAAAGGCTGCTTATCATTCAGGAGGTCTCACCAGACCAAAAAGGATCCGAGGTCTGTTCCAGGATGTCCTTCAAGGATGCATCTGCAGTCATCACATATGGGTTGTCCTGCCTCAGGCAGCCCTTCGGTCGGCCGGATTCCAAAGTCTGGGTCTGGCCTCGGCTGATGTCGCACTTTCCCCGACGTCAGAGCATCTGGGGTATAATAGCATCAGCCAACGCTATTTTCCTCAGTCTTTCTTGCCGCGTGGTGCCCGAAGCAGAAGCAGTTCGCAAGTGCCGGTTGGCCAGCTCCTGTGATTCAGCTACCGAAGACTTCGAAAAAGCTAAGTACCCCGTTGGGGACTCTTTCTTGCCTCAGCCGATGTCAGATAAAGTTAATAATTGTTTAACTTGTGGGAAACAAATACCTCATTAGGATTTCCACTCTTACTGCCTCCCCTGCCTAGGCCCAGACCACGACGTCTCGGCCTGTTCAGCCTGTGCTTCCTTCAACCGACGAACTCTTAGACGTCGGTCGGACTTTGCAGAGGAATTCTTTGAGGCTAATTTTGCTTACAGGATGCCATCGGAGACTCCAACTTTGCATTTAGTTAAGAAACGGAAGGACAAGGACCAACACACGCGGGCCGCGGTTTCGGCTGAAACCACGGTCAGGCCTACCGCGAATGTCTCGGTCTCGGCTGAAACCGAGTCCTTGATACTTCTGATTACCAAAACCGCCCAACCGACTACCTCGGCCCCGGAGGCCCCAGCCGAGTCGGTTATTGAATTACTTTCTGAAACTGGTGTCCAGGAACCTTCCGACACCATTCCCTTAGACAAGTCTACTCCTGCACGTGGTGCAGCCAGACCTCCTGCATCCATGTCCATTAAGGCTTTCTCTAGGGCTAAAGCTGCTAAACTTACTAAAGCTTTGCCTCCCAAGGTTACCTCTCAGAGACCTTCTACTGGCTCACAGATTCTTAGCTTAGCAGAGGATCTTATCTCCTTAATTAGAGGTTCTCAACCTCATCCGGACAGGGGCTCTCAACCACCTCCAGACAAAAGGCCCAGGGTTGAGCCCTCTGACCCCCACTCCTCAGATGAGTCCACTGATGGCTGTACTCTGTCAGACCACCAGGAGGAGGCTTATTCGGCCTACGAGGATTCTGATGCTGAAGAATCTATTCCCTCGGCCTCCCCTCCTGAAGAGTTTTCCTTTGGAGAGACATTACACTCTATGAGAGAACATTTTCAATGGCAGGGTCAGGAATTCTCTGATTATAGAAAGAGATTAAGGACCTTTTTACATTTACCTCAGCATAGGCCTTTAGCTATACCTCCTGTTTTGAATGTTATTGATGATGTGTGCTCTGATGCTAGTACAGCCCCTGACTCTCTCCGGCTCCTGCCAAACCTGATAGGTACTACAGGGTCCCGGACTCACATCTACACCTGTACAAGGCCCACTCTGCTGATCCAGAAACTATTTCCCAGGGCCCAAAAGGGGTTGCAGCTGCCACTGCTAGAAATCCTCTACCCTCTGAAAGGGAGTCCAGAGCTTTAGAGAGATGGGGTAAGAAAGTGTATACTTCTGCAACTCTTTCCATGAGGGCATTAAATTGTCAATTTCATATGATACAGTACCAAGAGTATTTGTTAGATGAATTGCATAAGAAACTGTCTTCTTCTGAACCCCTTGATCACAAATCCCTTCAGGATCTGGTACATAACTCCCAGCAGGTTAGTAACCATTTCTTGCAGTGTGGTTATGATGCATTGGAAGCTTCATGTAGGTCAGCTATGACAGGTGCAGTCATACGTAGGCATGCCTGGCTGAAGGAACAATCTCTGCCAGACCATGTTAAAGCTAAGCTTTGGATGCTCCTATGGAAAAGCAAAAATTATTTGGTTCCACGGCTCAAGAGGTCTTAAAGAAATTTGAAGAAAAGGCAAAATCTGTGCAAACAGTCAAAGACTTTCTGCAAGTCCAACCACCGAGATTCAGCAGAAATTGGCCTACTAAGAATTGGTCCTTTCTGGACTCAGACAGATCTCAGAGAGGCAGGAATAGGCTTGCCAGAGGTAGAGGGCAAGCTAGAGGCTCCTACAGAGGCCGTCATTGGCAGCCTCCCAACCAGAGAGGTAGTGCAGGAACTACAACTGCTACACCAGGACAGACTCAATGACTTTGTTTTGACTCCGCTGACCAGGGCTCAGTTAGAAGCACCTTTGGGCGGAAAGCTTTCTTTATTTTCAAAAAATTGGCACAGCATTACAAGGGACACATGGACACTGCAAATAATAGACAAAGGATACAGGTTCCATTTCCACACATTGCCAAAAAGAAAAGGCATGCCAGACCTGCCACCAAATCAGAGGGCAGAGGCTTTGAAACAAATTTCCAACTTAATACAAATGAAAGCTATAGAAAAGGTCCCTCTTTCAGAACAAGGCCAAGGATTTTACTCCAGATTATTCCTTGTTCCAAGAAAAGAAAATCAATGGAGGCCTATTCTCGACTTGTCCGCACTGAATACTTACCTCATTGTGCCAAAATTCAAAATGCTGACTCTACAGCAACTCCTTCCCATGCTGGGCAAGGGGTCTTGGCTGGTGACTGTAGACCTCAAGGAGGCATACCTGCATGTCCCTATCAGACAAAGTTGCAGAAGACACCTCAGATTTCTTGCAGGGTCAGAGCATTATCAATTCTCAGCATTGCCCTTTGGCTTATCTACAGCGCCCAGAGTATTCACAAAATGCCTGGCATCAGTAATTGCACACTGCAGACTTCAGGGGATTCAAATTTACCCATATCTGGCGACTGCCTTATACAAGCGGACAGCAAGCAAACTTTGTTAAAGGACTTGGATTATGCCATCCACCTACTGCAGGCCTTGGGATATACAGTCAACATCCACAAATCAAGACTTGTTCCATCCCAAAGAATAACTTTTCTGGGTGCGGATCTAGACACAACCACCCAAATGGCCTTTCTCAGAAGAAAAACAAAAACTTCTACCGGATTACTTCAAGAATCTGACAAGACAAACTCAGCTGACTGCAAGGAAAATCCTGCAGGCCCTGGGTTACATGGCATCTTGCATTCTTCTGATCCCACAAGCAAGGCTGCATATGAGAAAATTACAATGGTACCTAAGGAGTTTATGGACTCAGCACAGTCACAGCTTAGAAACTTTGATCCCACTCATTCCAGGTTGGGGAGCACACATGGAGGGCAGATGTATCCAAGGGCTATGGTCACAAAAAGAGCTGCGCATGCACATAAACCAAAAGGAAATGCTGGCAGTGATACAAGCAATCGAGGCCTTCAAACTTTTTCTTCATCAAGGCCACCTACTCATAAGGACAGACAACACAACAGTTATGTGGTACATAAACAAGCAAGGAGGCACCCATTCCTACCCTCTTTGCAGACTGGCAATGAATCTATGGGAACTTTCCTTGAAACTCAATATACAGCTGCAGTCCCAGTTCATGCCAGGGAAAGACAATATACTGGCAGACAGCTTAAGCAGAAATATCATGGATGCACACGAATGGATGCTGCACCCAGACATCTTTTTACTCATGACACAATCATGGGGAAGGCCGGAAATAGATCTGTTCGCCTCTCCCCACAATCATCAACTGAAGAAATTCTGCTCAAGGACATACCACCCACAAGCATGGAAAGTGGACGCTCTCTCTTTCAGCTGGAAAGCTCTAACAGTGTATGCTTTCCCACCTCCCCCATTAATGACCAAGGTCTTACTGAAGATCAGGACAGAGCAGCCCAGAGTGATTCTGATAGCTCCAAACTGGCCAAGACAGCACTGGTACCCACTGTTAAAGAGCATGTCACAGACGAAACCGTGGCCTCTCCCCCTATGGCCACTTCTACTGACGCAGCACAATTTCAAGACTCTGCATTCCAACCTGAAAACCTTGCAGCTAACTGCCTGGAAAATACCATGACTCCTCCTCAGGATAAGCTATCCCAGACAGTGAAGGATATCATTATGGAAGCTCAACGGCCTTCCACAAGGAAGGCATATTCAGGAAAATGGAAAAGATTTCACACTTGGAACACAACAAAGGGCCTAGATGTGACAGTGATGAACATGGCACATATACTGGAATATTTGGCAGAATTGTTCCACAACGGCCTGTCTTACTCTTCCATTAAGATACATGCCTCGGCAATTTCAGCAGAATACAATGTTAATCCACCTGTCTTCTCTCATCCTCTCCTGAGACAGTTTCTAAGAGGAATCAAAAACATCAGTCCTCCAAGGAAGCCACCTCTACCTACTTGGGACCTTAACTTCGTGTTGGAAAAACTAACACTTCCTCCCTTTGAACCAGCAGCATCTGCAGATCCACAGTTTCTGTCTTGGAAAACTGCCTTCCTTCTGGCCATAACCTCAGCAAGAAGAGTATCTGAGTTACAAGCTCTAATGGCAGTACAGCCATTTCTTATCTTTTATCAGGACAGAGTTTCATTGAGAACCAATCCTACATTTATGCCAAAGGTGGTATCCAGGGTATCTTTGAACCAAGCTATTCACTTGCGTACATTCTTCCCACAACCACAAAATAAAGGGGAGAAACGTCTGCACACCCTGGACATACACAGACAGTTGCGCTACTACTTGGACAAAACTAAAAGTTACAGAAAGACTGACCAGCTGTTTGTAGCATATGCTGCTGGGGCACAAGGAAAAGCAATTTCCAAACAGACAGTTTCAAAATGGATAGGAAATTGCATTCGTTTTTGTTACTCCTTTCATGGAAAAACTGTGCCAGCTGACATTAGACCTCATTCCATGAGAGCCACAGCCACCACCACAGACTTCCTAAGAGGGGTGGCTACCAAGGACATTTTAGAAGCTGCTACATGGAGCTCCGTGCATACATTTGCCAAGCATTACAATTTACCTTTATACTCCAGATCCAGAGCAGGCTTTGCTACAGCAGTCCTGCAGGGTATCTTAGCTACACCATCCTTTACTTAGTACCTCCACCCCCAGATTGGCTATGGTATTCTACCCATATGTGATGACTGCAGATGCATCCTTGAAGGACATAGTACAGTTTTGTACCTACCATAAATGTAGATGTCCGATAGGTATGCATCTGCAGTCAGGTTTACCCTCCCTCCTTCCCCTCTGTGGTATACTTCTTGGAAACTTACCCCTCTTATAGCTAGCTGGGGGGATCTATTATGGTGTATTTGTTTTTATAGTACTGTGCATGTTTGGATTTGTTTTTGCAATGCATATCTCCAAATTTTAGCCTTCCTTAGAGGGCACCTGGCATCTGGGGCAAGAAAAACTGAGGAAAATGACGTCGGCTGATGCTTTTATACCCCAGACGCTCTGACGTTGGGGAAAGTGCGACATCAGCCGAGGCCAGACCCAGACTTTGGAATCTGGCCAACCAAAGGGCTGCCTGAGGCAGGACAACCCATATGTGATGACTGCAGATGCATACCTATCGGACATCTACATTTATGGTAGGTACAAAACTGTACTTTCTTTCTAGTTCCAAAAAAAACAAAGGGCCTCAGATCATTTTTGGATTTAAGCAAGCTAAATCAGCTTGTCAAAAATACCAAGTTCCAGATGTTCATGGTGCAATCCATCTTACCTCTTTTAAGGAAGGGCGATTGGACTTGCTTGATAAACCTCAAGGATGCTTACCATCACATCAAGATAGGCAGGCATTTGAGGATGTTTCTTCACTTCCAGCTGGGGGCCAGTCATTACCAGTTCAGGGCCCTGACATTTAGTTTCAGCACAGCCCGACTGGCATTTACCAAGTGTATGGCAGTGGTTGCAGCCTGGCTCCAGCTGCAGGGATTTCAGGTCTTTCCATACCTGCTTGATTGACTCCTCACAACTCCCTCAAGGGCATCATCGATCTTAGCCAGGCACTCCTTACTTCAACTGTGCGACAACTTGGGCATCACAGTCAATTATCTAAAACTGATCCTTCAGTCTGTACAAATCCATATTTTTATTTTATTTATTTATTTTTTACAGTTTCTGCAACAAAGGTGAATACCTGTTGCATTGTTTGGATGTACATAGACAGTTAAGATTTTATTTGGATCCGTACCAAATCCATCAGAAAATCCAGTCAGTTATTTGTCTCCTTTTCAAAATCCAGGCTGGGCTTACTTCTGTTTAAAGTAACTTTATCAAAGTGGCTGTCAAATTGTATTTTATTCGCATATGGCCTGAGAGGCAAGACTCTTCCACACAAATCATTCTTCAAGGGCTATGGCTTCTACAACTTTTCTTTCTAGAGTGTTGGTGGATATTTCTGCAGCTGCTACTTGTCTGGGTTATCACACCTTTATATCACGTTGCAAGATGGGTATTCATTCTAGATCCAGAGCTTCCTTTGGCTCCACTATTTTGCAGAATATCCTCCTTTAGTTCCTTCCAAGGAATTTTTCCATGGCTGGGGGACTGTGTTCCACAGGTTGAAGCCAGATGGAGCAGACATCATCATATACAAAAGTTATGTACTTAACATAATGATAGATCTGTGTTGTCTGTCTCCCATCTGGTTCAACCTACCTGCCCTCCTGCCTCCACCTTATTGTTGACTTGTGAATCTTCCTTCTTAGATGACCAGACATTGGGGTTGTTTTACCCACATTCAGGAGACTCGCATTCTCATTGGTTGTCGTAACCCATTGTTTGGAAGTGGGATTTTTCAGAATTATATGATCATCTCTTGTTGATTTCTTTTGAGGGGCAAACTTGATTTGTGGAACTAAAGGAGGAGCAGCAGAGAGTTATGGGTAAGGGAGGTGGAGCCAAGTGGGCTAAAGACTTTAAACTGTCTGATGTCAAATCTGAAGCCCCACAGGTTGAACCAGACGGAGACAGACAACATGGATCTGTTGTTATGGTGAGTACACAGCTTTCATATTTCTACTGTCATGTCAGACCTGGACATCTTTGTTGTGTCTCTTGATGAAACCTTGGTTTATCCAGTTGCTGCTGCATCTGCTCCCTTTGTTGTGACCTAGTCTGAGGCTGATATGGCACTGCCGTTTTGCATGTCTGTCTCTTCTGACTAGTCATCTGCATCTAGCAAGAAGGGTGAATCTTGGCTTATTTCGGAAGCACCCGATGGCATACTTCAGATCTTGGTCAAAGAAGAAGTTCCCAGTTCATTATTCGAGGTACGTCAGTGCTCAAAGCCACCTTGTATTATACAGGAAGACATCATGGGTAAGAAGCAGCAGAAGATAAAAGATGCTATTTCCCCTCAGACTTCTAAGGATCCTCAGAAGGAATGACAAGATTTCAGTCAGCAACTTTTCAAAGCTACCATGTCCTTAAAGCCTCCCTGAATCTTTCCTGCTGCTGCTCCCCTTTCTTCTTCCCCTCTCAAAAAGCAAAGAGAAGAATCTGAAGAGAAAGAGGATTCTGAATTTGACAAGGAAGATTCCTTGGTGTATTCTTTCAAAATTCATTCAGCAGTCCACCTATGCCACTGATGATGAAGAAACTTAGTCTTTGATTCCTGTTTAGAGGAACTCTCATTAGTAACGATATTGTTAAAATGATGCAGTACTTAGGAGGGTTCTAAAGTACCTGACCTACATAAAAGATATGGTTAAATCAGACCATAGACTAATCACTCTGGATATCCACATTCTGCCCCCACCCCGAATCAAGGAAATTACAGTGAAAAAATTTTCAGAAGCAAACTTCACATTACTTAAGACCGAGGTGGAAAGGTTCACAGCCCCCATGCTAAAGGACAACGCTGTCCAAGCTGCCGAATCCCTTACAAAGGCACTCTATGAGCACCTGCAAGAATGTATGGATTGTGCTATCCCAAGCAAAACCAAGACTCAGTCCTCCAAGAAAAGGAAGCCAGTCTGGTGGACCCCTGCCATAAACAAGCTATACAATTAGAAGAGGAAAACTAGTACAGAAAAGCATAAAATCCCAAGAAGGAAAGACATCCATGATCAGTATCAGCAAGAAACTACGATCCCTCATAAAATCATCCAAGGGTAGCTTCAAAAGAAAAATTGCCAAGGGCTCCAAAGATGACCACAAAGCATTCTTTAGCTATGTCAATAACCTAAGTGTAAACTCTCTGAGCTGCGGTGAGTTAGTGCAGAATGGCACAAAATACACTGAACCGACTAATATTGCCAACATCCTGGCAGACAGGTTTAGTGCAAACTTCACCCCCCTCTCACCCCCTAAAGGGCCCATAACCATACCAGAAGAATGTAGAGCCCCAGCAATCACTGACACACAGGTTAAAACAGCCCTATCCAAAGCCAAAAACACAGCTTCAATGGGACCGGATGATGTCCTATGCTGTGTCTTACACGAACTTCAAAATGAACTAACCTCTCACCTAAACACACTGTTCACACTTAGCCTCTCTACAGGCTATGTACCCATAGAGTAGCGCACAGCAACAGTTATCCCGCTCCACAAAGGTGGGGCCACAACGAACCCCGGGAACTATCGCCCTATAAGCCTGACTAGCCTGGTCTGCAAGGCTATGGAGCGCATCATCATGGAACTCATTAACAGAGACAGTGGGAACCTCCAAACATTGGACCTTACCCAGTTTGGCATTGTTAAGGGCAGATCATGCCTCTTAGGTTCATACTAGGCTATCTGCCCTAGGGCATTTATAAGCCTAGCCAGAGTGTGTTTGGCTTTTGCCACCCATTTTAAATTAATTTTGCTATGCCCTTTTTCAAGGTTAGTATACTGTGCCTCTGTCTAACAGTGACACAGAAGTGATACCCGGGGTAAACCTATGATCTCCCATCCACTCATCAAGATTCCTCTTGAAGAGAGTCAATGAGGGACTCTGCCTAACCTGGACTGGGATTTTATTCCAGAGTGAAGTGAGCCTCTGGGTTATGAATCTGTCCCTCCAGCATGTCCTATTTATTTCCGTGCTGAGGTTCAGGTTTCTCGAGCGCGTAGCTCGATGGGATTTGTTTTTTCTGAGGTGCAGCATCCATTAATTCCGGGTTGGACATGGCTTTATACGTCAGGCACAGATCGCCTCTGAGCAGGCGGTATGCCACTGAGTAGAGCTGGAGTTTCTTTAACCGGGCAGCATATGGCATCTGTTTGAGCCCTTTAATCCTCTTGGTGAGGTACTTTTGGGGTCTTTCCAGTTGCTGCAGGTGTCTGGTAAGGTACATCCCAAAGGAGGCATTGTACTCAATTATGGGCCTGATGAGGGATGAGTAAAGAGATACGATGACCTCCCCTGATGTAGATGTGAATCCCTTCATGATTAGGTGGGCTATATAAAATGTTTTTCTAACCACTTTGGCCACGTGGTTGTCAAATGAGAGATTGCTATCAACTTGGGTCCCCAGGTCCCTAATTACTTCTTCTGTACTTAATGGATTACCACCTATGTGGTAATTTGTGGGCACTTTGTTTTTGCCAAAGGGAATGACTATATACTTTTTGGCGTTTAGCTTGAGGCCATGGCTCTGGCACCAGTTGTCTGTTTCTATGAGGCCCTTTTGGAGGATGCTTGTGTCGGCTGGAGAGTCGATTATGGCGCCCAGTTTGCAGTCATCTGCGAACGTGGTCAGCCACAGTCCTTCCGTGTTTGCCTGTACCTCCGAGAAATATATACCGAACAAGAGAGGTCCCAGGACTGAGCCTTGTGGGACGCCACTTGTAACTGGTTTGGAGTCTGACATGGCTCCAGCAATTCTAACCATGTGGGTTCTGACCTTGAGCCAGTTTGCAACCCATCTAGTGACATAGGGGTTTATATTTAAGCTGGTGAGCTTATCTATAATGCCAGAGTGGGGTATTGTATCGAAGGCTTTATGAGGTCCAGGTAGGCTGTGTGGACCACCTTCCCTCGTCAATGGCCTTGATGACTGTTTCAAAGAAATCGACCAGGTTTAAGAGGCAGGATCTGTCCTTAACAAAGCTGAACTGGGTAGGATCCAGTGTCTGTAGGTCCCCAATATCTTTATTTATGAGGTCCATGATGATCCTTTACATAGCTTTGCAGACCAAGCTAGTCAGGCTTATGGGGCGATAGTTTCCAGGATTCGTTGAGGCACCACCTTTGTGGAGAGGGACCACTGTTGCTGTACACCACTCTTTGGGTACATATCCTGTAGTAAGGCTGAGATTGAGCAGTAGTTTTATGTTTGGGTTTAGCTCTTCCTGGAGTTCATGTAGGACGCAGCCCGGGACACCGTCTGGTCCCATTGATGCTGTGTTTTTTGCTTTGGAGAGGGCGGCTCTTACCTGAGCATCTGAGATGTCAGGGGGGTAGCACTCTGCTGGGATAGATATTCGCCCTTTTGGTGGGGAGGGGGGGGGTTTGCGCTGAACCTGTCAGCTAGGATGTTGGCAATGTCTGTGGGTTCGGTGTATTTATTGTCATTTTGGACTAATTCTGAGCATATCTGGGAATTATACCTGGTGGACTTCTTTGAGACAGTTACCAAGGCTTTAGACGAGGGAAAGGAGGTCCACAAAGCCTACCTAGACCTCGCAAAGGCTTTCTACACCATTCCCCATTGCAGTATTATAGACAAGCTCACCAGCCTGAACATAAACCCCTACGTCATGAGATGGGTTGCCAGTTGGCTCACGGATAGAACCCACAAAGTGAGATTTGCAGGCTCTAGGTCCGACTCTAAACCGGTTACAAGTGGCGCCCCCCAGGGCTCAGTCCTGGGACCCCTCCTGTTCTTTATATACTTCTCAGTAGTACAGGCAAGCACAGGAGGACTACTGCAAACTGGGGGCCATAATTGACTCTACAACTGATACAGACATCCTCCAGAAGGATCTCACTGAGACGGATACCTGGTGTCAAAATCATGGCCTCAAGCTAAATGCCAAAAAGTGCATAGTCAACCCCTTTGGAAAAAACAAAGTACCCGCGAACTACCAGATACGTGGTAGTCCCCTAAATACAGAAAATGTAACAAGGGATCTGGGAACCCAAGCTGATAGTAATCTCTCCTTTGATAATCATATTGCCAAGGTGGTTAGAAAATCCTTCTGTGTGGCCCACCTAATCACAAAAGGGTTTGCATCTAGAACAAAAGAGGTTATTGTGCCCCTCTACTCATCACTCATCAGACCCATCATAGAGTACAATGCCCCATTTGGGGTATACCTTATAAGACACCTGCAACAGCTGGAAAGACCACAGAAATACCTCACCAAGATGATTACTGGCCTCAAACAGATGCCCTGTGCAGCCCAACTGAAGAAACTCCAGCTGTACTTGGTTGCATACCGCTTACTCAGAGGTGATCTCTGCCTGACATACAAGGCCATGTCCAACCCAGAATTGATGGACATGCTCCACCTAAAAAAAAATATAAGTCCCCGAGAGCCACATGCTCTAGGAATCCAAACCTCACCACAACGATAAATAGGACGTGCTGGAGGGATAGATTCCTGTCCCAGAGACTCCCCATGCTTTGGAACAGGATTCCAGTCTACATTAGGCAGAGCCCCTCACTAACACTCTTCAAGAGAAACCTTGACGAGAGGATGGGAAACAGAAAATTTACCCCGGGGATCACTTCACTGGCTCTGCTGGACAGAGGCACAGGGAACTAATGGCTCTGCTGGACAGAGGTACAGGGAACTAATCTAAGGGGGCAGTGAAAGCCAACACATTCACGCTAGGCTTATAGATGCCCTCGGGCAGATAGCCTAGTACTTGCCTATGAACCTGTACTATGTTCTATTGTAAATGAGGGTGCCTAAACCCTCTGCCATCTCTCTTGGGATGCTTTACTTGATATTTTTCCACTTCTGCTGTCAATTCAGTCTCGGCCACCAGCCTGTAGTAAGCTAGATAGACACTGCAAAGTGCCATTCTCTGGAAAGGTCATAAAAATTCTGCCTCAGACTCGTCTGTTATTACCCTTTACAATGAAAATCCTACTAAACTATTTCCTTTAATATTTTACCCACTGATAAAGACAACAGGGATATTGATAGACACAACAAAAAATATATACCTCTGTCACCCTAGCTTTTACTGTTATCAACTACCAAACCCATATGATAATATACCTTCTTTCTATTTTGAGTGACATAGGCAATGTCCTTCCAGATTTTGAAGACTTGGATGTTGAATCTTGTAAGTTATCTCTTCTTAACTCTACTTCTTATTCTGCCAGGCATTCTGTTAAATGCAGCTATGATGCTGATGGTGCCTCTTCTAAAGCAGCTGCTACTGGGTTTGCTGTTTGCAAATTTTCATGGCTTAGAGTTCAGAGTTTCCTGAAGAATGTCAAATCAAAGCTTCCTCATTCCCCTTTGGATGTACAACATCATTGTTGTCCTGCAGCTTTTCAAGGTGATTCAGGAGAAAGGCAAGGTCATGCAAGATCTTAAGGAAATATTTCTAAGTGTCAGAGAAACTACCTTTCCAAGACTTGTCCATTTGTTTTTAAAGAACAGTAACCTTGTCAGAAGAGTAAAAAGTCCAACAGGACATTTCAGGACAAGGCTTAACAGGATTCCAAGGGATGTTCATCGTGTTACACTGCTGCAGTCATTACACTTGGGTTATCCTGCCATCAGGCGGTCCCGCAGTCGGCCAGAGATCCAAAGTCTTGGTCCGGCATCGGTTGCTGTCGCTTCTTCCCTGACGTCAGTGTGCCAGGGGTATATAAGATGCATCCGACGCCATTTTCTTCAGTCTTTCTTGCCGTGCGGTGCCCGAAGCAGAAGCAGTTCGCAAGTGCCGGTCGGCCGACTCCTGAGATTTTCGAAGTCGAATTTCAGATCCGAAGTCTTCAATAAAGCTAAGTACCCGTTGAAACTTTTTCTTGCCTCAGACCGATGTCAGAAAAAGTTAATAATTGTATTTCTTGTGGGAAGCAAATACCTCATAAGGACTTCCACTCTTACTGTATTCCATGCCTGGGCCCTGATCATGACGTCACTAGTTGTCGGTTTTGTGCTAGATTTAACAAACGCACTATAAAAAGACGTTTTGATTCTGCTTTGCACTACTTTGGCCGAAGGTTCAATTATACTATGCCGTCGGATCAACCAACGACCGCAATACTGAAAAAACGCAAAGACAAGGATAAAGACAGGCTTCCGAGGTCCAAAACCGACGACGAAACCTCTTCTAGGCCAGTCGCTGTTTCGCCGGTTCTCAATGAGGCGCTTTCGCAGCCCCTGACACCCGCTACCTCAGAGCCACAGGCCGCCTCCGACTCCCACGTGAAAACAACTAGGCCTCTGGAAACTCAAGGTATTGGGCCTACGGAAAGTAATCCCTCAGATGGGTCTGGAGCCGCTGAGCAGGCACCGGTTTCTGAGGGTGTTTTCAGACCTTCACAACTTACCATTAAAACAACAGCCAAGACAAAAGTACCATTAAAGACTAAGAAACAAGTACAGCATTCTCCTGGATAGTCCCCCATGCCTAAGAAACAGATGCTTAAAATGGCCGAAGACCTCATTACTCTAATCAGGGGTTCCCATCCCCCTCCTGAGAAAAGGCCTAGGCAGGATACAGACTATGATTCCTCTGATCAGGTTTCCATTTCCTCTGATTCCTCTTCAGACAAGGGATACTCTTTACCCCCCTATGAGGACTCTGATGCTGAAGAATCTATCCCTTCAGCCTCTCCTCCTGAGGATTATTCTTTTGGGGAAACTTTACATACCATGAGGGAGCATTTCCATTGGGAAAGTCAGGATTACTCAGAATCCAAGAAAAGGCTCAGGGATTTCCTTTTATTGCCTCAGCACAGGCCCCTGGGTATTCTGCCTGTGCTAGATATTGTGGATGATGTGTTCTCTGAATCCAGTTTATCTCCTGATTCTTTGCCCCCTGCTCCAGCCAAGCCAGCTAGGTATTATAGAGTCCCTGACTCTCACAAGTTTCTTTACAAAAACCCTTCTGCTGATCCAGAAACTATTTCCCAGGGTCCAAAAGGGGTTAAGTCTTCCATTGCAAAAAATCCAGTACCCTCTGACAGAGATTCCAGAGCTTTGGATAGATGGGGGAAGAAAGTATACACTTCTGCAACTTTAGCAGTAAGAGCTTTAAATTGCCAGTTTCACATGCTTAAGTACCAACAGTATTTAATGGCTCAGTTAAAACAGAAAATGCTTGCAAGCTCAGAAGCTCCTGATTGTAAAGAAATGCAGGATTTATTGCATGCAGTTGAACAGGTGGGAAAACATACTCTGCAATATGGTTTTGATTCTTTAGAGGCCTCTTGTAGAGCCGCAGTTACAGGTTCTGTGATTCGAAGACATGCTTGGTTAAAAGAACAGAATTTACCTGATCATGTTAAGGCAACATTATTGGATGCTCCTTTACAGCATGATACCCTGTTTGGTGTTAAAGCAGAAGAGGTGTTAAAGAAAATGGAGGATAAAGCTAAATCTATGCAAACAGTCAAGGATTTCTTACAGGTACAGCCACCTCGATTTAGCAGAAATTGGCCAACAAAGAATTGGTCCTTTCCAGTGTCAGACAGGTCACAGAGAGGCAGATACAGACACCCAAGAGGCAGGCCTCAACCCCAAGGCTCAAACAGACGACGACAGTGGGGCACCTCAACCCCAAAAGGAGGTGAGGACAAGTCTCAACCTTATAGGAAACAGTCACAATGACTTTTCCCTTCCTACGCCAAGCACTTCCCTTTTGGAAGCCCCCTTAGGGGGGAAAACTAGCACTTTTTTCTCAAAACTGGCAAACAATCGCCCAAGACAAATGGGTTCTGAATATTGTATCTCAAGGTTACAGGTTCCACTTTCATACTTTACCAAGGCTAAAAGGAATGCCAGACCTGCCACAAAATCAATGGGCAGAGGCACAAAAACAAATTTTAGCCCTCATGGACATGAAAGCTATTCAAAAAGTACCACAACAGGAACAAGGACAAGGATTTTACTCAAGACTCTTCCTGGTCCCCAGAAAGGACAAGGCCTGGAGGCCCATACTAGACCTTTCGATTCTAAATACTTACCTGGATATTCCGAAATTCAAAATGTTGACATTACAGCAGCTTCTGCCCATGCTGGGCAAGAAGGCTTGGCTTGTTGCTCTGGACCTCAAAGAGGCATACCTGCATGTCCCTTTCAGACAAAATTGCAGAAGATACCTCAGATTCAAAGCTGGTACAATGCACTACCAATTCTCTGCACTGCTGTTTGGCTTATCTACTGCGCCCAGGGTCTTCACAAAGTGCCTGGCACCAGTAATTGCATTTCGCAGACAAAAAGGAATTCAAATATATCCACACCTGGACGACTGCCTCATTCAAGCAGAGACAAAGGACATTCTTCTACAGCATCTGGCGTTTGTAAAAAGGTTGCTAATTTCTCTAGGGTACACAGTAAACGAAAAGAAGTCAAAACTAGTGCCCTCACAACAGATTACATTCCTGGGTGCCAGCTTAAATACAACAGCCCAGATGGCTTATCTCACACCAGACAAACAAGTTCAACTAACTCAATATTTTCAATTACTGGCAAAAAAGTCCCATCTCCCTGCAAGAAAAATTCTGCAGGCCCTGGGATTCATGGCATCCTGCATACTACTAATACCATATGCTAGACTGCATATGAGGAAATTACAGTGGTACCTAAAAAGTGTTTGGACTCAACACTCTCACAGTTTAAAAGCAGTAATACCAATGATTCCCTGCCTACAACAGGAGTTTCGATGGTGGGCACAGGCATGTTACCTAAACAAGGGTCAGCCTTTTACCCTACCCACAGCCAGGCAAACTCTAACAACAGATGCTTCGGATTACGCCTGGGGAGCACACATGGCAGGAAAAAGCATTCAGGGCAAGTGGACCACAGACCAGATGCATCTTCACATCAATCAAAAAGAGATGTTGGCTGTTCAAAATGCCCTAACAGCTTTCAAGGACCTTCTGCATCCAGGACAATTATTATTAAAGACAGACAACACCACAGTAATGTGGTACATAAACAAGCAAGGGGGCACTCATTCTTATCCCCTATGCAGGCAAGCCATGACCTTGTGGAACACAGCTCTAGTGTATCAAGTTCACCTGCAAGCACAATTCCTGCCAGGAAAGAAAAATACTCTGGCAAATGATCTAAGCAGAAATATCATGGACCCTCACGAGAGCAGGATTTGCCACTGCAGTTCTGCAGGGCCTCGTAGCCAATCCTAACTCTTTATAGACCAGCCACCCAACCTTAGCTTTGGGATTCTACCTAAGTGTAATGACTGCAGCAGTGTAACACGATGAACATAGTACAGTTTTGTACCTACCATAAATGTAGATGTTCGAGTGTTCACACTGCTGCAGTCCAGGTTACCCTCCCTCCATTCCCTCTGAACTAGCTGGACTTATCTATACCTTTCTATCCTATACAACCTTTGTGGTATATTTGCTTGTAACTGAAGGTATTGTTTTTATTTTATATGTATATTTTTTATTAGCAATATGTATTGCCTACCTACTCGCACCTGACATCTGGGGCAAGAAAAACTGAAGAAAATGGCGTCGGATGCATCTTATATACCCCTGGCGCACTGACGTCAGGGAAGAAGCGACAGCAACCAACACTGGACCAAGACTTTGGAACTCTGGCCGACTGTGGGACCGCCTGACGGCAGGATAACCCAAGTGTAATGACTGCAGCAGTGTGAACATTCGAGCATCTACATTTATGGCAGGTACAAAACTGTACTTTCTAAATCCTCATTCCTGACCAGCAAGCCTCTTTATCCACCCCACTCACCCCCCCCCCCCCCCCACACACACGCACACACACACTCCTTGGCCATTTTCAGGCTCCTCTGTCTCAAAAGCTGTCACCATCTCTCACAACCTGGCTATCCAAAACATCAGCTGTATGGATTCTATCGATAATTGGGGAGGGTTACAAAAATGTCTTGGATTGCTCCGGCTCATCTCTCAAGGTTTCTACAGCCTTCTCAGATCCAGATTCCTTATTCACTCTCTTTTCCAAAACCTCTTCACTCAGATAGAATTTACGTCTCGTCATCTAGAAAAAAGAAGTGTGTACTCATAAATATTTCTGGTACCAAGATTGGAAGTTAAGAGGGAAGAAAGTGATAAGGATCTGGAAGGTTTTGTTTAACAGTGTGTTTTAAAAGGAGAGGAAGCTCCAGCATCCTGGAAGAAAGCTGTGGTGGCTGTAATACCTAAGCCTGGTAAAGACCCATCAGGCACAGGTTTATATAGGCCCATTTCAAATTTAAAACATGATTATTAAGTGACTGTCTATAATACCTAAAATAATGGAAAGGGTGTTAACAGAATTGTTAGATGTGGATCAGTGTGGTTTAGTGCAGGGGAGACAAACATTTGACAACATTAATAGAACAATGATGATCCAGAGGAAAGCAGAATGTAAGAAAATACCGCTGTTGTTAATGGGTCTTGATGCAGAGGGGGAACATGCAACAACATAAGCTGGGATTTTTTTTTAAGTAAGGCAATGTAAAAATTTGCATTCCCTGATACAGTAATAAGGTTTATTCAGAGGATATATGAGGGATCAGAGGCAAAAATTAAAGTGGGAGGGTTCCACTCTGACAAGCTGTGTCTGTACAGAGGAACCCGAAGGGGGTATCCTCTTTCCCCTTTGTTAATTGCATTACAGTTATTGACAGAGAAAATAAGGGACTCAAATTCTATGATATCATTGGTTTAGTAATAAAGAAAAGCTGTCTTTATTTGCTGTGCTGTGAATGATAAAACCAGAAAAGGAAATATCAGTGTTGTGGAACATTCTGAGACAGTTTCAAGAGTTTTTGGGATATAAAATTAATGAAGACAAAACAAAGGTTATAGCTATAAACAATGCACCCATACATGAATTGGTTCAGCAGTACCCATATTTATGAGGGCACTATAAAGTGAAATATTTAGGAGTATGGGTTGAAAAGGATTATGTTGTAACAGTTAAGGATATATGGGTAGAGACTAAAAAGGTAATACAAAAACTGAGAGACTGGAAGCTCTTGTTTATGGATATGGATGTAAGATAACAGGCAGTAAAAATGTTTTTAGTCCCTTTAGTTCTATGTACAGGTCAGGCATCTTTTATCACACAAAGGAGAAGTTGTGGACAGTAATTAATAAAGAGTTGAATGATTTTATGTGGAAGGGAAGGGCAAGGGTCAAGTAGGATAAGTTGATCCTTCCAGTGCAACAAGGTGGTTTAGGATTACCTTGATTTGAAGGGATAATTTACAGCTACACAGTTAAGGCTTATATATATATATATATATATATATATATATATATATATATATATATATATATATATAAAACATAAGCAGAAAACTATAATTTAGAGTGGAAAGGGATGATGATGATGAAGTGTGTGTGTGTGTGTGTGTGGGGGGGGGGGAATTCAAGAAATTAGGAGAGAGTGAGATTTTGAATTCAAATCCTTAAGGTGAATAACAGCAGCCATACAGAGTATGGCAAAAAAAGACAAAAAGGAAAAGTAGAAAAGGAGATTAGTAATGGAGAAGTTAAAGAAATAAATAATGAGGTTATGGAGTACTTGCAAAATGAATGATTCAGTGTAGAAAATCTCTCAGAGAGCACCACATCAGGATAGAGCAATGGATATTCAAATTAAGGGGAAACTAGTGGTATAGGCAGAAATTGGTCAGGTGCCATATGAAGATATTTTGGAGGTTGCCACAGGAAGCCAGTATAAACGTTTAGTTGAAGCTGGACAGCAAGGGGAAGGAATGTGGAAACTCTGACACAGTCAATGTTGAGGAGTGATAGGCCAGTGAGTTCCCATATGACAGAACAACAGATCGCACAGGATGAAATTGAAGAGAATGTGCCACAGGAGGATGCTACAGAAATTTCTATAGAATGCCTGCAGGAAATGGAAAATTAAAAATGTGCCCTCTGTTTAGAAGAAAATGAGCTAAGACAGGGGTCTGCAACCTTCACTATCAAAAGAGCCATTTTGGCCCCTCTGCCACCAAATAAAATTCATCGGGAGCCACAAAACCTATTTGACCCCTAAAATGAAGATAACACAGTGTATAAAGTTTTATATATAGTTATTCCTAAATATAAAAGAACTAAGTTTATAAGAACAATATTTAAAATCTGTCCTATTTTTGTTCCTTTGTTGGGATTGCTCGATCGCTCTCAGTGTGTGTGTGTGTGTGTGTGTGTGTGTGTGTGTGTGTGTGTGTGTGTGTGTGTGTGTGTAAAATGCATGTTAACAGAAATCATGTTATTCTAGCAAGTTTCTAAGTTTATAAGACCAGTATTTAAAGTCCATCGCTAGATCGCTCTCAGTGTGTGTGTGTGTGTGTGTGTGTGTGTTGTGTGGTAAAGTGGCCATTATTTTTCAAAGCTACAGGGAGCCACTGCAGAGGGGTGGAAGAGCCACATGCAGCTCCAGAGCCACAGGGTGCAGACCCCTGAGCTAAGAGAAGAGTTGCTTGATTTAATAGAAATAGACATATTAAGATCAATGAAAGAAATAGACTACAGAAGGTCAATAAAACCCCAAAATTCATAAGTTTGATACAACAAATGAACACAGTAATTAGGACTGTCCATAGAGAGCCATGCAGTGTAACACAAGTAAATGGCATGTACTACTGTGCAGATAAATTAATAAGTGATAAAGTTCTAACACAAGAACACAAGGTAGTGAGGGAAAGGAAGGGGAAAAATTGAATACCATCATGGAAGTATTGAATAGAGAAACTATAAAGCAATTAAGACAAGAAGTGTCACTGTTAGAAGAATATAGAAGAGGGAACAGATCAACAAAAATACTAAGAAAGTAAAGCGATGTGCAGTATTAAAACAGACCAGGATCTGTCATGCACTATCGCAAATAAGCTAAAAACTCAGCACAGGTGGAAAAACGTAGAAGATACACAGATAAATATAAAGGAAAAGTACAAAATAAGCAATTTATTGATGACCCAAAAAAGTTTTCCAGAGAATTGGGAAACTAGGTAAAAAGAATTGAAAGACCACCAAAAAAAGAAGAAATAGATACATTTTGGAGAGGTATTTATGAAGATCCTGTGGAACATAACAGATGCTAAATGGATAGAAGAAGTAAAAGAAAAAAAAATAGAAGTTTAAAGATACAGGATATGAAATGGGTTGAAGTAACATCCAGAGAGATTGAAAAGCCTCTAATTGGAAAACCCCAGGCCCAGATGCAGTACCTAACTTCTGGTTAAAAGTATTAACATCTTTGTAGGAAGATTTAGCTATGAGTAAGAACTATTTATATGCACAACCTGAACAGACACCAACCTGGCTAACAACTGAGTAAACAATGCTCCTACTTAAGAGTGAACCTGCAAGCTACCCTAAAACCTATAGACTAATAACTTGTCTTCCGACAACGTATAAACTATTAACTGGAATTGATGCCGACAGAGTTTATAGTCATATAGAAGAAAACTCAATTATGGAAGTAAAACAAAAGGGCAATGAGAGAAAGGCATATGGAACAATGGATCATTTGTTGTTAAATAAAGTCATAGTGGAGAACTGTAAAAAGGAGAAGAATCTAAGTATGGTATGGATTGACTATAAAGAAGCATTTGATAGTATCTCACATTCGTGGATAAAAGAGTGCTTAAAAATGTATAAGATACACCCTGTACTGATTGACTACATTATAGTGACCATGAAACAGTGGCAGACCACTTTGCAATTAAGCCATGATAAAGGACAAATTATTATCCCAGAGATAAAAATTCAATGGGGGATGTTCCATGGTGACAGTCTGTCACCTCTGCTATTCTCCCTTGCCCTTAACCTATTAAGCTGTCTACTTAACAGCTTAGGTGAGGGCTATAATTTGGGTCCTAGAAAACAGCAAAGGGTAAAGACTTCTCGTATTCTCTTTGTCAGTGATTTAAAACTGTACAGCTCATCAGTTGCGGAACTGAACGTGCAACTGCAAGATGTCAAAATATTTTCAGATGATATAAGAATGTCATTTGGTCTTGATAAATGTGCAAAAGCAACCTTTAAAGCAGGAAAACTGCAGTACCAGGAAAACATCTGTTTTGGACAAGAATGTGATATAAAAGAACTTGAGCAGGAGGGAGTGTATAAATATTTGGGAATTGATGAAGGATCAGCAATAAAACATGAACAAATGCGAATAAAACTAAAACAGCGTTGACATCTAGGAACAAAATCCAAGCTATAAATCAGTTTGCTCTTTCTGTCCTAACTTACAATTTTGGAGTGATTGACTGGCCCCAAAACATGTTTGATAGACTAGATAGGAAAACAAGAAAGATACTTCACGTTCCCCAAATGATTTACAAAAATCAATTCATACCAAGATTACATATTCCCCATTTTGAAGGAGGGATGGGCCTCCTTGAA
Source organism: Protopterus annectens (assembly GCF_019279795.1). NCBI lineage: Eukaryota > Metazoa > Chordata > Ceratodontiformes > Protopteridae > Protopterus > Protopterus annectens. Next base: position 653,891,631 of record NC_056733.1, on the reverse strand, counting down.
ATTGATTACAAGTATAGATTTGCAATATCTGCTGACCTCCCAAGACCGAAACGTAGTGAAAGTTTTGAAACATGAGGAGAATAAATATAAGATGACTTCTCTGCTTAATCTAGCAGAAACATATCAACGTCAAGCAGAAATGGAAATCAGTCCAGAAGTAGATAAAAAAATCAGGCAGCAAATGAATATGCCAAAAAACAAAAGAAAGACTATAAGGTGAAGGACCAGATGAGAAGGCAAGAAATGTGGAAAATGCATAAATATAGTTGCAAGTATAGAAAACATCTGGAAGAACCTCATGGTGATTAGGAACGAGCACAGGAATGGTTAAGGAGAGGCAAATTCAAACCAATTGATGAAAGGTTGATATCGGCGGCCCAAGATAGTGGGGCTACGTACACGCCATTTTACAAAGTCCAGTGAACATGGGGGAGAAATGGACAAATGTAGGTTTTGTTAAACTGAATTGGAAACAGTCGCACACATCTTTGGTGGTTGTGACATACTAATGGCAGAAGGACTGTATACTGAAAGGCATAATAATGTGGCAAGACTGTTACACTGTTGATTGTGCAAACATTATGGTACTGAAGTGGCTGAAAAACGCTGGAAACATGAGCCACAAAGCATCATGGAAAATGAAGTTTGCATCACATGGGATCACCCATTACCAACAGTTCAAAAGATAGATGCCAGAAAACTGGATATAGTGGTCCATGAAAAGAAGACAAAAGTAGCATTGATCATTGAAATCACCACACCCAGTGACTACAGTGTACAGAGAGATACAAAGTCATAAAATTTCAGGCTCTGCAGGCAGAAACGAGGGCAATGTGGAAGAACGATACCTAGACAGTTCCAATAGTAGTAGGAGCAACGGGTCTTATAAAAAAAAAAAAAAAATCTACAGTCGTATTTAGATATGGTGCCAATACATGTAACCCCATATGGGCACATTGCGGGTGCTGTGAAGAGCATGTCTGGCTGACATCAAAGATTGAAACAATACTGATTTCATGAACTTTAATTGTACTTTGACTTAGGAATGGGTTCCATTCCCATCATGATATTAGAAACCCAAAAGATGTGGGGAAATTAAGAGTATTATATTCACAATGTAGCAGAAAGTATTCTAAAAACTAATCCAGCAAGAGAATGGAGAAAGGAGATTCTACCGATAAGGATGAATGTACTTAGGGGTACAGAGAATAGGTTTATAGGTGTGTACTAAGCTAATGGCCTTAGAGCCTTTACAAATGTAGCCCGTAGAATTGCCCTGGCAGAAATAGGCAAGAGGGGACTGGAATTTACTGGAGAAAACTGGAAAAGGAACCAAGGTATTGGAAGCAAATAACTAGAGAGGGAAAGGTAAGAAAATGGGAAGAGGTCAAGAAGATATTTGGACCGCAGGCTAGAGACTGCCTTCCCTATCAGGGATTGATGTCTGAGTATAGGCAAAGAGAAAGGGTAAGGGGAATCCCAAGTGAAGACTGGTAACCATTTGAAATATCAGGAGCGAGTCTTGAAACGTGGTGACTGAATGGCCCAAAGAACAGACTTGCATATGCTAAGTGCAGGATGCCATTTCTCAGAATATTCCCTTTTCTCCAAGATATGGTGATTTGGGGGCTGGTATGTAAATGTTTGGGGGAGTGTGGGCTTGTCCTCCACCCTACAAAAAGAAGTTTAAAGGAGAAGAGTGATTTTTGAGATTCACTCTTCAGTGTTTTCAGTCTTTTCTTTTTTTTTAGCTCGGTATTTCAAATGCTGACATTTCAATAGGGAGCCAAAAGACCTGCTCTGCTAGAGTTCTTAGTTGAATCTAGAATAGAAACTGTTGTTAAAAATGTGTAATTAGTAGGGCTTATGAAGTATTGCATGATAACTGTAGGAATCAATCAAAGGAGGTCAGAAAAGATTGGGAAGAGAGACTGGATAACCAATTCAGAAGAAAACAATTGCAGAACATATGTTTAGCTCCCAAATATGCAACGAAGTCTAGAAGATATAAACATTTTACTTGGAAGTGTTTGCATGGGTATTTTTATACCCCAAGCAGATTCCAAAAAAAAATCCTTTGGTAGATGTCAAATATTGGAGGTGTGATTGGGAAAAAAGAGATAATTGGGAACATATGTTTTGGGAGTGTAATGAGTTTACAGACTTAAAAAATTCTCTACAGAGTACTCTGTCAGAAATACTGAGTGAACAAATGGATGTAACTAAGGAAGTTCTTTTGAGCACGGATACTGGATCTGAATTGTCTAGACATAGTAAGGCCTTGCTAAGTTTAATTCTGTTGGCTGCCAAAAAAAAAAATTGCTAGCAAATGGAAATCCAGTCTAAGCCAACTGTATTTGAGATAATGAATATTGTAACAGAGATAAAAGAACTAGAAGTGGGGTCTTTATAAATGGGTAGGAGCAAACTATATAGAAAAAGTAGAAATTGTAGGAACAACACATGCAGAATAATGTTTTGGATGAGTAATCTTTAAGGAGAGGTAGGAATTGGTCAATTTATGTAATGTTTGATTAATTGTACAAAAGAATGTTTGGGATGTATAATGTTTGTGAACATGTTAACATGATTTATTTTCTTTTATATAAATGTATGTTTGCCATTCTCTTAAGTAAAAATTAAGTTAGGTGTTAAAATGTAAGCTAGCACAAGAAAGGAGATTTTGCAGATAGGGATGACTACAATTAGGGGCACAGATAATAGGCAAGAGGAGGCTTTACTTTAATGGAAAAACTGGCAAAGGAACCATGGTATTGGGGCAAATAACTACAGAGGAAAAGGCAATAGAATGGGAAGATGCCAAGAAGATTTTGGACTTCAAGCTAAAGACTGTCTTCCCTGTCAGGGATTGATATTGTAATGCAGACAAAGAGAAAGGGATAGGGGAATCCCTAGTGAAAGATCTGCTATGTTCAAGTTTTTATTTGAATCTAGAACGGAAGCTGCTGTTAAAAAATGGTAATTAGTACCGCATATAAAATATTGCATCATAACTATAGGAATCAATCAGAGGAGGTGAAAAAAGATTTGGAAGAGAGATTGGATAAGAAATTCATAAGGAAGCAATGGGAGGGCATATGTATGGCTTCAAAGTATGCAACAAAGTGTATAAGATTTAGTGTCTTTTTGCCTGGAAGTGTTTGCATAGATATTTTATTACCCCAAGCAAACTGCAAAGAATTTTTCCTTGGGTAAATTGCAAATGTTCGAGGTGTGATAGGTAAGAAAGAGGTAAATGGAAACATTTGTTTTGGGAGTGTGGTAAGTTGGCAGACTTCAACATTTCTCTACAGTGTACTGTGTCAGAAATATTGGTTGGGCAAATTGTTATAACTAAGGAAATTTTTTTTTGAGCTGGGATACAAGATCTGAATTGCCTAGGCAGTACTAAGGCTTTGCTAAGTTTAATTTTGATGGCTGTCAAAAAGGCAATTATTAGAACATGGAAATCAAAGTTCAAACCAACTGTATTTAATGTACTGAATATTGTAACAAAGATAAAAGAACTGGAAGTGAGATCTTTAGAAAAGGGTAGGAACAAATTATATAGAAAAAATAGAAATTTTGGGAACCATACATGCAGAATAATATTTTGGAGGAGGGGTGAGATTTAAAGAAAAGCAAGAATTGAACAATGTATGTAGTGTTTGATGATGGCTATTAAATATTGATTTGTAATGTTTGTAACTAGGAACATGTTAATATGGTTTGTTTTCTTTTGTATAAATGTATGTTTGCCTACATCTTAAGTGATAATTCAGTAAAGTTGTTAAAGAATTTTAATGTCTCCCAGAAAGAGAGTTTAGTCAGAAACCTGTTTTTCAAGTTTCAAGAAGTTGACCCTGCAGTTCCTCCTTGCAATGATGCTTCTTCAATCGTTTTAGTAACATTAGATTTAAATGATGCTTGTCTGCATATTCCTGTTCATCCAACATGCAGAAAATTAAGATTTTGTGTCTCCTCATATCACTTTCAGTTTTCTGCTTTACCATTTGGTCTTTCAGCTACCCCAAAGGGTCTCATAAAATGCCTTGCTCCTGTCATTGCCTTCTGCAGACTTCATGGAATTCAGATCTTTCCATATGGAGACAGGCTCCTAATTCATGCTGTTTCCCAAGACATAGTTCTAAGAGCTTTGGATTTTGTAATGAAGAGCAGTCTGGGTTCACACTGAACCCCCGAAAAGTCTTGCTTAACTCCATCCTGGGATCAAATTTCCTTAGGATGCAGACTGGACAAAGTTCTCTTTCTGTTGAATTACTTTAGAAACTTTCCTTCCTTGAATGTGATCTCAACAAGAGAGATGTAGAGAGTTAATGATTCCTGTCATACCTTATACCAAGACTCCACATGAGCAAGATTCAGTGGTACCTCAAGTCCATTTGGAGTCAACATTGCTACCTGTTATCCTTCATAATTCTTCTCTTACACTTTAAAAAGAATAAATTTCTATGGTGTATCAACCAGATTTCATCAACCTTGGAATGCCTTTTCTGGTTCCTTCCCCTTTCCAAGAACTGTTTATGGTTGCTTCAGCTCTGGAGTGGGGAGCTTGCTGGAAGGACAACAAAGCCTAGGGAGTTTGGTCAGTAATAGAAAAAAAGGAACCATATCAACCTAAAGAAAATGAAGGCACGTATCTTGGCCCTTTAACCTGTGTATTATCTCTGGATCCAGGTCCTCTTCAGATTTACATAGACAACAGCAAGGTTATATGGTGTATAAACAAGTAGAGAGGCACCAAGTCTTATCTCCTCTGCAGATTAACTTTGATTGCTTGGGACACAGCCATTCAGAATAGAATCTTTCTTCAAGCTGTGTACATTCCATCAGAAAGGAACACTGTAGCAGATCTTTTGAGCAGATCCAGAATAGACTCTTATGACTAGGTACTAAACAGAAAGGTATTTCTAGACATTGTCCATTAATGGGGAACTCTTCAGAAAGATTTTATCCTCCATACACGACAAACAATACAGGCTGTTTTGTTCAAGAGTGCCTTGCCTCCCACACTTGGCAAAAGGACACCATGTCCTTTCTTTGGAAGGAGAGGTTCCTCTGCTTACCCTCCAGTTCCTCTAAACCTGAACGTCCTTCTCAAAATCAAGAAGGACAAGCCAAAAATGTTGTTAGTGACTTTTTTTTGCCAGGACAGCATTGGTTCCGCCTTCTCTTCTATTTGATCGGGGCAATCATCACAAGTTACCTCACAGAATGGACTTGCTCACACAGAACAAAAACTGTTTTAATTCACCACAGTCTACAGACCCTGGATCTGACCCTTTGGGTGATACATCTTTAATCACTTTTAGGTACCACTTTTCCTGAGGACGTGCTTAAAGTCTTACAGGAGTCTCGAAAAACAACTACAAGGAAGTTTTGCCTTACTAAATGGAAAAGACCTTTCCTTACGGTCCCATAAAAGGAATCGGGTTCCTTATCAACAAAATATTCCTAACATTCTTGCTTACTTGTGTGAGCTGCTAATTGCTGGGCTACCATTCTTTTCTGTTAAAGCACGTTGTCAGTCATTACTGCATGCCTGCCCCTAGATCCCCTCTTTCTCCTAGATTTGAGAGAAGAGTTTTTTGAAAAGTATACTGCATATTAGACTACAAGGAGAGCTATTCCCCTTTCTTCAATTCTGAACTGTATCCATCTCCTTTTGAGTCTGCTTCATCGCCGTCTTTCTAGTTTGTATTTGGAAAATGATATACTGGTAGCTCGTCCTTCTGCTAAATCTGCAGGCATTGATGGCCAGTTCACCCTTTCTTATTTTCCATATGGATAGGGTTATTCTTCAAATTAACCCTTCCTTTATGCCTAAGGTTGTTAATGAGGTATATTTACCCAGACCATCAAATTGCCTTACTTTTTCCTTCACCTCAGAGTAAAAGAGAAAGGATCCTGCATTCCTTAGGTGTACCTCAGATTTTATTTAGATAAAACTAAATCTATTAGAAAATGTTAGCAGATTTTTGTTTTCCAAAACAAGTACCTGGGGTATCCTACTTCCAAGCAAACTATTTCTGACTGGATATTTAAAGCTGTTTTGTTATTCTTTCCATGACAGACCGCTCCAAGCTCCAGTTAAAGCACATTCCATTAGAGCTACATCATTTTGTGGAGCTTTTTTTCCCAAAAGTATGGCTTCTGGATCTATCCTTGAAGCAGCAATTTGGTGCTCTGATCACACTTTCACTAAACATTGCAAGAGTTGTGTATTCTTTTGGACTAGTGCAGAGTTTGCAAGGTGGTCTTTGAACCATAATTCAGTTCAGCTTTCCACCTCCCTAATTTTTTGACAGATTTGGGAATCTCATCAATTAAGTAATACTGCAACAGTGATCCAGGGAAGAACATAGTACTGTTGTGTAAGAAAGAATTCCCCGTAATAGTAGATGCTTGACTGAGCATCAGTGTTATAGTATTACATCCCTCCCTTCCTTCTTTCCCCTTTTGTTCTTGTCTGACCGAGGTGGATTAATATTTTTTCCTCGTCTCCTTTTTGAGTTGTGTATATGTATATAGTTGTCTCTACGTCTCCATGCATTTCTTAGTCTTGGGCAACAACATCCTGAAGTAATTCTTGTGCATCTGTCCCTTATGAACTTTGTCTCTTTCAGGATGAGGTCATACATCTGACATAAGATATGAAAGGAGGGCGCCCTGGTGTTGTTTTACTGGCCGGACTTAGATATCCCATCTGATAGTCATACTGTAACAGCGATCAGTAGAACATCTACTGTTATGTTACATTCTTACACAACTATAAATTCCCAGTCCTCTTCAGATCTTATTTGTCATGGAAATAATCACAGGATGATCCTCAGGCATGAACATCCTTTGGAAAAATCATGGTTTCTTTGGGTGATCAGTTGCCATTTATCTGTTGTTCTCAATTTTCTTTCTGTCCTCAACTTGGGTTCAGATTCAATCACTTGGATCTGATCCGGCCGTTGCTAAAGCTTCTGGCAACCAAAAATGCTCTAGCTTCTGCCTTACCTACAATGTACCAACTCTAAGTACCCCACATTTCATTTTCCACTTTAAGCGAAAGAAATGCTGACCATTACTCTTGAGCAGATAAGTTTTCATTTTTCTGAATTTATCTCCTTTTTTGCAAAAAAAAAAAAAAAACTTTAGGTTTCTTAGATTTCTTTAATGCTGTTACCTTCAGCTTTACAGTCCTTTCCTGATTAAAGTATTACCTGTCCCTTTTTTTCATCTTATATATTTCTGTACCTTGAATAATATCTTTAGCATTCTTTCCCTTTTTCTACACTGTATGTAGCTCTTTATTACCATTGCTGGTAATGTTCATCTGTCTGATTCCCAGAAAAAAAACCTTTACTTTTACTTTGCTTAATATCTGTTTTTTTCCTGTTGACTGTTCTAAAATGGCAGAGAAAGAGAAAGGCCCAACTGGGTTTAAGAAATGTCTTAAGTGTGGGCACAAGATTACATTTTCTGATGCCAACACATTATGTGTGTGCTGCTTAGAACTGCTTCATGTACAAGAGGACCCTACAGCACATTGATTTTAAAAGGGTTACTACCTTCTTCCTTCAGAGAGGCGTTATCTGCAGTTCTGTCCACTGAGACATCAAGAAAGCCTAAATCTTCTTCTCCGAGCCCTTCTACATCCTCTTCTAAGGGTTCAGAGCAATTGAAGAAAAGACCTTCTTCTGATCTGACCTCCCCTTGGGATCCTACAAGGAAAACGTCTAAACTATTGGATCAGACTTCAACCTCAGATCCGAAGCAAAGGAAGAAAGATATGTCGAGTCTGGCTTCTTTAGAGCCAATGCAAAAATCATCTTATTCAGACTCCAGTGTCTCTTACCTCCCAAGAGCAAAAATACTCTCCTTTGGTGGACCCAGTTCCCTCATGGGTTCCTTCTCCCTTTTTGGAGAGATCTAGATCCCCTTCAGTAATTTCTACTCGCTCTTCCAGGAGTTTAACAGAAGAAGATGTAGAGAGATTGGTGAGAATTCTCGCAGTGCAGAGTCTCATGGGTGTTTCTTCGGCTCCTACCCCTTGAGTCAAGAGGATGGATCTTTCACTACACCCCTCTACCACTTCCTCCTCTGACTCCTTCCACAGTCTGAGTCCTTGGATTTGAGCCACCTGGCTCCATCTGCCTTAGATCCGAGGATTGCTCTGAGCACTTTGGTTCAGTCAGATCCAGAGAGCTGTCAGAGCCGGGGCTGGCCTGTCGGATCTGAGGTGCTGGAGTCGACTCCAAAGTTATTGGAGCCATCCCTACACCTTGGAGCCTTGACATAAGTTAGTTCTGCTCCAGTTTCTGCCTCCGGGGGATTTTCCTCAGAGCAGGGAGGGACATCGGTCTAAAAGCTTGCCTTTTTGGATCCTGGGTCCTATCCCTCTCTGGGAGGTCTGCCTTTGGGCCCATGGAGAGAGCATTGTCTGTCACAGCAACAGATATGGTTCCTACTTCCTCAGATCCTCAGTGTACAGCCTAGACGTCTCTACACTTGGAGTCTCCACCTTCTTTTCCACAGGGACAGCTGTTACCAAAATCCCAGGCTTCCCAGCAAGGTGTCCTGACTTCTTCTGATACCTCTCCAGAGCATCCCATTGAGGAAGTTCTTAAAAAGAAGAAGACGTACAAGAGGAATCACTTGGACTCCAAAAGACGAGTCTGTCACAGAAGATGCAGACTTTGATGAAGGTCCCCATGGTCACCTCCAGAAGATGTCTCATTTGGAGGTATCCTTCAAATTCTAAAACAGCGAAGTGGCTGGAAGTCCAGCAACCCTTCGTCTGAGGTGTCTGTATTTCTGGAGGCTTTCGGAACTGGCCCATGTACCTCCTGGGTGACTCTGCCCACTTTCAAGCTCATTGAGTTGATCTCTCAGCAGGCATGGAAGGATCCAGATACCACTGAACCAATGTCCCAGAGACTTAACAAAATTATGGCAGCACTGGAAGAGAAGTAGTTTTAGGTAAAATGGGTGCCTGTTGATGCCATGGTCATGGTGGCAGCCAATAAGAAGTAACTTGCTGAGGAGAGTTCCACTGTTCATCCCCCCAGCAAGGAGTCTCAGGAAATGGACAGGTTTGGGAAGCATGTCTATGCTTCAGTGACCTTCGCCTTAAGGTCAGTGAACTATCTGATACATTTCACCAGGTTACAGAGAGACCTGATTAAGGAACTTTTCTGACACCATCTCAGGATCCTTTTCTGAAGAAGTCCAAACATCTGTGACTTATCATTTGGCCACCATGCAATTGATTCCAGTTCTTCCATGAGGTTCATTTTGCACATAGCTAAAGGAACCTCAAAGGCAGCAGGTTCAGGCGTTTCCTTAAGGAGACACCACTCCCACAGCAGAGGTGGCCCGCAAAACCAAGGGTCCAAAGATTCTTTCTTTGGCAAACCCTTCCAGCATTCTTAAAAAGTGGCCCACTTGACTATCCCTGCATCAGAGAGTCTGGCTAGCAGTAACAACAGATACTTAAGTGCAAAGGATAATTTCTAGAGGATATATAATACCATTTTCCCTTCCTCCTTCAACTTCAAGAAAAATCCCTTATGTTCCACCCAGTCAGAGGAAACAAACAGCAATTCAGGTACAAAAGCTGCTAGAAAAAAAAGAGTTGTACAAGAGGTCCCACCAGAGCAGTTAGAATCCTGAACTTACTTAAGATTCTTTTTGGTACCAAGTAAAACAGGGGAATGGAGACCAATTCTGGATCTCAACAACTTAAGTCAGTTCAACATGCCAAGTTCCAGATATTTATGGTTCAGTCCATTCTCCCCTTTTTGGGCAGACTGGATATGCTCGGTAGTCCTTCAGGATGTGTACTATCGTATAAAGATGAACAGACAATCCAGGAGGTACTTAACGCTTCTGGCTGGGAGCCAGTCATTACCAGTTTAGAGTTCTGCCCTTTGGTTTCACTACAGCCCTTAGGGTGTTTACCATGTGCATGGCAGTAGTTGCAGCTCACTTGAGACTGCAAGGATTCTGGGTGTTTCCATATCTAGACGACTGGCTCATTTCCGCCCCAACCAGGCATCAACTGTTAAAGGCAAAAGACCAGGTTCTCCATATGTGTTCTCTTCTGGGGATAACCATAAACTAAGAAAAATCTCAGCTAGAGCTAACTTAAGGTTTAGAAATCATAGGAGCACTTCTCAACACAAAATCAGTAATAGCTTAACTACCTCCTTCAGGAGTTCAGACAGTAAGATCATGGGTCAGATGAATAATCTGCAGTACCGGGACTTCAGCCCGTTTGGTTCTTCAAGCTCTGGGCTCAGTGGCATCGGCTTTAGCTAGCAACACAATGGTTGATACTCTTATCAATCCATGTCAACTTCAGTACGAATTGTCCACACATGCAAGAGAGATCTCAGGTGATGTGTTTAGTGGGATCAGGTTCTACAAGGCCATCCATTCATTCTCACTCAGCCCAAGGCCATAGTGACCATGGACGCTTCCCATGTGGGATGGGGTGGGGCATTATCTGGGGAAAACAGTCCAAGGTACTTGGCCCCCCCCCAGGGTGGCCAACTTGCATGTCAGTGTCCTATAGATGAGAGCAGTGCTTTTAGTGTTGCAGGCCCTTCAAGATGCTCTCCCCTCAGGGACAGTTGCAATACAAACAAACAGTATGTCAGTAGTTTGGTACATCAACAAACAATTAGAGACCAGATCTTACCCCTTGTGCCGAGAAGTACTCAAGGTGTGGCAGTAGGCAATCTCATCCAACTGCTTTCTTATAGCAACACACATTCCGGGGAAGTCCATCGTGGTAGCAGACAAGCTGAGCAGATGCATTCTTCTATCTCACAAGTGGTCTTTCAGCAAGAACGTGATGGGAATGACTTTCTACCAATGGGGCCAGCCTTGCTGCGATCTTTTTGCGTCTCCCCTAAATAACAAATGCAGCAGTTACTTTTTCATAATTCTCCCACAAAAGGAATCACAGAGGGATGCTGTACTTCATGACTGGCCTCCTGGTTTACTTTACTGTTATCCACCAATTCCAGTAATTCTGAAATTGTTTCAGAAAGCTGCCAAGTTGAAGAGCAAAGTTATCCTCATTGCACCTTACTGGCCTTGACAGATTTGGTTTCCCTTCCTTTGGCCTCACTTACTTCTCGAACCTTGGATTCTGGATCCGACTCCAGATCTGTCTCACCCAACAGGCATGATCCATCCAGATATACCAAGCCTCAGGCTTGACCTCCTGGCTTCTCCAATTCCATTAATAGCCAGACGACCTATGCTCTCTTCCTGTCTGACATATACTTTTATCCTGTCATAAACGTACCACATATAAACTCGTCTCCAGTAAATGGAGAAGGTTTGTTTACTGAGCACATCAAAATAATGTTGATCCTTTTTCAGCTACTGTACATAACATTCTTGAATTTTTGGCCTTACTTTTTAAAAAAAGAGCTAGTTATTTGATAGTTAAGGTCCAGTTAGTAGCAATATCAAATATTCACATTGGATTTGAAGGTTCTTCGTTGCCTGTCATAAGCTCTGTAGAGACTTTTTGAAAGGCACTCTTCTTTTAAGGCCTCCTGTTAAAGACCCTACTCCACCATGGGATCTAAATCTGGTACTGCAAGCACTTTTCCATCCCCCTTTGAACCAGCAGCTAGGTGTGACCTTAAATATCTTTATTGGAAAACAATATTTCTAGTAACCATTACTTCTGCCAGACAAATTTCCGAGATTCAAGCCTCGTCTTTAAAACCACCATACTTGATCTTTCACAAGGAGCGAGTTACATTATGAACCAATGCATCCTTTCTCCCGAAGGTGGTGTCAGACTCTTAATATCAATCAGTCCATTCATTTGCCAGTATTCTTTACTAAATTTGCTAACAAGGGTGAATACATCTTTTACTTATTGGATTTTTACAGGCAATTACGTTTTTATAACATAGAATGAAAAACATCAGAAAATGTGACCAGTTATTTGTTTCAATTTCAGAAATAAAGTTGAGGAAACGACTTACTAAAAATAACTTTAGTCAGGTGGCTGGCTAACTGTATTTCTTTTATTGATAAACTGCGCATTGCCTTACCAAAACCGTTACAAGCTCATTCAACTAGCTCCATGGTAGCTTCTTCAGCTTTCCAATCTAGAGCATCCATGGATGACGTGTGCAGCAGCAATGTGGGGTAATGTCCCTATACCTTTGTTACTCATTGCAAATTGGATCTGGTCTCCAGACATAGAGCATCATTTTGTTCAATGGGGAGCAGGAATATCCTTCCTTGAGTCCAACTGAGATTTTAGGTAGCTGGGGACTCTGTCTCATAAATTGAGGACAGAATGAAAATTGACAACATCAGATAAAGAAGTTATGTACTCACCATAACGTCCCATTTGTGTTGTCCTTTTTCATTCTTTGTAGGATCATAGAAAGTTACTAGGCTGTTGGCCCTGAGGCCCTTATAAGCCTAGCCTAGTGTTTACCCCATGTTTAGACAAGTCAGCACCCGATGCCCCTGTCCAGCAGGGACATGGGTGGAATTCCAGGGATGTATTTTCTGTTTCCCATCCAGTTATCCAGGTTGCACTTAAAAAGGGGTAAAGAGGTACTCTACTTGACGTGGTGATGGAGTCTGTTCCACAGATGGAGGAGTCTCTGGGACACAAATCTGTCCCGCCAACAAGTCCTGTTGATGTCACATGCCAGGTTGAGGTTGCATGTGTGGGTTACTTGAGTGGAGTTTGACTTGCGGATATGCAGCAGTCTCATCAAGGCGGAGTCCGAGATTACCTTGTATGCCAGACAGAGGTCACCTCTGAAGAGTCTCTATGAAACTGAGTTTTTAGCCTGTCTGTTTATGGTAGATTTTTGAGGCCCTGGATTCTCCTGGTGAGGAACCTCTGTGGTCTCTACAGCTGCTGCATGTGCTTTGTGAGGTACATGACGAACGGGGCATTGTACTCAGTAAAGGGCCTTATAAGGAAGAATACAGGGATGGTATGACCTCCTTGTCCCTGGATGAGATACCCTTACTTATGTGGTGGGCCATGTAGAAAGCTTTCCGTACAGCGGAAGCAACATACCGGTCAAAAGTCAAGTTGCTATCAACCTTGGTGCCCAAATCCTTCACAACTAATTGTGTGACTAGGACATTGTTATTAATGTGATAATTTGTGGGGGGTGATGATGCATTTTTTGGTATTCAGCTTGAGGCCATGTTTCTGGCACCAGTCATTTGTTTGGGTGAGATTCTCTTGGAGGATGTCCACATCACTAGGGGAACTGATGGTAACGCCCAGCTTGCAAACTTGGTCAGCCATAGCCCACTGGTTGTGGGCTGCACCTCAGAAAAGTATATCCCAAATAACAGAGGTCCCAAGACCGAAACCTGGGGTATGTTGCTCGTTACAGGTCTACTGTTTGAGGTGGCTTCCCCTATTTTGACTAGGTGGGTTCTGTCAGTGAGCCAGTTATCTACCCATCTGGTAACATACAGATTGATGCCTAGTTGAGAAAGTTTATCTATTATACCTGAGTGGGGAATAGTGTCAAAGGCTTTAGCCAGGTCAAGGTAGGTGGTGTGCACTATCATCCCCTTGTCCATGGCTTTGGTGACTGTCTCAAAGAAGTTGACCAAATTAAACAGGCATGATCTCCCCTTGACAAAGCCAAACTGTGTGGGATCAAGTGTTTGGAGGTTACCAATGTCCTTGTTAATGAGGTCCATGATAATCCATTCCATGGCCTTGCAGATCAGGCTAGTTAGGCTGATGGGTCTATAATTTCCCCGGATCATAGTACGCTCCACCTTTGCGCAGAGGGATGACAGTGGCTGTCCTCCACTCAGCTGGGACAAAGCTGGTACTCAGGCTGTGGTTGAATAGGGTGCCTAATGGTGGTGCAGGTTCCTGCTTGAGTTCATGTAGGATGCAGTCTGCGATGTTATTGGATCCCATGGAGGCTGTATTTCAGAGAGCAGTTGTGACCTGTTCCCTAGATATAAGGGGAAGGAGGCAGGTACTGGGAATGTCCGATTTACTGATGGGGGGGTGGGGGCAGAGGGGTGAAAGTTTTCACTGAATCGGTCAGCCAGCAAGTTTGCTATAGCTGTGTCATTTGTATATGTGGTGTCCTTGACCACCAGCTCTGAACAGATCTGGGTGCTTCCTTTGAGATTGCTGACATATGTGAAGAAGGCCTTATGATTGTGTGTAGTAGATGTGGCCAATTTGGACTTGAAGTTTGCTTTGGAGGATTTCACTAGTACTCTTATTTCTTCCTCAACTCCCACCTTCCAACCCCCATCCTTTGAAAACTTCTGGAAGAATGTACGTTTAGAGGACTTCACTTCCCTGATATTGAGCTCCAGATGTAGTCTCTTCACTATATGTCTGCTAATATTTCTTTCTGCTGAAGTCAGCAAACAAGGTAGTACTTTGCGTTGGTGCATTGTGAGTAAGGGAGAAGCTTGGGAGTTTTTGGTTGCCACAACCTTCAGCAACGGCGGAGTTGGATCTGAGAGATTGGATCCGAATCTATAAGTTTAGGAGAAATGAAAATGGAAATGGACAACACAGGTGGAACGTTATGTTAAGTACATAATTTCTTTTTTCTTCTGTTAGCCTCTTGTGGTGATGGTTAATAACCACTTAGTTGTACTATTTTGGTAGCTTTTGTACAAGAGTGAATTATCTTCACACTGGTCTTTTTTACTGTTAGGATAGTGCTTGTGCAGTGGTTAGTGCATGCACTGAAGTGGGCAAGGACAAGACCTCTGGATTTAAAAAAAATGATTAAATGTGGCCTCAGGATTCCCCAATATACACATGACTTTGGTGTCATGCGCCTGGAATGGTTCATTTAGAGGTCCCTTGTGAAATAAGCAAAAGAACTTGGCAACTAGACTCTACAAAAGTGGGAAAACAAACGTAATTTGAAAGGTCTCCTGCACTCTGAAAAAAATGAAACAAAAAGCGAAAAGGACAGAAAGAGAAAGGCTGAAGAAGATGTGTCCCTAAAGGACTCAGTCTGGCCCTCCCTCATACCCCAAAGTAGGTAGGACTGACCTTTGTGAAGTTTAATTCAGTGGCCTCCCCCCACTGTCAAACAACCATCGTCAACTGAAGTTCACAAGCTGGAGTTTTCTTTAGTACCAGATCATGCTTCAAAGAGAACACTTAATAGCTTCTCCTCAGAGCAGGAATTGAATAGTAAAGTAAAGTCCCATGTTTTCCTCTAGGTATATGAAGTTGACTGGGTTAGTGTGAAGTCCTAGTGTGTATTTGAATTGGGACCAGCTGATGAAGGCCTTAGGCAAGGCACAGTTTGAGTTAGGTGTCCTGTCTTCCCACTGTTTTCTAGGGCAGATAGAGAAGGGACGTATACCCTCTACATCTAATACTCCTTCCTCAAGCTCAAGTCTGGCATCCTGTGTTTTGCCATGAATTGTTTCTTTTTTTCTGTGCATTCTGCGTTGATCTGAGGGCACCTCAAGTATTGGCACTAACCCCTCCCTTGGCACCTGTGACCTTGATGCCAGTTATGTTATTGCCAAGAACGACTATGTATGAGGTCATTAATAATAATAAAAAAAATAACAGTAATTACCTGTTTTGTTAACCAGGTAGGCCCACTGGTGACACAATCCCATTGCAGGGGCATTCTGGGAATGATGTCTGGTTAAGTGACTTGTAAGGTTACACAGTAGGCAGATGAGGCCTGAGGGGATCAAACCCAGTATTACAGGAACTGCATTTCAATTCACAGCTTTAGCCTTCTGAAGCAAGTGCCAGAATTGTTGATTACTATTGTTGACACGTTGAAACCAACACCCTCCATGCTGTTTATGGCATAATTTTTAGCTGGAACTCTGTGTCGCTGACTTGGGATCAACATAGGTGGTAAGACCAATGACCTCAGTGCTGACAGTCTCGACTCTGGTAGCTTTAGTATTGCATATGGAGCCAGTGCAACCTATCTATTTGTTGGACCCCAGAGAGGCACCCTTGACATTGGCTTGGTTCATAGGATATGGAGCCAAAGAGCCACTGAAGATCTAGACTTTCTGGGGAAGATTTGTCTTTTGAGCACTCCGGTAAATTCACTGAGTGGCTTTGGAAAAAGGAAGTACATGTAGAGGCATTTCGACTTCCCAGCAGAGTTACCACACCCTAGAAGCAGACTTGAATGATGGAGGGACTTCCCCCAATCCCATCCAGATGATCTCACTTTAGTGGAGCTCCTCGATCTCATGAGACAGCAGAGATCTTGGCCTGTTGACCCATTTTCCCTGAAGAAGTTTTGCAGTTGTAGATGGCTTTTTTGTCTGTCTCATCTACATCCTGGGTGGTCCTTCCTGACAATCACATGATTGATTTGGTTGTGAACAAGATTTAATGAGCAAATACTGGTTCCTGAAGAATTCCTACCAGTTTGTTAAGGGATAAAAGAACTTAGTTTGGATTAAAGTCTCTAGAGCACTTTGAATACCTTCTTTTTTTTTTTTTTTTTTTTTTTTTTTGCCAGTGGTGGACTTTTTTGTTTTTAGTTACAAGAAGGTTTGGTGAGAGCCAAACATGACTGAGTCTGTCCGAAGATAACTGGATAAGATCTTACATCTCCAAATGACAGACAAGTCTAGAGTAAGGCTCCTCTTGCATACTCTTATTGTGGTGGTGGTGGCCACAAAGAGAGAGCCTTCTGAAGAGAGCCCTTCAATCCATCCCCTGGATATGGATTCTCGGGCCATGGGTCATAGTGAAAGTGGAGACGTATCAGGAATGTCTGATGTCAGAGCTGTGAATTATCTGACATATATGACTTGCTTTCAGCATGACTTAGCTGAGAAAAAACAAGAAGGATGCCACATAATGATCAGTGCTAAGCTGGAATCTCAAGTGGCAACAGTGTTAGTCATAACATACTTCTCATTAAGACTGATTCACAATGTAACAGATGTAGCAGAGAGACCATCTAGGGCAAGAATCACCATGAGGAGGTGTGCCTGCCTCAGGCTTTATGGAGAAATTTAAGGCTTCCTTCAACAGTACTCCATCTGATGGGTCCTCTCTATTTGAACCCCAGATGAAAGAGAAATTGCTTAAGAGGAAGCTGGAGGGCAAGATGATTGTGTCTGTTGGGGTGAACTTCTCCACTCCTCAGCAACCTTGGCCCGGAATGAGAAAAGTGCCAAGAACTTGTGGTACTGTAAATTCCAACAACCATCATTTGAGCAGCATTTGGATTGGGATTCCCAAGGTCCTAGAAATTTCCTCAGTAGCACTGCCCTTGAGGCAGGGCCATCCTGCAAAAGCAGGGATTCCGTGGCTGTCTCCAGGGTACCAGCCACAGATTCCCCAAGGACTTGCCTGACTGTCCACCTTTGGAAGCAGACTGGAATTGACCCTTCCTCCATTTATGAACAAGGCTAACCGTCATGTGGACCAGAGGGATCAGAGAAATAATGTCCAGAGATTATGCAATTCCTTTTATGTCTCCTCAACAGCCAGCCACTCTTCCTTTCTTATATGTCCCAGCCTGTCAGAAGGAGGTGGCTAAATGAGAGTTACAAACTTCCTCACAAAAACAGGTCCCACCAGAACAAAGAAGATCTGGGTTTTTTTATTCCAGATTATTTTTATTCTCCAGAAAGACAAAGGAACTCAGACCTGTTTTTGGCTGTAATCTTGAAACTGCAAATTCAACATATCCTGGATTGGATTTTTTACTTGATTTAGTAAGTTTAAAAGGGTCTATATTAGATCATCGAAACGGCAGAATTTCAAATGATCTAATATCGAACCCAGTATCGTGAATGCTGAAAACAGCGAAGCTGCACAAAACCAAATTCTTTCCTAGGGAAAGAATTCGGTTGGCTGTTGTTGTGGCTTCTCTATTTTCAGCGATGCGGTGGAAAGTTACGGGTTGGGTTAAGGTAAGTGTGTAATTGTGCGGACGTTCGGGTTAGGGTGCGGGTTGGGTGAGTGTGCGATAGTGAGAATTTGGGGTTAGGTCGCTGGTGAGGTGAGTGTGCGATAGTGAGAATTTGGGGTTAGGGGCGGGTTAAGTGAGTTAGGGTTAGGGTGTGGGTGAGGTAAGTGTGCGATAGTGAGAATTTGAAGTTAGGGGTGGGTTAAGTGAGTTAGGGCACGGGTGTGGTGAGTGTGCTATAGTGAGGGATCTTAGGGTTAGGGTCTGGGTTAAGGTAAGTCTATAGACAGTAGTGTTTGTGCAGTGTAGTGTAAGATTAGATGTAACTTTTAAATGTATGTGTGTGGATTGCTGCTTTTTAGTGTGCTTGTGGTGTGTGTGTGTTTCTCGGAACAGAAAATGTTTTCCCTGGGAAAAAATTATCGGTTTTGAGGTTTCGATATTGTTAGGGTTCGGGTTTTGCAGTTCGACGTTATGGCATTCGAAATTCTGCCGTTTCGATGATCTCATATCGACCCAGTTTAAAAGATTTGGGGAGTATTTTTGTAAGTTTATTCCACTGAGAACACCTGATAGAAAGTTTCTTACAGTGTTTGATTTAATTATTTTTTTCTACTTCCACTGAATCATTGGAATCCACTTCCTTTCAGGATTTGGACATGTAAGATAGAAACATCCTTCAGGAGATTTCTGAAGTAACAACTTTTCAGAAGAGCATTTTTTAATTTATGTCAGAGAGCAATGCTGTTTATACCTGTAGCACATTTTTAGCATTTTTTCCTTTCCCATTGTTTACTCATTATGTTTTAATATATAGTTTGTCTTTCTGAGCACTTGTTTTTTTCTCCTTTTTATATTAATGGCAGTGGTTAAATATAAACGCTTTAACTATGAGAGCCAAGAGTAATTGTCTCAACAGTGCTATGGGATTAGAGTGGGTATCTAGTATTTTCAATTTTAATCATTTTTTTATTTTAAAGTCAGTATGAAACTTTTTTAAAATTAAGAAAAAATATTTTCTTCAGGCCATCAACAAGATAGTTTTTTGGCTAGTAACAGTAAGTGTACCAGTCATATAATTACCTTCTAGTTTCCCATTAAAATCAATGGGAAATGTAACTGAGAAGTGGGAGGTCATGCAAGTTTTTTGGCAAGACTTCACACCTGTACCTGTGAAAGTAGTACCAAAACATGGGTAGACAGCTCATGTTCTGTTACTGTACCCTCTAAGCATTTGACTGGAGACTGTCAGGCACAGCAACTTTTTGATCTTCAGGAATGGTTCAGCATTGCAGGTTTGCATTTTTCTTCATTTTCCTGGCAGTTGAAAACATTATGCACTGCCCACAGCACAGTGTAGTCCCATTTTTTTCTGTGTTTTACTGAATTTGGTGTGGGGCGCCTTATAGCAATAAGCAGAAATACATTGCTGTGGGCTTTTTTTATATCACATTTAGAAATTGCATATTTAAGGTAATCACCAGAAGTGGCTGCCTGGTTGTGGGCAGGCTGTAGATGAAATTGGTGGGGAGACTGGTCACAGTAAAGTGAGTATTGATGTGGCTTCATGGAGGTTGAGGACAGAGTATAGTGTCTCGAAGCTATGAGTTGAAATAAATTACTGTGATCATTTGTACTTTCAATTTCATTGTAAACCACCTAAAATCAGAGGGATACACAAAAGATGGTTGTCTTTTGGGGGGCAGGTAGACAGGGGTATGTGTGTGTGTGTATGATCTGGTTTGTTTGTGAACATCGAGCTGAAATATGTTACTGAGGCCACCATGCCTTTTGTCTTCATAGGTAGGTACTAGGCTATTGGCCCAATGGCCTAAGTACTTCAGAGAAGTAGATACCAAACAGGAGAGGTCCCAGGACTGAACCCTGTGCTACTCCACTTGTTACTGGTTTGAAGTCAGATTTGGAGTCTGCAGCTTTTACAGTGTGGGTTCTTTCAGTGAGGCAGTTGGCAACCCATCTTGTGATGTAGGGATTTATACCTAGTTTAGTGAGTTTAGCTATAATTCCAGAATGGGGAATGGTGTTGAATGCCTTGGTGAGGTCAAGATAGGCTGTGTGAACCACCTTACCCTTGTCTACGGCTTTGGTGACTGCCTCAAAGAAGTTGATCAGGTTCAGAAGGCATGATCTGCCTTTCACAAACCCGAACTGGGTGGGGTCCAGAGTTTGGAGGTTACCAATGTCTTTGTTTATGAGTTCCATGATGATACGTTCCATGGCCTTGCAAACCGGGTTCGTCAGGCTAATAGGGTGATAGTTCCCAGGATCAGTGGTGGCTCCCCCTTTGTGGATGGGATAACTGTTGCTGTGCGCCATTCAGTGGGCACAAAGCCTGATGTGAGACTATGATTGAACATGGTGCTTAGGTGGGGAGCCAGTTCATTCTGAAATCCATGTAAAATGCAGCCTAGGATGTTGTCCGGTCCCGTGGATGCTTTGTTTTTGGTTTTAGAGAGTGCAGCTTTTACCTGCATAGATGTGATTACAGGGACTCTGTATTCTTCCTGTATAGATATGATCCCTTTAGGGGGTGAGAGGGGATAAAGTTAGCACTGAACCTATCTACCAGGATGTTGGTAATATCAGTTGGTTCTGTAATTTTTGTGCCGTTGTGCTGTAACTCAGAGCAAATCTAGGTGTTGCAATTGGGATTCTTGACATAGCTATAGAGTGCTTTGTGGTTGTCCTTAGAATCAGTGGCGATTTTGTTTTCATAGCTAGTTTTGGAGGCTCTTATAAGGGATCTCATCTTCTTACTGAGACTGACCAGGGAGCTCCTCCACCCATGGGATTTTACTCTCTTTCGCAACAATTTCTTCCTTCTGTTGTAGAGTTTGTTTATGGCAGGGGGACCACCAGATTGGCTTTCCTTTTTTGGAGGATAGCATCTTGGTTCTGTTTGGGATAGCACGATCCATGCACTCGTGTAAGTGCTTATAGAGTGCATTTGTGAAGAATTCAGCAGTCTTAAGTGTATAGCCCATCTGCATGGGTGTCATGAAGTTTGCCACGTCTGTCTTAAGAAGCATGAAGTTGACTTTGGAGAAATTTTTTACCATGGTTTCTTTAATGGTGGGTGGGAGCGGGATGTGGATATCTAGGGTGATTAGCTTATGGTCAGATCTGACCGAGAAGTTGACTTCAGATGTAGAACACTGGTCACTCATGTTGGTAATGACTAGGTCTAGGATATTGTTGCCCCTGGTGGAGGTGTGGATAAGTTGATCCATGGCATTAGAATTTATGAATTCCAGAAAGCATTGAGCGAAGGAGTTGGTACATGAGTAGTTTTCCCAGTTAATGATGGGTAGTTGAAATCACCCATTATTAGGGTGTTTGGTTGAACCCTAATATTTTCCAGCATATCAAATAAAGAGGAGTGGGAATCCTGGGGGATGTGTAGCAAGCTACAATTTGGATTGCAGTTTTGCCCAGAGTTAGTTGCACTCGGATAATCTTGGATGCATTATGCTGCGCAACTAGCCTGGAGGTGTGGATATCCTTAATGAATATGGACACACCTCCGCCTTTAATGTTCTGGTCCAGGTTAGACTTTCTTCAAAATCACACATGAGAAATTTGCAAAGAAAGTGATTGATTTATTTTGGTCAAAGACTATGCAAGAAAGTAGAGGGCAGTTACATGAGTCATGGAAAACAGTAACTAATAAAGATATTTTTTTGGTGGAGGGTGAGTAAATGTCTGAAAGTACAGGATGAAATACGTAACTGTGGTCATTATTTCCTTCATTTTCCCCATAAAACAGACATCACAAGTTTATACAGAATGTTGAAACATTTTGGGGGAAAGGCTATGAAGACATGTTTTATGTGAAAGTAAAATGTAGTTACAGAATTTTGTCAAGTAAAAATAATGTGGATTGTTGGAGGGCCTTGAATGTGTCTGACATCAGTGGGTTGATATAGGTTACAATGGCCATTATGCTTTGGCTGTTCCTCTCAATGAGACATCAGTAGTGTACACAGTGGTTTGGAAGCAAGCAAAAGAGTTGTGCGGTCATTATATTTATGCAATGACTTCACAGGAAAGATGGTCATCTCTGTCAGAGGGTACACATTTCATCCACTGGGGCAGTGCATGTTGTGTTTTGCACCAGTGGTATTACTATATTGTCTTAGAAGCACTAACATAAGGTCTCTTGTATACTAACAAATTAAATATTTCAGAAGGATTTTGTTGCTATGGGATGGCACTGTACAGTGTTCCCACTTGGGGATTAATTGATCACTGCTGTGGCCAGGTGAAACTAAGGGTCAAAATATATGTACACTGTTTTCATCAGACCACAAGTAAAAATTATTTCACCAGACAAGGCAACATTGTTGTTACTGTATATAGGAAGATGCCTAGACTTCATCTACTGACAAAGGCTCTGTAGTAGAATGTAAATCAGGGTTGAGTTGCAGTGAGATCCTTAGGGGTAGAATAGCATTATTGAGTGTGTTTTTACTCATGTATCTTATTAGAAGTCCCTGATTTTTTTCTGCTGTAAACTACCTTGGTAACTGGCATATGACCTTGTATATACACCTAAAAGATCCAGATTTCAGAGTTCTTTTTATCATAGTTTGGAATTATATTTTCTAGCTGGGGTCTTTGACTTCTACTCAAAAAGGCAGGTGAAACCAATATCCAAAATATACGTATACAATGTTTTCATTATGTCAAAAGAAAAATATATTTAATTTCAATATGTATTTTATTAGCTGTAAAATGTTACAACTGTAGCACAGTGCTTTCATTCAACTAGCATGGTCATCTCTAATTCAGTGCTGAACTGATATTCCCCAAGGTTGCGTAAGATTCTTAGCTGCATTTTGTAGCTTATCACCCTGTTGTTAACTACATTAAAGTATCACAGTAAAACATGAGAGAGAGAGGGAGAGAGACTGAGATATAGCCTTTCTTAGATGGACAACAGTGGCTTTACTAGATCACCTTTACTGCCACAGTGTGACATAGTGTGTCATTTTACATTATGCTTTTTCCATTTTTGGTCTTGTTCTGAACTTCAGCTTCGTATATACAGTGCAGTAATGGACTAGAGTGCTTCTTGACGTAGTTGTCACTATTAATGCATATGGAGAAAAGACCAACCAATACAGCAAAAATATAGTAAACCGTTGAACTTTAATAAAGAAGGGTAAGTGCTTTCATTCCTTCTGTTCTGGTGTTTCATCAGACCAAAAAAACAAGTGTGCTACATTACATTTATATACTTAAGCACTTCAGTTAATGAATTAAACCACATGATTTCAATACAGGTTTTAAAAATGTAGTGTCATTTAAGACAAAATTCTTATCAGCTTGTAGTGTTAATATCCAAGTCAATACATTCAGTTTTCGTAATATAGTCACCACCCCTTAAGTTATAGTCAGTAAGTTGCAAATCAAGAAATCTAAAAAAAATGTGATTTGCCAGAAGTATAAACTTGTCTGACTAATGCATTTGATAACTTATTTTTACGGATGTCATATATGGATGTCATATATATATATATATATATATATATATATATATATATATATATATATATATATAAATATATATATATATATATATATATATATATATATGAGCCATTTATAATCTCGAAATACTGAAATGTCGAATTTCAGTATCTCAAGACTTAAACCCTAATGTTTAAAGTAGCGAAAGTTCATAATCGCGAATTTGAATATCTCAAATTCACCGTTATGGCCTTAATGCTATGTGATGTCCGAGATTGTGTGTTTATGGTGCACGGTGCCATGTGTGGATCTAGGTGTTTTGTCAGGTAAGTGAGTGTTTTGTAAGGGATTTGAGTGGGGGTTAGAGTGTGTTTGAGTGTGCTGATATGTTTGATGTGTGTGTGAGAGACTGGAGAATGTGCATGTGTGAGTTTGCTTTTGTTTCCTGTTTGTGCGATCTCAGAGTTAGTATATATAAGTAGGGGTGTGTGTGGGGGGGGGTGCAGCAAATATATCTATATATATGTATGTATATCTATGCTGCTACATCGAAAGTACGTTAAATCGAAATGTACCACAGCAAACTCACTCTCGCGTAAGTGCATTTTAGTAAAAATGCACTTTAGCGAGATAAAAATAATAAAAAAAACCCCAAAAAACATACAAAAATAAAACACTAGTCGCGTTTATGCAGGGGGCGTCCCGCTGTACCCCCTCCACCCCCTACTTTAATATTCTTTCTCTGAGATCGCACTACAGTGGGGAAAAAGGAATATTCCCTTATCCCCTCTGTAACGCGATCTAAGCAACAGTTTGCTTAGTTGTACAATCAGCAGTACATATTGATGTACAACTAAATCTATGCACATGTTGTCTTTTTTTTTCTTTTAGTTTGTGAAAGTGCATTTTCACTTAAATGAACTTTCGTGAAAGTGAGTTTGCTGTAGTATGTTTCAATTTAACGTACTTTTGATGTACAGACTAGAACCCATGTATATATATGTATGTATGTATGTGTGTGTGTGTATATATTTTGTTGTTGTTTGTCTTTCGGCTTTTTCCCGGTAAGGGTTCACCACAGCGGAACTCTGGTCCGCTAATGATTGGCAGTAGATTTTTACGAAACGCCAAGGTGCAAGTTCGACGCCCAACCTTCAACGAAGGCACGCCCATTTACGCACGCATGTCTTTCGAACGCTACCCATATATACATATGTTCTATTATTTGTTCTCTCAGAGAACGATTTGTTTTAAGCTGTATAAAAGTGTCATCATACATTACATTGTGCTAAATACACTAAGCCAATACTTCCACAATCAGCATAGAATTCAATGTTATAACAAACACCTGTATCAGGTTAAATAAAACAAGAGGTAGAATAAATATAGCTGCAAGCATTGCATGAGTTACATGAGAAAGTAGTAAAGAGCAGGCTAGCAAGTACGGTAGATGCACTGATAAACCAAACGTGATAAAAAGAGAAATAATCCAGCACCCTGAGCATGAGTAGCAGTAAAAAACTTTTATTGTGAACCAAACCGGTTTCAGCAACTAGCTTTCTTCAGGTGCTTATTAGAAAACTCACAATAAGTCATATTTATAGGAAATGCTAACTGAGTGACCTGACATCACTTCCTGTATACCAACAATATAACCACAAAAAAATATTAATATTGTAAATAGACAGTGAATAAATGCCAAAAATGGATTTAGACAAATAATGTAATTTAGTTACGGCCATCCATGAACCAATAATGTGGAATGACATGTATATGCCAATAAATATAATGACCTACATGCAAATGACCAAAAGATATTTCTGACTTAATACAGTTATTAATATAATGTAATAGTGATTAGTAACACTATATAATTCATTGCAGTTTGTCATTAAGACCTGGTGGAAACAAACCACCTAGTTTGACTATCCATTTGGTTTCCTTGTTATCCAATAATTTGTGCCATCCTGTTTTATACATTCTGTTACCAGCAATTCTGTCAATGCAAATAAAGGAAAATTGGGCAGTTTTGTGTGTGATAGAATGTTTGTATAGTGCATTAGTAGGCCTGGCATTTCTGATATCCCCTAAGTGTTCAGAAATGCGAATACGAAACTGTCTAGACGTTTGTCCAATGTAGAAGGCCCTGCATGTGCATGTAGCTAGATAGATCACCCAGTCCGTACTGCAATTGGCAAAATGTTGGATATCATAAATCTTGCCTGTGTTTTTACTAGTGAATTCTTTGGTGGTAAAAACAAATTTGCAAAAGCACAGTGACCACAAGGGTGACAACCTGTTAATTTGTCCCCCAAAATAGTAGTCTGAATCATAGATACTTCCTGGACAGTAGTTTTTTTGTAGTATGAAAAGTGTGATCCTAAGGTTTTACCTTTCCTATAAGAGAAGAGACATCTGTTATCTAACCATTTTGCTAGGTGTTTGTTATTAGTTAATATGTTCCAGTGATGACTGATTATGTCTTGTAATTGGTAGGTGTTTCTACCAAAGGTGGTTACTAACCTAGGTGTCTGGTCTGATGATTGGGCAGTTTTCGGTTTATAACATAACAAGGAATGCCTGGACAAGTTGGCAGTAATGCCAACTGCCGAGTGAATGTCCGAAGTGTGATAACCCCACTGTGTGAATCTGTTGGAAAGATCATCCTGGCAACATCTGAGGTCGGAGTTCGATGAACAAATTCTCTTAATCCTAATAAACTGGGATTTGGGAATATTTTTAATGATATGTTTCGGATGTAAGCTGGAGGCATGTAATAAGCTGTTATATTGTGGATATTTCCTGTGTACAGTGGTGCATAAAGTATTATCCACTTCTTGAGAGAGGTGTACATCCAAAAAATCAATTTGTTGTGTGTCATAATTTCCTATAAATATGACTTATTGTGAGTTTTCTAATAAGCCACTGAAGAAAGCTAGTTGCTGAAACCGGTTTGGTTCATAATAAAAGTTTTTTACTGCTACTCATGCTCAGGGTGCTGGATTATTTCTCTTTTTACATGAGAAAGTACCTATCCATTCATGATGTGTACCCCTTTTCTTATTGTGTCCATAACAAAGTTGCCGCTTCAGGGATTTGTTGTTCTTAAAACAAAACTTAGGTTGTATACCTACAGTTTTCTTAAGGGTATCCTGTGGGTTTATGGTATGATGAAACCCAGAAGGCATGAAAGTGCTTACCTTTTTTTATTAAGGTTCTACATTTACTATATTTACTATATTTTTGTTGTGTTGTTTGGTCCTTTCTACCTCTGCATTACTTCTGATTTTTTGTTTGGACTGCCTTTATCCATGGTTTCTGTCTTTTACATTCACATCAGTTGTTATTATACCAGAAAAAAAATCCTCAACATTTTTCATGGAATTTCTTTTTCCATTTTGAAGCATGCCATAGTCAAATGTCTAATGTTTGACCAGCTAATTTGTTGAAGTGAATGTCAGCATTGGGCTGCACTGAAATTCATAATGGTAAAATAGGAATCTTGTGTGTTTTTTAGCTGATCCACATGTTGTTTCATCTCAAACATTTTTTAATGAAGTCTCAAATGTGAGATGAGATGTGTCCTTTTACTTATAAGCACTTGCTTCACTATGTTTGAGGTGTTCATTGCTGCAGTATGACATTTTGTATTATACTGAGTTAGCATTGGAAGTGATGTTTTGAACCTTTTCTCAGTATCCAAACAAAGTAATGGCCTAGAATACACCCTTACGTGGTTTGTCAGTAGATTAGAAGTGACAATCATATATATTTCACCAGAAAATGTTTTAGTTACTGTTGTAACAATAGATGTATACAGTGCCATGCTTTCAAATCGCTAAAGCTATGGGGTCAAATTCAGAGATGTATTGCACTGGAAGCTTTGTGGTTAGAGTTGCATTCTTCAGTTTGTTTTATAGTGGACCCTGTTGTTAAGTGAAACTTTATTATGAAATTTCAAACGCTGATGAAAGTACAGATTTTTAAACACAGGCATTAATTAGTAGCTTTTGTTCACATGCCTTTATTGCCACAATCTGACATTTTGCATTATATTCTGTTTCCATTTTGGGTACTGTGCTGAACTTCTGCTTAGTGCAGTGAGTACAATAATAGTTGCAAATAGTTATAAACATGCTATATGTTTAAGCAACTAATTTGGTGTGGTTACATTCAGTGTAGAGCTGTACTGACATTACTAAAGGTAGAATAGGAATCATGTTTGTTTTCTGTAGCTTATTATCCTGTTGTTGCCGATGGAAAGTTTCCTAATGAAATCATAAAGTGGACTGAAAGGTTTTTTTTTACAGATATTTAGAGGTATTCACTGCCACAACCTGACATTATGCCTGGTTTCCATTGGGGGTGTTGTTTTTGAACTTCTCTTCAGTATGCAGCACACTGTAGTGGCCTGGAGTAATTTTTTACTAAGTTATCATTAGATCAGGAATATGCATGTAGAAAAATACTTGTTTAGTTGGAACATGCCATAGCTGCAATGCTATGCTGTCTATAAGGTGCTTGAGTCCCACAAGCAGCTGTATAAAAACCCAGCTCCAGAACTAGCAATGGTGTCTACGGAATCTGCCAAGGGAGTCTGTGGGCATGCATGCAAGAATGCCTTACCAAATGATAGGGAAGGCAGATAACTTAGACCTCAGCCTTCCTGGCAATGAGAACTCTTAACTGCCAGTTCCACATGCCCAAATACCTTGAGTCACTACATGAACAAATTAAAATCAAGACAGAGGGATCCAAGACAAACACCTGTCGGGGAATATCAAAGACCTGTGTAATACCACTTTCCAGATATCCAGACACTCTTTCAAATGTGGATATGATGTTTTAGATATATCATGCAGGGCGGCTTCCACAGGGTCAGTCACTTGGAGACATGCCTGGCTTTAAGACACAACCTCTTTCAAACCAGATAAAAGTTGAATTACTTGTTGCTTCCTTTAGAAAGGAATTTCTTTTTGGACCTCAGCAGAAAAAAAAGTGTTTAAAAACTGGATAAAAAAGGGAAGAGGATGAAATCTGTAAGAGTTTTTCTGTCTCCCACTCCCAGATGCAATTGAAACTATCTTACAGAACCATGGCCATTTCTGCCTAAACTTGAAAAAACAAAACAGTATACTGGGCAAAAGGCCCAGACAACAAAGAAAATGGCAAAATGAGCAATGTTTCTGACCTAGGGGATACAAGGATTCTGCCCCCATCCCACCCCCGAGCAGCAAATGGGTTCTACTGATTATAAGGAAATGCTATGCCATCCATTTCTGGAAAATTCCATCCTTTCTAGGGATCCACCTCCCAACAAAACCACAAGAAACACTTATTCCACCCATTCTTAAAGAACTACTACTACAGAGATCAATTCAACAAGTGCCCCTAGAAGAAGAGGGCACAATGTTTTACTCCTGTCTTTCATTAGTCCCTAAAGAAGGAACCTGGGGAGTTATCCTAGATCTCTCAAGACTGAACAGGTTTCTTTTTTTTTTAGACTGAACAGATTTCTAGTAGTACCAAAATTCAGTGTTAACCCTTCAGAGATCACTGCCCCTTATATTTCCAGGGGCACGAATAGTAACTCTGGACTTAGACACCTACCTGAATGCTCATATGGTCCAGGAACACAAACAATTCCAGTGATTTCAAGCAGAGGAATTGCATTACCAGTTTTGTGCCTTGCTATTTGGCTTATCTGCTGCTGCCAGAGTCATCACCAAATGTCTGGCACTAATCATTGCCTTTTGCAGAACACAAGGGTTCCCACATTTACCCTTATGTGAATGATTGCCTGCTTCAGGCAAACTCACCCTCAAATTCTGACAGCTGTACAAATCCCCCATGGATTGCTTTCAGAAGGTGGGTCTGATCCTCATCTTCCAGATGTCACAACACTGTCTAAGCACCAAGAACTACCTTCCTGGAAGCTGTCATAGAAGCAGTCCAGCAGAAGGCATTCCTTCCAGAAGACAAGGTCACTTTTGTTTCAGAATGTCTGTGACCCCTATGCTGTAGTAATGCATTACAGTAGGAGAATTCCTCATAGCTATAATGATCCTTTTGGTAATCCTACACATGAGGAAGTTACAGCGGTTCCTAAAAAACACTTTGGCTCAACATCAGCAGCCCCTGGAATCCATGGTCCTTCTGCTCCTCTGCCTAAAAATATTTTCTCTGGTGGGAAGAGAGCATTCACAGCAATAAAAGAGCACATTTCCACTTACTAGAGTCAATTTAGACAATGACAACAGACAGCGTGGTTATCCTGGCTGTGAAAGCTTTTAAAGAAAAACAGTCCCCAGGCCACCTTCAAATTTGGGCAGACAGCATTACAGTCATGTGGCACATAAACAGGAGGGAACCCATTTTTAACCTCTGCACAGCCTAGCAAAGGAACTTAAGCTGGTTGCCCAGCGACTGAATGTGACACCCATAACCTCTTGCATCCCTGGTTGGGAGAATCTGCTGTTAGTCTCTCTAAGCAGAACCCTGATGGACCTCAATGAATAGATACTGAAAAGGGAAATCTTTCTGGTCTGCACACACCACTGGGGAGTACCAGAGATAGAACTTTTTGCTTCACCATTGCTGTCTCCTGTTGCTTGTTATTCCTTACCCAGGAATGTACTCTTACCCAGTTTGAAATATGGGCTCCCTCTTCTCATTATGCATTCCTGCTGTAATCATAAACTGCAGATTTTAGATAACAAAATATGCAGGTTTGTTTTACTTGCATATCCAGTATGCATCACTGCAGCCTCCTAGCTGGCTTCAGCTAGCTGCCTGTAAATTACAGAGCTACACTTCTATTTAGCTCACTTGTATTCAAAGTCATAAAGCAGGGTTATTGCACACCTTTATGATCTAAACTTTTATTATCTAAACTTCAAATTAGACAGCAAACAGCAAAACTACATGCTTTGGGAGAATCTTGAAGAGAGACTCACTGGTCAGACCCTTATTTGTTACCTACCTATGTGTGTGTGTGTGTGTGTGTGTGTGTGTGTGTGTATATGTGTGTGTGTACGCGCAAGGGAAGAGGGCTTTTCTAAACTCAGCCTTTCCAACTAGAATCTCCTGCCATCAGAGATAAGAAGACAAGAGTCAGTAAAAATGATTAAGACCAAACTAAGGACCACCTCATAAACAAAGCTTACATGTATTTCCTTTTAAGACTGTGGTTGGCTGTAAAAAGAGGTGCTGAAATTGAATTTACTAATTATTTAGTGTCTCTCTTTTCATTACTTTGACATTTTGTATTGTAACTGATTTATTTTATCTCTGTTTGTAGCTATGTACTGTTAACTGTTCTCTCGGTGTAACTGATTTTTTCTGGCATTCAGCTCCAGTTATGCCGGAAAAGGGTCTGGTGACCATCTCATTTACCTAGTTATCAAACTTGGGGAAAAGGTACATTAAATAAATAAATAAGAAAATTCTGTGTGGCTTGTCCAAGGTGGTCACATCATCTGCAGATGTTGCAACTAAAAAACAAAAAGAGAAGTGCACACGAGGGAAGGGACACTAGGGGACCTGAGACATACTAGTTGAGACCCACAGACACCCTTGTCTTGATGGCATGTGGTCTTTTTAGGCACTTTTCCAACCCTCTTCTCAGACACCTTCTTGAAATGTGGCCTGAGATACCTCTCCAGAGGTTGCTACACTGTCAAGAAGAAAATACATTTTTCTGAGCAGGAGTTCTTCTCTTGTCAGTCCAGACTTCTGTCTGAACACTTCTGGTTCCAGTGCTGTATGCTGTTAACCAAGGGCAGTATGCTCTCAGTTATTCTATACGAAGATGTCTGTGACTTCCATATTGAAGTCTGTGGTACATATAAACTTTGAAGGTGGCCACATCCCTTCGGGCAGGATCACGATGCTCAAGACTACAGATAATCCACCACTTTGTCCCAGTCTGAACTTTGGAGGTGTCCCCCCCCCGCTCAGGTCCCTTGCAGGACCTGATGAGACTGGTTCAGGATTTTATATTCTTTCTTATGAATGCAGCTTCTCATAGGTCAGCCAACTATGTCTGTTGTCCTCGGCCTAAAAGGGAAGAGGGGAAACATTCCTCCCTCTCAAAAAGTTTGATTCTTCAGACTCTGAGGCAGGTGGTCTGGCTTATGCAGACCAGATGTCCTCCTTACTTTCTTATACTTCAGACAGTGATGACACCTTTTCCTCTGCCTTCCTACCACATAATTTTGAAATGCCCTCAGTAGAAACAATGACTTGGCTTAGCTTTTGGTGTCATTCTTGGAGGATATAGTAGACAATTTAAACAGCTTTGCCAGGTATAGCGTGCACCTATTCCCCCCAAAACTTTTGTGTATGGGCTAAATCTTGGTCTTCCTCCATAATGCCTTTTTAGAACTGTCAGTCTTGAATCGTCCAGCATAACAAAACAGAATCTGGACAACATAAATGTTTCGCTGGTCAGCGCTAGCCTTAACAAAAAGCTTCTTTCCCTACAAGCACACCTTACCCTAGAAAAAATCTATATATAAGCATCATCACAGAGACCTGGTTCAAGACCAGTGAGAGCACTTCCATCAGTGCAGGGCTTCATTGTCTATCACACATTCATGCCCGTCCCATTGGATGAAGGCAGTAAAGATGGTGTTGTTTCCATGTTTTTAAAAAGCCATTTCATCTCCATACTCAGACAAAATAATGACTTGGAACTCCTCCACATAGAGCTTACTGTTAACAGAACCCCTTATCATATTATAGTTCACTATAGGACCCTCCCCTCAGCCCATAACTCGTACCTTATCAGTATGGAGTTGCTATGCATTCAGCCAAACACTGTTCTCCTAGGAGACTTCACCTACCCCACCATTAAGTACAAAACACAAATCCAAAAGCAGCTGGGGGTGGAGCTCTCCCAAAAAAGCAAAATGCAATAACAAAAGTCCAAAATTGGAGTAAGCAAATACGGCTCTCTTGATAATAAATAAAAGACAAAACTTTTATTCAGGTACAAACTAGTGAGTGCTTTCCTTCCTCTTGGCACTTCTTCAGCCAGTACAAACACTGCAAAAATCTCAGTAAAAAGGGTTGCCTCACCCACATTATTTCACAGCAATCAATCATATATTTTCAGCAATTAAAATTCACCTGTTGACAATTGTCAACAAATGTAATGTGAAGTCAAAGGCTTCATATATCAACTATCTTAAAAAATCCTTACATACAAAATAGAAAGTCTGAAACTACACATAAAAAATAAATAAAATTAAATTAAAACATTAATTCTCACTTTCACTACTATCAACAACTATATAATAACCATACAGAGAGGTGACTGCAGCAAACACCAGTCGTAAAAATTTACTTTCTCACATATAAAAAACTACTGACATCAACTTTCTCACAATTGTAATACTAGAGTGTACCAAAAGATGGCAGTCATATACTCCATACAGAAATGTATTCCAAAATTCCTAAGGTAAAGACATAACACTCACACATCAGGCTAGAAAACAAAGAACAGCAATCATTGAATTTCCTATCCTTTAAAACAACTAGGGGTACATCTATCAATAAATAATATTGGCAATACATCGCACAGAAACTAAAATACTATAAGATAAATAGTTGGATATACCCTAATAATAGCATTCTTAATGTTTCAATGGCCTCTCAGCTAAGTAAGGTTTCAGGGACACTAATTCATTCAGGCCATATCCTCTATCTGCCTGCAATCTAATTATCCATCTAACCTCGCATTTCTCAGTGTAATTCTTATAATTTCCTAATCTAGCCTCTCTAGTGGTAATTTCAACAGATGTAAACCTAAATTTATGTCTGGTGCCATATTCAAGTGTATACCTAGCTAGGGCATTCTCCTCATCTTCTTTATTGATCACATAAAGTATGGAGTTGCTATGCATTCAGCCAAACGCTGTTCTCCTAGGAGACTTCAACTACCCCTCCATTAACTGGGAGATTGCACATCCTCAAACATGTATGCCCAGAAATTTCTGGACTTCATCAATACAAACTGTCTGGACCAATTAGTTCACTCCCTAACCAGAAGTGATAAAATCCTGGATTTGGTCCTTAACCAATATGTTGCAGCTTTGATTTTCAACAGTTGTAACTTCCTTCTTGGTCAAATCAAAGCACAGATCTGTCACATTTGCCATTAAGATTGAAGCTGGAAACATCTCCCAATACCTCTGTATTCAGAAGTTATAACAAGACTAACCTAAAGCCGAATGATGACCTGGTGCAATTCAAAAGCTCTTTATTCTTGACAACCCCACTGCATATGCAGAATCCCGCATCATCAAATTTTGTGAACATATAAATGGCTACATAGATGCATATGTTCCTCTCAGAAGTAAATACAATGCCAAATTTAAAAAGAAACCCCTCTGGTATAGTCCTACTGTAACCAGGCTCTATAATAAACGAAGAAAGTCATTGCATGCAAAACTAAATTTAACTCTCAAGATGCCAATAACGCTTTTGCTAAAATTTAACAAGGAACTTTAGACCCTGATCAAAGCCAAATATGAGGTAAAAATTGCCACCCAGATGAAAGAGAACCACAGAGTCTTCTTTAATTATGTTGGAAATCTCAAAAACAATGCCCAGCACAGAGCAGAGCTAATAGTAAAGTCTATTGCATACTCAAACCCAGAGGACATAGCCAAGCTTCTAGTAGACAAACATAGTTCAAACGTCTTCCCCTGTCCCCTCCTATATTCCCAGATCACATACTTGCATCTACACCCTCCTCATATCTCTCAAAAACAAGTCCTCAAGATGCTGTCTAATACTACTTCTGTGGGGCTGGATAACATACTGGATAACATGCTGGGCTGCCTTCTGGTCAGATGGAAGCATGACTTGTCAGACCACCTACAGAGGTTATTCAAGGTCATCCTTCAAACAGGCTTTCTGCCAGATGAATGGAGGATAGCAACAGTCATTCCTTTGCACAAATGTGAGGCATCAACAGACCTGTGTCATTATAGACCCATAAGCCTGACAAACCTCATCTGTAAGGCTATGGAAAGGTTGCGGAATTAATCAACAGGGACATAGGTAACCTGTAGACTCTTGACCCATGCTCTTTCAGATTTGGCAAAGTCAGATCCTGTTTACTTAATGTGGTTGACTTTGAAAAGATTACTGAAACAGTGGATGAAGTTAAATCAGTACACTGTGCATATCTAGAATTTACAAAGGCATTCAACACCATCTCAGAGTCAGATATTGTAGATAAGCTCTTCCAGGTTAATTATAAATCCCTGTGTAACTCACTAGATAGTAAATTGGCAAGCAAAGAGAACCCAGGACATTAGGGTGGGTGGCTCTACCTCCTTCAAAAGACCTACCACTAGAGGTGTACTGCAGAGTTCAGTTCTTGAGCGACTCTTGTTTAGCATTTCCTTTTTGGATGGCAAAGCAAATGTTAAGGGTTTATGGCTAACCAAGTTTGTAGACAACTGTAAACTTGGTGCCATTGTAAACTCCTCCAGAGGGTAACAGAATCCTTCAAGAGGGCCTTTCCCAAACAAAATAGCTGGTGTCAAAACCATGGACTAAAACTAAATGCCAAGAAATGTATAGTTGTATCCTTTGTCAAGCAGGATTTCCTTTGTAACTATTACATTGACAACACACCCCTGAAATTTGATTCAGTAGTCAAGGATTTGGGAATGTATGTCAACAATGAACTGCCTTTTGATCACCATGTGTCTAATATTGTAAAGAAGTCTTTGTTCATTGCACAGCTCACATCTAAAGGTGTGGTATCCAGGGTTGTAATTATTCTACGTACTCAGCTCTCATAAGACTGATCAGTGAATAGAATATCACATTCAGAATGTACCTGTCCAGACTTGTCACAAATGGACTGACCACAAAGCTTTCTCACTAAAAAAAAAAAAATAAAAATATCTAAGGGCCTGTATCACATAAACTATGCAGACCATCTCAAAGCCCTATCTCTCTTCTTGGTCTCATACGTGCTACTAAGAGGTGACCTGTAGCTCGCATAGAAAGTTTCAGCAATCCCTATCCTGTCAGACTTATTACACATTTGCAAGTTCAGTGGTAGCTTGTATACCCGCTCAGGGGCTCTCCATCTCTTTTGCAACATAAATATAACATGTTGGAGGGATAAGTATGTATCACAGAGAATCCATCTTCTGTTAAACCATCTTCCTTTCCACATAAAGCAAAGTACTTCTCTCTGTATTCAGACATAATTTGGATGTGTGTAATGGAAACCAGACATTCATTCCAAGTTTAGCACCCATGTCTGTCATTGATAAGGAGCAGCAAATAAATATCTCTGCATATCCTTGTTCTGCCTACCTCTTGTTTTATTCTCATGCAAAAGTTAACAGACCATGGGAATATAAGCCTAAGCTTCATAAGATTTGTCTTAGGTCAAGAGCTTAGTTAGTACCTTTGAACCAAACGAGAAGCTAAAGATTATACAGTTTCGGAAAAAAATTCATAAACTTCTAGTATTACCAGAGCTTAAACTTTTAATTATTCCTCAAGTTATTGAAATTTTGGAGGATGTATTCATTAGTGTATCTTCAAAGCTGGATTCCCAACCCTCTTCTAAGAACCCTGACAATTTCTAAGAACTAATGGATTCTTGTAAATGGGAGTACAAGAACCTAGCTGCTGATCAAGCTGTGGTGTTCATGAATAGCAAGGGTTCCTTTGGGGCTGCACCCAAGTTTCCCATTTGCAGTAACAGGGAAATCTGATTATTTGATTGCTTGCTGAGGAAAATTTACACCTCTGCCATCATGGTCTACAGTACGATAAATTTCAAGAGCGAGACTGACCTGTACCTGCTTAAGGAGAAGGCTGCCATAAAAAGCAATTACTAGAAAATGGAAATCAAAATCTAAAGCAGCTGAATTAGAAGTATTGAATATTGTAAAAGAGAATAAATGGAAGTGGGTTCTTTAGAAAAGGGAGGACACAAATTACATGGAAATAAATTAAATTTGTAGGAACAGTACCTGCAGACTAATGTTCAAGAAGAGAAGGCAGGAATTTGGGTGATTTATGTAAAGTTAGACTGAAAGACAGTTGTTATAAAGAAATGCAATGTATAATGTGTGTAAATGAAAAAAAATATATATTTTTTCTTTTAATGTATGTGGGCCCGTCTTGAGTGGTATTTTAAAAAAGGTGTTTAAAACATAAGAAGAAGATAGAGAAAAACAGAGGACAAAGTCCTGAGAGATAAAAGTGCCAGCTCTTTGCAACCTTCCTCTCCATCTAAAGCATATTCCAATTCTTTTAACTTATTCTTAAATAACAGCTCTTCCAAACTTGGCTGTGCTGTTGCCATCACTGATTTATGTAGAAAATACCTCACTTGATCTGCTTTCTCTTGTTCATTTTCATGTTACCCTTGTTTCTCACTTTGTTTTTAATCTCATACTCTTAACATTAATACTCAGCTACGTGTCCTCCACTTATCCTCAGTTCTCACTATCACAGCTATATTTACCCAATGTTAATCTAATTCATCTTGCTACAGCATCTCCTCATCTGCTGAAATTTAAGTATCCATTGTCTTAAGCCCATCATATCAACTAAATCTAGTTGTAATTATCTTTTACCTTTGCATTGTCGTACTCTTTATGTTCTTTTTAACTTAATCTCACTATTCATTTTTTTGTTTTGTATTGTACATAATCTCTATATAATTGTATTTCCCACTGGGCCTGTACTGAAAATGGGTACACTAGTCATCCCAGTCAGACTTTCTCTGTAAACAAATGCTAAATAAAAGTAAATAAACCTGTCCTCCCAGGTTGGGAAGCAGTCTATCAAATGTCGCTGTAACGCAGTGGATGCATTATGCAGGGCAGCCACAGATGTGGGGAGGCAAGTAGCTGGGGACATACTCCATATGATGATTCCGCTCCTTAATGCTGCACTAGACAAGGTGCTGCTGTTTGGGTCCCCTGGCTGAGAAGCTTTTTTTTTTTTTTGTAAGTTGTAGGAAGAGGGGAAAACTATGCTGTCTGTGAAACTGCTGCATTCTGTGGAAATGACCCCGATGGAAGTTGGCCCTTCCACAAGAGACAATATAAAGGGAAGCAGCCAGAGGGTAAGGAAGAAAATTGCAAGATGACCTAAAAGAGAAGCCAGGGGGGAGGTACTCAAGGCTGACACACCTCAGGCAAGTATCATAACCCCTCAAATCCAACCCCAGTCAAACCTCCTACTCATCATCTTCTCCCTTTTTCAGAAAGTAGGAAGTCCAGTTGGACTATTTCTGAATGAATGTGAG